>NC_041402.2:26456665-26765832 GCF_900747795.2 Erpetoichthys calabaricus
TTAGGCAGTTTTCATTGGCCTTGTCCATCCAAGCCAGAGGTTTGACATTTTTCTCTCTCTTATGGAGCGGTTAGTGAATTGTGTAGATCTGGAACATGAAAAGTATATTTTTTTACTTTAAAAATCTGTTTCCCATTTTGGGTCTGTTCAGGCTGAATCCTAACTGTTAAGTTTGGTGTTAGGCTGCCTGGGGTGAAAGATTACTGAAAGGAGAGTACTGGTCTGGTTCTGTTTATTTTCAGGCCTGTAGACAAATCCATAACACTATTACTCTCAACTTTAGAAGGCTGATGTATCCTGGGGATGTCACATCTTCTTTGTGGGGAAGACTACCATACTCAACCAGGATGCTTATGTTGTATTGCATCCACAGTTCCTCCTGGCTGGGTGTACAAATGCTGTTTTTATGTTCTATTTTGTCAGTAGTTTTTGTTATCAGTGCTGATGATTTAGTTTCTTTGTCAATATGTATTGTGTTATGTTCCATTGTGTCTTGTGGTTGGTTCCCCAAGAGGTGGGACTACCTGTCCATCTCTACAAAGTACTGCCCTCAGCCCTATAAAGGTGGAGGGCATCCCACAGCATGTTGCAGTTCATCTGAATGTGCTGATGGTGTGGTGAGTTATTGGATTTTGTGATTACTTTCTTGTGCTTTTGTTATTCTCTAGATGTTTGAAGCTATGCTCAATAATTTGACTTCACCTTGGATTTCATATTCAGACTTCACTGCTCATTTTGGGGTGCCGTTGACTTTTCAGGTAATTTGTTTTTGCCATTTGTGCTCAACAGAATTCCTTGTTATTCCAGAGCATTTTTGTAATAATAAATATTTTATTTATAAAGATTCTACTTGGCCCTCTGTTTTACTAGCTGGGTTTTTTGATGATGTTTCCTCCTCCAGTGGGCATTTTTGGAACTGTCTAGGACTTATGTGCTTTGGGGTCCTCAAGCACATAACATCTTCAGGAGACACTGCTCACTTCACAGTAAATGTAAGCAAAAACAAGAAAGAGAGGTGAGGAACACACACAACTTCTGCTGCACAACTTCTCCGGGTCACTTGGAGGCACCATGGGATTTAAACCAGATGGTGGGGTTACCTTTTAAGAGAGCAAGCAGTCCAGAAGACATACTGTATCATACATGCGACTGTTTTAAAACAGAGTGGAATAACCACTAGAGGAAGTTTGACTGCATGAGTTTTGTTTTACATTTTGGCTTTTGTTGTGGTGCCTATTAGTTGTCCAGGCTCAGACACACGACTTCTTTTATGATCACTCTTTCATCTTGTCCTCAGGGTGCTTTCATTTCCCAGTCCTTAAACAACTAAAAAATGTTTGACTTTAGTATTCACAACAGAGAGACCTGTATGTTACTTAACGAGTTGGGAAGTGAGGAGGCTATCCTTAAGCTGTATTTTCTTACTCTTTACTTTCATTGTTGTCTGAGTATTTCTTTCAATCATTCTATCCATCTGTGTTTGGAAAAGATCTCCATAACATTATTCTAGGTTTAAAATTCCAGAATGACAAATCAACAGATGTAAATATTATGTCAAAAGGTTAGATGGCTGTGCACAGACTCTGCTGTAAAATGGCCAGGAGATGGTGGGCAGTCCTGAGGTCTCCAGGACTATAACTGTGTACAACATGTTGTATTCTGTTCATATCCCCCTCCTCACCCTTGGAGGTACTCCTGTAGCCAATTTTCTTCCATCCTTCATCCATTATCCAATGTCAAAGATGTGATGATGATGCCAGGATTTAAAAACCCAAGATTCTGGAGATGTGAAGCAACAAGCACTGCCTCCAATAAACACCTAACAGCCAAAATAATCACTTCACTAGAAAGACTAAGACTACAGAATGTTTAAATCTTCTGTGTTACAGCTCTTTTCCTTTTAGCTTTTACAATTGATTCTTTGGGTCATCCTTTAGTTAAAGATGTCAATTTCTCTATCAATTTTTAATTTATTTTTGTTTCCTGAGCGCACCATTTTCCATCTTCGTCACAGCAGTTAAGAGCGTAACCTCTCTGATCCTTTTGCTGGAAATGCCAGAGGCTCTTATTTTGAAACTCCTTTTTGCAATTCATACCATCTTTACGTTCATGTTTTCTCTTTGTATTTTGCATTTTTTATTTATTCTGTTTGTTTCTTTTAGTTAGCATGTTGGTGCACATTAGGAGCTAGTTGTCTTCAGCAGGTACTCATAATGAGCATGAAGCAAAATTTTACAGGCTCAACAATAACCCTTCAAAAATGTATTTCTTTTTTGTCAGGTTTGCTTTAGGGCCCCTTAGGAACTTTTTTACATTATGTGCAGTTCTCTTTCTCAATTTTCTCACATTTTTAGCCTTGGGAAAATTATTTATTTTTTTATGACCAACAGTTCATGAGCACAGTTGTCTGAATTGCGTAACAGTTCTTTCAGGGAACTGTTACGCAGGGAGCAGGGAAAAGAGAAAAAAACTCGAAGGCAAATTGTTTGGAAGTGATGCTCTAACATAAATCTCATCTAATATGTATTGCCATGTATAATTTAGTAATTCACATATATTTCTTACTGAGTAAGCATACCAGATTAGTACAAGGACTATTTGAAAAATTCAGTGTCCTGTGGTATATCTGTTCATCCATTTTCTTAACCCACTTATGCAGGGTAGGGTTGCAGGACAGCTGGAGCCTATCCCAGCAAGTACATTGTAAATAGTGTAATTCTTCATCACTTTTTTTTCAGTATAATGCAAAATAAGTACAGATGGAATAATGCAACATGGTCACACTGTGCCTGTCCTCCACAGGTCAGTCCACTTCTGGACCTTGCACTTTCCAGTTTTAATAGAAAAAAGGAAACATTATCTACCGGCTGAGGTAAAGTGTAATTAAAGTATTTTTGAAGTAAAGCTCTTTGTTTTAGTGCGGGGTGATGATGTCATTTTATCACTCTTAATAATAAGTATACTTCTTAATTCTTCCATAATCAGTACTTGAAGTGGACCAGCATTTACTGATACTCTCTACATGCACTTCTACATTTTGATGTTTAGAGAGGTGACATTTTTCCCTGCATACTGGCAATGTTTGAAGTCAGCCGGCACTCACTAATATGCAGCACTGGCACTTCTACATTTTACTCTTGGGAATTTGATGTAATAAGAATTGAAGAATAACTATTTGATACTGTGATTTGTGAACCTAACCATGTTTAGTATGCATATGACTTTTTTAGCTGAAGCTTGGACAATTCTTTCAGGCAGGGACATTAAGTGAATAGAGCAGATGCACTGTTCATTAACAGGGAAAGAATGTACTATATTATGGTCATAGAGAGCCTAATCCGTACATAGTATTGATCACAAATAGCTCAGTGAAAATGCTAAAAGTGTGGGTATTTAAGGCTTGGCATGATGCCTCAAGCCAGTAGCCCATTGGCACAGATGTGATGTCAACTATGTGCCAAGAACCAGGCCTTCATGCTCTAGTGAAATGGAACTGCAGTCGTCACTGCAACCCATTGAAGATTGCACTGTTACCAAGTTAGAAGATATGTGCCCAGTGTGCCTCAGTGTACAGAAGGGACATGCATACTGTATATTTATGCATGTTCTCTAATAGCTCGTCTCTAATAGCTTTTTGACTATATTAATGATTTTACCACAACGCATATTAGGTAGTGACGGGCATTTCAATTCAATTTACTGAATCGATTCCTTCGAATTACCTGTTTAAATGAATTGATTCTTTTGATTCATTTTTAGGAATAGCTTATACCACAGTTCTCTCACCACATCACAAATACATAATTTAATAATTAATGTATTAGTTTAATTAATTCAAATGTTAATTTAATTAATATTATTGCTTATTAATGTATATTTAATTCATTATAATTATGAGTCATTTTATATAAATATATAATTGATTATATATTTAACATATTAACTGATATGCCGTTGCCCAGTTTCCATACACAAAGCATGATAACACATTTAAGATGCATAATTAAAATAAGACGTTACATTACAGAATCCAAAGAGAATGAGAATTGTGCAACTTGTAATTACTCATTTAGGAACTCAATGAACGAGACTTGTTAGACTGATTCTCGGGTACTGACTCTTTCACAAATCGGGTGAATCAGAGAGTGACTCGTTCATGAATCAGATGAGTTGAGAACTCTTGAGTCGGGCCATTTTTGCACATGTGCTTTAACACATCCACCAGGGGGCAGTGGCAGTGAAACGGAAGAAGATGACGACATCATCGGGACAGGCATGTGCTTTAGCACTATACCCATTGAGATCCATCGGACTAATTCATTTGTGCTGACAAATCAATTCAAACCATTTACTGAAAAGAGTCATTTCAAAAGAATGAATTGCCCATCACTAACATTAGGAGCGAAAGTTGAATTTTAAAGCAAGTTAAGTATATTCTTTCTTTTGTACCATATTCCTCTTGTGTTAATATTTCATTTCAAGGGAGCATGTAGTCCCTGCTAGACCCATGTGTAATAAGCATAAGTTTAATATGTCACTGTACTCTGTGCAAATACAGTATATCTTTTAAATCTGCCTTTTTCTACTTACATGAACAGTTGACACACAGCCAGATTTAGCATAGTGGTTCACCATATAGAACTGCTAGGCAAGCATTATAATATAAGGCAGTCAGACTGAGGATTATTGCATACTATTTTTGTCTGTCAAAGTCAGCATGAAGCTGTATCCTCTTTTGCCTTGTTTGGAATGGCATGATTCACCTAAGTGGGGGCCTGCATGTAAATCATTATCCTATCTTATCACGCCACTGCCGTATCCAGGTAAGAGCAGCGTCATTAGCATCCTTAAGATCGTCATCGGTACATGTAGGGCCTCAGGAACATTCATGGAAAATGTGGTCCATTGTTTGGGTGGGCTCACCACAGGGCCATTCAGCGCTTGTTGTGAGGCCCCATCTAAATAGGTTGTCCCTTGTTTTGCCCACCTTTGACCTAGCTCAGTTAAGCGCGACCCAGTCTTTCCTAGAGAGGGATGTTCCATTGGGTAGATGCTCTTGAGGTGTAGGAAGAGCTTCATTGGGAGGGCTACAGTCAGTGTCTCGTCACCTTTCGAGCCTATGTTTTGTGGACTGCTTTGGATTAAGAGGGTTCCACTGTATTGAAACTCCGACGAGAAGGTAGTCGGTGATTTACCTCCGGGTGATGGTGAAGTGGGTGTCTGGAGTTCATCAGTTGCTTGAACCTTTCTACTCTTGAACTACTTTCTCGTTGTATATGGGGAGGTGCGATCCCGGCCAGCCTGTATAAAGCAGGAAGGCATGTTGTTCGCAATGTGCCGGTGATGATTTGGCATGCACTATTTAGCTCAGGGTTAACCTTGTTGGCATGGGTTGACCTAGCCCACACTGGTGCACAATACTCTGCATGTGAAAGAGTATAAAGCCTTGGAACATTGCCTGGCACACCTTTGAAGCTGAAGGACGGATGGGAGATAATGTCATTCAATCCTGAAAATTCTTCCACTGCAACGGCGAAAATGGAAGACTCTACACATTGGGCCCCCACTACTGAACTGGGTTCTTGCCATTGCATAAGCCGTCATTAAACAAAGCTAATTTATTTCTCCTATGTGATTTCTTACCTCCCTATCACTAAGGGAGGGGCATTGCCTTTTTATATTATATCTATATAGTTTCAGGTTATGTAACACGCCGCAATTACAAAAGAACTCACTACCAGGGAGCTAAAGCCCCATGCTGCATACACCATGTGGTTACTTTGCCCTCAGTATGCAATATTGCAATTTCGCTCAACCTCTCAGTAAGATAATGCCACATGTATTAACCGTCAGCTGTTTCCTGGTAACTGTAGCGAGGGGTCGCCTACCTAAATTGTCTCAGTCTCCAAGCTTATATACTTTATATATGAGAGGTATGTCTCCTATCTAATATTTCACCATCTCCATAGGGTGCTGCATAGCTTATAAACTTATATATGTTCAAGGTTCATCTGCCCCTTAGTTAAAGAAGCCAAAACACCTGCGGCATTGCTTCTTTTTTTCACTAAAACCACAGGTAATATTGCACATCTGAGGGTAAAACACATGAAAATGGCACATTGTTTTTATGGTTATATTAAAGCAAATGGTAATGGCAAAGCAAACAAACAGAAAAAAGCCCAGGCCTTATACTTGACTGTGTCCATCTTAATTTGTTGCCCGGTAACACTAATAGTGCTGGAGTCATGTGATAGGGGGAAACAAAAATTAAAAGAGGGTGGGGGCTCAGTAGAATTTTTTGCTATCCTGTGGCTGTGCTCTTTTTTCCCTAAAGTCAATTGGTTTAATGCCTTTCACCTTTTATTTTTATATTGTGCTTGTTGACTGACATTTGTGCCTTCTAGTCCTGTCAATTTCCTGTCAATACTTTCTGACAATTATTTAGCATTCAGCTCTTATTTGTACAAACATTCTCTTTATATAAAATTCTGTTTTAGTTTAAATAATTTTTGCACCCTAAAAAGAAAATATTGGCTGCATACATATCACACTAAATCAATTAAATAGAGCATAATTACCTTAAATTAATGGCTTACAAAATAATGAGATATCTGCAAAGGCAGATTTTATTTTTCAGTATATGTAAATGAAGTTTTTATAATACCCACTTTTTAG
The DNA here is from genome assembly GCF_900747795.2 of Erpetoichthys calabaricus. Classification (NCBI taxonomy): domain Eukaryota; kingdom Metazoa; phylum Chordata; class Cladistia; order Polypteriformes; family Polypteridae; genus Erpetoichthys; species Erpetoichthys calabaricus. The sequence goes on from NC_041402.2 coordinate 26,463,341, forward strand.
AACTGGGCAAGCCAGAATTTGTAGGCAAGAGCCAAGCCAACAGCTTAGCTTGGCTCAAAGAACCATAATACGATCAAGGCCAAAACAACAACTGCTAAAATGCTTAAAAATGAAAAATATTTCAAAAAGAGATGCTTAAATTAAGGGGAAATTAATATTTATGCTACTAACACATTAATTAAATGAAAAGGACGGCATATGTGTTTTAATATGTTGTAAGGGAATGACCAGCCAGTAATGAGTTACCTAGGGCAAGGGTACCTCCATGGTGACAGAGACAGGTCCAGCTACACACACTACTTGTCACCCTACCCCTGGAAATGAGTGGCTAAAGGACTCAGTTAGTGTGAATGAGGAAAAAAAGCCTTCAAGGGCACAGATTACCCTACAAAACTAGAAGGTTACAAGCCACTTCAGAACAAGTGATCCACCTGAAGATAAAGCATGTCTGGGACCTGTTAGTACTTAGATAGAAGACACAGTAGGAAAAGCCTGGACTGCTGTTGGAGGAGATGTTGGTGAGGTCACTAGTTGTGCTTACCCTGTGGTTTGTGTGTAGATCAAATGCCCCAGTGCAATGACAGGGTCACCCTCCTGCGGATGAGACATAAAACCGAGGTCCTGATTCTCTGTGGTCATAGAAGATGCCTGGGCATCTTTTGAAAAGAGTAGGGTGTTTACTGAGGTCCAGGCTAAACTTCCCACCATGACATAGTTATCCTGATCTCCTATAATCATCCCTTATATGTAACTCGCTAACTATCTTTCTCACCCATTTACCACTTAATAGCTAATGTGTGCGGAGCATACTGGTACATAAATGGCTGCCATTGCACCATCCATATGGATGCTACACATTGGTGGTGGATGAAGTGGTTCCCTTCTTTCTATGTAAGGAATCTTGAGTAGATGAGAAAAACAACTATATACATGTAATTAATTAATTTGGGTAACCTTATAACTCAGAGGTAAATCTTTTAAGAGTGGAAGGAGACCATCATGATTCATTTGAGCCAGTAGGAGGCAGAAGAAATATTGATTGTATGCCAGGTGGAATAATATTGTCCAGAACAAATATTTCTGCTACCACCTACTGTCCAAAGGGAAACAAGATAGCATCCTTCCCAGTTGAGGAAGATCCGCTCTCTAGACCTGATTCTTTAAAGACTACTCATAGTTAATAGATGAAGGGAGATGAGCTGTCAATAAAAGGTGTGTAAGTTTAGAGTTGTAGTTGCCATAGAAAGCTACACCTGATCTTGCATTTGATTCATGGGTTTCATCTAATCATGGATGGTGTTTAAATCGTGCATACCAGAAGAATGAAGATTTTGGAATTGGAAAGAAAGGTTTAGCACAGGCTTATTGCACTGAGCAAAAGAAGCTTGGAATAGGAAAAGTAAGAGGGTCAAGAAGTAGTTGCCTTAGGGCCGGTTTGTACTTCATGCTCCGAATGCATACATGCAAGCATCATGGCTGCCTTGTGTCCTCAACGTTCATTTGACACGTCCTCTGAGCATGTCCACAGAAATTAATGTGACACATGCACAAGTTGAAATACCAGCAAAAAGTTGGGGGGTGCAAAAAGTTGGAACATGACGTCAGAGTTTCTGTTTACTATCTACATGTGGCAGAAACCCGCTTTGCGGATCCTACAGGATCGATGTGCGTGCTTTGATGTTTGATGAATTGTTCAATGTGGTGAAGCAAAATGTCAATATACAAATGTATTCATGGTGCTTTTATATTCAAGTGTCGCACATGCCCCATTGTAATGACACGATACATTTCAACAGCCTCGCATATCTTTTTTTTTTTTTTGCACCATCACAACAGCATCAGAATGTACGGCAGCATATTTGAGCCACAGTGAAAAAAATAATGACACAATGAAAAGGTCTATTTAGTGATTAAAGTGGAAATTTTGGCTTTAATCTCGAAATCTCCATTTTAACCTCATAGTTTATTTTATCATTAAAGTAGACTGCTATAGATGTCATCTTAAAACCGACCCAGTTATTAATCACGACATGCTTCTGGGGCTTCCTCCTGACCTGACACCGGCGGCAAGCAGGAATTGCTAAAATAGAACACATTAAACTTATGATATTCCAGCTGACTGCACATTTAGAATCCTTAGATTTATACCTGATATCACTTTTATGATGAAATGCATTAAATTATGTATGTTATATTTTACAGATAAGTCATTAACTTCATTTAAATAATGAATACTCTTAATAACTACACATGTGGGAGCGGCACAGTGGCAGCACGGTAGCACTACTGTCTCGCAGGGAGTCATGTCACTGGTGTTCCCTGCCTGGTGTTTGCATGTTTTCCTGGTGGGTTTCCATGGTATGCTCTGGTTTCCTTCCAAAGACATGAAGGTGTGAGGAATTGGTGACGATAAAATGACACAAGTGTATGTGTATGCTTGTTGTCACCTTGTGATGAGCTGATGCCCAGTCCAGAGATTGTTTCTATCTCGTGCCCGATGCATGGTGGAATGGCCGCATCTCTGGATTGATGGATGTAATCATTAAACATCCTTTTCAGAGATATTGTGTCCTCGGAATTTAATGGATGTTTCAGGCAATTCACAACACAGCGAAGCTGAACGTTTTCTCACCGTGATGGAATCGTCCAGATTTACATAAAGTATGCACGCAAGTATGAACAGTACAATGCTTGTGTAGCAGTAGCATCCGCTGGAGCACGTGTTACATCACATGAAATATAAACCCAGCCTTAGAGTAAGATATCCCATTGCAAAATGACTCAAGGACACAAGTGTTGGGAATTAACTTGTATGCTTTTGTTATTTCAAATGTTTATTATTTTAATAGCATGCTGGTGTTATCAGCATCCTGCTGTTTTGTGGGGGGTTTTTAGCACACACACTTGTAATCCAAGATCAGAATTTGAAAGCAGAGAAAAAATAACCACAAGCCAGAAAAATTTAAGATACTTCCAAAAATGATCCACACTCCACAACACTCAGTCCTCATCCAGAATAAATAGGTTGAGGGCGGTCCTTTAGCACTGATGTCATAGTAGCCCCACCCACTTAACATCAGGGATATAGCAATGAAACATATACACAATATAGAGTCTTTTTTGGCTTTCATCTTTATTCCTGTCTCACTCTCAAACCCAGACTGTCTGGAAACATTATAACAGCAGTTCTGTCCCCAGTGTCAAAATGGAACAGCTAATCTGTGTGAAATGCCAAGTTTTGTAAAGAACAGTTTTTTTAAATGCTGGAGACGAATCAGCAATGAAACATATACACAATATAATACAATATTAACAAAAATCATAAAATTTAAATTCATTCAAGAAAAACAAAACAAACTGAAAAACAGAATGAATATAAAAAATAATACTTAAAAAACAGTAAAAACATATTTGAGCCAGAGATTAGACCCTGGTTGAAATGTAACACAGTGAAGAGTACTATGTAAAATTAAACTGAAATGAAATGAGCAGAAGTGAAAGAAGTTTCATGTAAAATGTGTTCTTAACCTTGAGATTGGGTCAACCCACTTGCATAAAATATTATATGACACTTTTTATCATAGGTTAATACTGGAGTTGGCTTTAGCAGGTTACTAAGTACGATACACTGTAAACCTAACATGTGCACTTTTATATTTATATATGGCAACAAACAGTTTACAAGAACTACTAAATGCTGCCCTGAGGTGTACTGTGCAGCACAGTGGACTTCAATCTACAGTTATCGTCTCACGGCCACCCTTGTCTCACAGTATGATGTGCTCCTGTGAAAGTCAATTTCTTGAGCTCTATTTTGATAGAATATGCTCCTCTGGACATTGCATTGTATAATTCACAAATGGCAAAGTACTTAAGCCTGTTATTCACAAAAACAAGAATGAGCATCAAAAGAAAATCCTTAAAATGCCTTATCACTCCAGGATGAAATCTCATTTCGTTCCTTATTTTCATTTTCAATGCCACAACACAGCTGTCTTATTTTTGCGGGAATCTTTCTTCACTTTGATAATTGTTGTTACAATACCACTGCAACTAGGATTTTTGATGTTTGTGTTGAATTGGTGAGATAAACAGTGTTGTTTACTGTAACTGTGTTTGTCAAAAGTTTGTTCAAAATGGTTTAAATGCAGTTACCAGGAAGGCATTCTGGCAACCGTATGACTCATACAAGTAAAAACTCCTCAGTCCAAGTGTCTTTGCTTAAAAAAAATAATAATAATGAAATTCAATGTAAACAGTTCACACAAAATAAGGAAAAAGGTTTATAATAAACGCAAAAAGGGAAAAAGTGAAACTTCTTGTATATGGTATTCTACTTGAGGCTTAAGTATCTTGGTTAAATTTCTTAAGGTTTCTATGTTACCTAATTTAACACACATTCATACATAATTGTCAGAAAACTGTCTGCCCTCAGTGCTTTTCTGCCTAACAGTTCATGTTTCTTTCTAGCTGTTGTCACATACGTGCGCATGGGAGGCAGCTAAAGGGCTCAAAGGAAGGTAATTCCACACCAGACCAGGGGGTGGTGAGGTGCGCTGATACTTTCTCTTTTTCCACTGCAGACCCATTATGGGAAATTCTGAATGGTCTCCATGACGTCAGTTCCGGTCAGGAGTCCCGTGACCTCACTTCTGGTCCAGAAGATGCTCCTTTCGGTCAGAGCCCCATGATGACACTTCTAGTCCAGAAGATGCCCCTTCCGGTCACGAGCCAGATGATGTCCCATCCGGTCCAGAACATGCCCCTTCCAGTCACAAGCCCAATGATGTCACTTCCAGTTCCGGTCATAACTACCTCACTCTAAAAACCCACCATCTTAACCTCACCAGTTAGTTCTGTTTTGGACTCAAACCTGTACACATCTGTACTAAAAAATTCTTCCATTTGCAGCCAGGAAAAATTATACAGGTTTTCTTCCCCAAATCTGTGGCTCTTGTCTTATCCTTGACACTTCAATCTTGGGCTATTTTATTGTCATATAAAGCCATCATTAAGAACATTCCATTATCCATGCTAAAGCTACATTATATTCAAGTTCAAACTAAGCACACACTAAGGTAAATCTACCATTAACATGGATTTGGCTTTTACATTTACTCTATTTAAACTTTGTGTTTTGCTTGCTCACTCACTCAGCATTAGTTCCTTTCGTGTAATTAACACTGCCAAAATATGATTGATCCCTGTAGCTGTTTCCTGGAATAAACAAAATCAATGAACAAATATACTTTGTACATTGAAACATGAGCCCTCTTCTTTTGATGTATTTTTCCTCAGGTTGTTTTCAGTATTGTGAGCCATTTGTTAATTCACAAAAAGGCAGCTAATTGAATCCTTAAATAGGTTTGGTTTCCATATTGCTAAACAAATCTAACTGCATTAGGAAAAGTCTGGAGAGGAGCTACTGGACTTAATGTACAACTAGGAAGTATGAGCTATGAAGAACATCAAATCAAGATCATCTGTCTATGTATAAAGGGGAACCATGATGGAAGGGATGAAATTAATATGGAAGATGCCAACTGTTAGTTTAAAACTATTTCTTCAATAAAAATGTAGGGCACAGATAAAAGTTGGATGTGGGTAAAATACTATAAAATGTTTCTTTACACAGAGCACCATAGTTACATATGAAATAAGACCATGCAAAAATAAGTTACAGAGAATCATAACCTTTTCAATTTACTCAAGCAAAGATCACAAGGTGACTGAAGTATTTTAAATCATGAAAGGAATTAGTACAGTACAGTGGCTCTGTTAGGGAAGTCTTTAGCCCCTGAACTTGGGCATTCAGCCCCTGATGTTCTAAGACACCCCCACCACCTTGTCATATGATGTCCATGGTCCAACCCTATAATTATAATTCTTTGCATTTATATAGTGCTTTTCTCACTACTCAAAGCGCTCAGCAATTGCAGGTTAACGGCTGTGCTCAAGGGCCCAACAGAGCAGAGTCTCTATTGGTATTTACGGGATTTGAACCGGTAACCTTCCGATTGCCAGTGGAGATCCCTAGCCTCAGAGCCACCACTCCACCTGAAGATCACCACTCAACCCTAGATCTTCGATAGCCCAGCAACCCCTACCTGATGTTACACTGCACTGTATTTGTGGATAACTCTGAAGGCAAAGTCCAAACACTCCCCAGAATGGTGAAGTCCAAGTCAGTTAATAATGTATTCAACAGAAGAGGGCTAACCCCTAATAATACTAAAGTTTAAGCACTCGGGTCCCAATCCAGGTGGTTCGTCTTGTGGTTGGTGTGACAATGTCCTTTCAGCGCATACTTCCAGCCTAAGTACTTAGCTGAGAACAGTGGATCCCTGCTGTTACTTTAAAATAAATTCATTAACATGAACATGGTGGTACAGTTGGAAACTTTTGCATATTTTACACAAAATAGGTTTTTCTTCATGAAAAGAGCCATAGACACATGGAATAAATTACCACGTAGACTGGTGGAGAGTAAATAGAACCTTAGGGACTTTCATTTCTTGACGAGATGTTATTTTGGAAAACAAAATAAATTTGACAAACAAGAGAAGACCATTCAGTCCATCAAGGTTGTTTGTGAAGCTAATAGCTAAGATGTTCCAATATCTAATCCAGATACTATAAAATTTGTGAAGGTTTCTGCTTCCACTTCATGTCTGGGTACACATTATGTGTATAAGAGTGGCAAGCTTTGCCGAGCCAAATGGTCTGTTCTCCTCAAAATTGTCCTAATGTTTTAATATTCTAATGTTCATAAAGAGATAAAAAAAAACGCAGAACATGCTAGCAAAACAATTCTTGGACAGTGGTGATGCTCCACATCGACAGAAATAAGATAATGGACACAAGTATAATACTTACATTGTATACCAAGAATCAGTAAAAATAGATGATCAAGGAGGGTGTTGTAGAAGTATACTACATAAGGTCCATAAGACAAATATACTATACATACTGCCCCTCCTTCTGTGTTGGGACAGATGTCTCAAAAAATATGAGAACAACCTAAGGTCCTAAAAATCTGGTCAATTTAGTTTGCCATGTAATACGGTATGTATCATATATAAAAATATTTAAGTAACCAAAATAAACCACACAGAGATATACATGAAAACACTATAAACCCCACACAGTCCTTCTCATATAGAATGTATTCTGATAGCCCACCACCGTAACTTCCTTCAGAAATTGCAGAGATGGTTTGATTGATTTGCTAACTGTAATCAAGATGCAAGCAGCACCACATCCTAGTGTCACATGACCATGAAATAAACCCTGATGGAGCTGTACGAAAGCATCACCCGCCAGGAGTGTTCAGGACTTGCAGTCTGTGGGAACACAAGAAATGTGAAAGAGAGACAGAGGTGTACAGTTGGACAGATGGGTGTGAGCAGCATAAACAGATAAAAAGATCACTGGCTAATGTACAAGTCGGGTGCTTCTTGGTGTTTTACTGTTTGAAGCTGTTCCCACTTGTAGAGGAATGTGATTTTATTATGTTATATTTTATTGTCTTTTAAATTGTTAAGAAGGGCTATAGACATTATTTTATGACTTTTATGACTGTATGCTTTAATTGTTAATGCACTTTTTCCTGCCTCAACTTTTCATCTCAGTAAAATAGTTTCTCTAAATAATCAGTGGTTCCCAACCCTCCCTATGCCCCACAATCCTAGAAAATGTGTGATTTATGTTTCCACCCCTTACAAAAGTAAACTTATATTTCAAGGATAGTTTTTGAAGTACAAATTGAACCACATACAGTACTGTGGGTGAACAAATTGAACTACTATGCCTTTGAGTGCATAACACCTAAATATAAATTAAGCAATTTACTTTTATAAATTTCAATTACCTTGTAAATGTGTCTCCTGTGAAGCTTACACTCAATTGATGATCTGAGGGTTGGGTTATCCCACGAATCATCAAGCACCGCAAGAAAATGACACACGATCATTGTGATAAACAGAGTAGCATACTCTGTTTTAAAATATAATACCTTTTGAGTTTGTTTTTAACATTCAAAATGAAAGGACATTAGGTATGACTTTAAGTAAGCTTTACTTACCAAAGAAAATTGTCCATGCATCAATTTATGATGACACCATTTTTCCATTGTCACACTGGGCACATGAGAAAAATGGGTTTGGAAACATTGTACTCTGAGATCTAAAAATATGGTGTTGTTTTTCCTTTCTTGGAAAGTTCTCTTGTTATTATGCCTAATAGTGCATCTGCCCAGAATGAACAATACTTATTTTCATGCTTTGACAGAGCCAGAGTGTGAAAATGCTGTTTTTGAAAATGTGTCAAAATAGAAAATTTTTACAATATATGATATATCACTTACACATTGTGGTTGTAACTACTGTAGCAAGAATTATACCAAGGAGATCAAGATATGCAAAAATGGTGTTTTTACTAGATAGATAGATAGATAGATAGATAGATAGATAGATAGATAGATAGATAGATAGATAGATAGATAGATAGATAGATAGATAGATAGATAGATAGATAGATAGATATGAAAGGCACTAAATATTAGATAGATAGATAGATAGATAGATAGATAGATAGATAGATAGATAGATAGATAGATAGATAGATAGATAGATAGATAAGGCACTAAATATTAGATAGATAGATAGATAGATAGATAGATAGATAGATAGATAGATAGATAGATAGATAGATAGATAGATAGATAGATAGATAGATAGATAGATAGATAGATAGATAGCACTTTATTTGTTCCAAGGTGAAAATGTGGCTTTTTATAGAAGCTCAATAAATAAATAAACAACAACCCTCTTCCCCATTATACAGCAGACTGACTAAAATAAAAGCAAACTAAAAAGAAAGAAGACTTCGGACTTCGCTAACAATAAGAAAAAGAGCAGTCAAAATCACAGGGAGGCATTATAAAGATGTAAACACAGGTTAACACAAAGTACAAAACAAAGAGAAGGAAACAGAAATGCTGTTGCCCATCTAGGTCTGCTCCAGTGGCCTTTGAACCCTCCACTTTCTCATCTAAAAGCAATGCAGCACTCCCTTTCCCCTCCCTTCTCTCTCTCATACTTTGCCTCCCTTCCTTCAGTCAGGTGCTTTTTTTTTCTTCTGCACCCATCCCCATACCCTGTGAGTCTATAAACTAAAAGTGGTTTTAAATGCATCCTGGGGTTTCTTCAATCCAAGTTTCTGCGCTACTTTTACATTAAGAAGCAGAAACTACTTTTGTAACAGGAACGCTAGGCTTAGGTTTGCTGTCTGCGGTGTGTTTGAATGCCTGAGTTACAGTATCTGTTCCCTCTTAGCCAACCCTGCCTCTGCCTTGCCACTAAAAAAGGAATCCTTTCTCTTGTAGCCTGGGACTGTGTGCTGCCCGCCGTTGCTTTAAGATCTATTACTCTTCTTACAGTCCTCTGTCACCTTTATCTCTCCATACCTGGCAAACTCTAGGTTGTTTTTCTTTTCGGGGGTATACAGCATGCTAATTCCAATGACACACCTCACTCTCCAGCACTTGGGTTTTACAGTCCTTAGCCCCTCCTTGGAGACTCCTGTAGATGTATAAGTTATACTCACCCATGTCAGTGTCCTTCCTTCGAACAACCTGTTCACATACCAGGTCTTCCTGGTAAAGTGGATCTTAACTGTTGCTTTAAAATAAATTCTTCAACATGAACAGGAGAGCACTTTTGAAAACTTGTTAAGTGCAGATTTTTCACACATATTTGAAAGTTTTTCTTCATGCAAAGAACCATAGACACAGACAAGGCCTACCACACCCAGTGGTGCCTTTTCTTAGCACATTCTGTAGACATACAAAGCATACCAGCCCATGGCAGTGTCATTCCTTTATCACCGGACTGATGACATACAGACAGCATTCTTTTACAGAAACTCTTTCTGTTTTTTAAAGATTTTGGTAAACTTTTTTTAAACGCTTAGTTATTAATATTAAGATTAGATGTCACCTGGCAAGTGGCTTGTCATTATACATTTTTAAATCGATTTTTAAAATGAAGATATATTTCTGTCATTCTGCACCCTAGCAATGGCTCGTCTCAAATGCCTCTCAGACAAGCCGCGGACTTGAGAGATGTCACAGGATGAGTGTAGCGGTAGGAAAGCTAACCTACTTCTACAATATCTAAGAATGTAAGAGACTCAGAGGAACTTAAAGTGGGATATATTAAATATTCCTATACTTTTCTGGTAACACTGGGATCACTGCTACCTATGGAGCTCTATTACACCTCATCCAACAATGAAAGTGCAAAGATCCAGAGTGAGGATAAAAGAAAGGTGGAAACATTTCAGATCTGGCCTGTATCCATATAATGAGAAATGTTCGATCGCTTTTAAATAAGTTGGATGAACTTTCATATCCCATGGCAAATCAAGGCAAGTTCAAATACTGTGTCATGCCATGGAGAACTGGATTAAACTTCTTATTTCAGATGCCATTTTAATGCATAATGGATTTTATTTGATACAGTCAGATAGAGTGGAAAAGGCAGGAGGTGGACTGAACACCAATGTGAATAAGCAATAATAAAAAAGCAGGCACATTACAATTAGAACTAAAACGTGAAGACCTTACATTGAAATACTGCCTATGGAGATAAGTTGCATCATAGTTGTTATGGTTTATTAACTTAACAACAGAAATGATTAACTCTGTTACCAGCATTCCGATAGTAAATCATTCTGACACTAGAATGCTGGCGACTTGAACCAGGGGAACTTTGGAAGGAACAAACTTCTATCAGTATGTTCCATTTGTGGACACTACAGGCTGGATCTGATATATTCAAGTTTTAACAGCTTTAATACATTGATGGCTAGACCATTTATTACTAGGATGCTGCAATACAGGTCTATGCTTATATGATAAATAATGAACTCTTATCACAATTCATAAAAGATCTAAAGAAATTTATTAGGAAGCAACTGTTTTATTTTCAATACAGTGATCCCTCGCTATATCGCGCTTCGCCTTTCGCGGCTTCACTCCATCGCGGATTTTATATGTAAGCATATTTAAATATATATATTTTTCGCTGCTTCGCGGGTTTCTGCGGACAATGGGTCTTTTAATTTCTGGTACATGCTTCCTCAGTTGGTTTGCCCAGTTGATTTCATACAAGGGACGCTATTGGCAGATGGCTGAGAAGCTACCCAGCTTACTTTTCTCTTTCTCTTGCGCTGACTTTCTCTGATCCTGACGTAGGGGGATTGAGCAGGGGGGCTGTTCGCACACCTAGACAATACGGACGCTCGTCTAAAAATGCTGAAAGATTAAAAGAATGCAAACATATCTTCCTCTTCAAAGGAGTGCTCGTCAGGAGCAGAGAATGTCAGAGAGAGAGAGAGAAAAAAACAAACAAAAATCAATAGGGCTGTTTGGCTTTTAAGTATGCGAAGCACCGCCGGACAAAGCAGCTGCAAGGATGTACAATGTAAAGGTAGTCTTTCAGCATTTTTTAGAGGAGGGTCCGTATCCTCTAGACCAATGTGCGAACAGCCCCTCTGCTCACACCCCCTCCGTCAGGAGCAGAGAATGTCAGAGAGAGTGAGAGAGAAAAACAAACAATCAAAAATCAATACGTGCTGTTTGATCTTTTAAGTATGCGAAGCACAGTGCAGGAAGCTTATTGCTTGACAAAGCAGCCATATGTAAGCCCAGCAAGGAACAGAGCAATGTGAAGGTAATCTTTCAGCGTTTTTTGAGGAGCGGCCATATCCTCTAGGGGTGCAAACAGCCAACATGCTCACAATATATTTGAGGAGTTTTATTTAATACGTAATATGCGCTGTGGTTAGGTAGCTTCTCAGCCATCTGCCAATAGCGTCCCTTGTATGAAATCAACTGGGCAAACCAACTGATGTAGCGTGTACCAGAAATTAAAAGACCCATTGTCCGCAGAAATCTGCGAACCAGCAAAAAATCTGCGATATATATTTAAATATGCTTACATATAAAATCCGCGATAGAGTGAAGCCGCGAAAGGCAAAGCGCGATATAGCGAGGGATTACTGTATTGTGACCAGCGTCATGGCTAAAAGTCTCCATTTGAGTGTGAGTCCTAGAAGTATGGGTCCACACAGAGTGCAGGCTTAGAAGAACATATGCTGCAAATATAACGCGTTTCTTTGTGCTATCCACTCTTGTTGCACACAATATGTTTGAAAGTTGGTGACCATTTGCGTTCAGTGGGCAGCAGAATTTCCATGTAGTGTTGGATGCCCTGTGATGAAGAAACGCCTTTGAGACAGTGGTCCGTATCAGTGCCAGAGCCTACCAGGTTCCTCATCATCTAACTGATTATCACTATTTCAATCATTGTCGTTATCATCAAAATATTCATCTTGTAACAAATCGAGTTGTATCAGAACATCAGTCACTTAATACTTTTTTTGTGATGACATAACTGTGGTCTATTGTAAATAACTGAGATGTGGCAGCAAGCTGGCTGGATCTAAAGCGGCTGTATACCGAGAGATGAGTTATATTGTTCATTGTGCATTTTCAGGCTCATTGAGAAACGACTTAACTTGTACCTCAAAGTGTTAAATGTAAACCTGTAGTATAACTGGGCAGATCTGAAGATGTTACTCCCACTTGCATGCCTGTTATCAGATGGCAGCAGATCCTTAACTTTCCAAGCCCAAAGTTCTTGTCTGTATTTTTGTTTTTTTATAACATATTTTTCTTGAAATTATGTAAAGTTTTAATTTTCCCTTGTGGACAAATAAAGTATCTATCTATCTATCTATCTATCTATCTATCTATCTATCTATCTATCTATCTATCTATCTATCTATCTATCTATTATATAGTGCCTTACATGTCTGTCTATCTATCTATCTATCTATCTATCTATCTATCTATCTATCTATCTATCTATCTATCTATCTATCTATTATATAGTGCCTTACATGTCTGTCTATCTATCTATCTATCTATCTATCTATCTATCTATCTATCTATCTATCTATCTATCTATCTATCTATCTATCTATCTATCTATCTATCTATCTATCTATCTATCTGTGCCAGTGCTTGTTTCACAACTCCTTTTAGGACATTGCTCTTGCCCTTCAGTAATCTTTCCTCCCTGTCGACTGGGTCATTCATCACAGACATTATTCTTATACATTATTATAAATATTCTTTTTCTTTATTATTAACTACACCGTTGGTCGAGCTGCATTGTAATCATACTTGACTGGTGAAGTGCTTTGTAATAAAAGCACAAGATATTTCACAAATGGGGAGGAAAGGTCATGCTTGTCTGGATAGATATGAGGTAAGCTGTCTTAGTATAAATTTATAAAAGTGATTGCTTATTACAGAAAGAATTGTATTTAATACATGAAATAATTGGCTCATTCATTCCATTGAACAATATACGTAAAGTCAGCCATTCTTAAAGAAGCTACATTTTTTCATTAGTAAATGACTATAAGAATATTTTGAACATTCAGGAAACTAAGCAAAGTCATCAAAATTCAGGATATGAGGGAAAGAAATTCGCTGTCCTCTCATCTTTGATACCATAAAAGCAAGTGAGCCTTCTCCTGCTTTGTTGTTCCAGCCACTTCACAAATTCTGCATTCAGCGATATTCTGAATGACTTTTTAAAACTGCACTTGTGTGAAAAGTATTCTCACATGTCAGATTTTCCAAATCTTCATCTGCTTTTGACATTTAATTTACTGTGATTTTCACATACAGTAAGTCCCTACCAATAAATAAATGGGGTGAGAGTGAGCAAAGATATGAAAATTTTATGCCCACTTCATTTGTTGGCAATTTTGGAAAGTGAAACCACATGCAATTTTTCTTGTGAATATAATAAAGCTAATGTGTTCCTCTATTCACGCATTCCATCCAAAGTAAATTAAATCAGACTATAGCCACCAGTACACCATAAAGGACAGAACTGCCAGACTGATAACACACAATATCATTATATATTTATAATAAAAATAATTCATGACATAATATATATATATATATATATATATATATATATATATATATACATTCATATTTTATGAAATATTGCATAATGTTGCTGCATTTTACTCAAATGTTATTGTGAGTTTTAACAACAAGATGTACAACATACTAAGCAAGTCAATACAAAGTGCAATATGAGAAAATATATTGATATGAACTAAACTGAGCTGTAATACACTTTATAAAGCTGTAATACTATATATTTGACTGTCTGTACATTAGTCTCTCTACATATAAAATAGTTGAATATGGTGGCACTATGGTTTTTGCTGCTGCCATATGGGTCCATATATATATACACACATACAGGGTGAATCAAAATTATGTTAACATTGAATGGCGGAAAAAATTTATTCACAATTGTGGTGGTCCTGCATACCCTTGACCCAAAACACAATTGCACAAGACCAAGATTTTACAATAACATTAATGGTCTCCTTACTTTTAACCTCCAGTTTTTACATCTTCCTCTTCCTCTCTCCCCATACGAGGTGAGTTTTGGCCAACTTCAGTCTGAACTCCCAGGCCAGGGTGTCTTGTCTTCTTTTAAAGCCCAATTAAAGGAGAGCAGATGCATCATTTCATTTAAATTAATTCAAAAGAGCTTATCTGCAGTCCACAATTCCTACAGCATCACTTGTGACATGCTCACGCAAGGGCATCATTTTCAACACACCCATTCCTAGGTGTTTGTCACATGTACTTGTAAAATGGCACCCACAACCAACATTACAAATTAATAAAAAACATTTTAAATAGGAAAAAAATTAAATAAAAAAGACTCATAGAGGAAGTACTAATTCAATCAGATCCCACTGACTGTTACACAGAGGGAAGTAGCTGATGGTAAGACTGTGGGGGTCTTTAACTCTGGTCTCTAGTGTATATATAAAACCCTAGACAGATAGACACTCAAACATAGATAGCAGATAGATGTGAATTTTCTGAGAGGGTCAAAATTTCATTTAATTTACATGTTTAGGCGTCCTACAATTTTTCCATTTGATTTCACACAATAAAATACCAGCCTGAAACATTTTACTGCTAAAATGTAGTTACATAGAAAACTAATTTTGCTGGCCACATCAGTTTTTGTAACATAAATCAAATTAAGTTCTAAAACTGATGAATTAATGGCAGTTGTTTTGGAGTCAGCATAAAAAGTGCAGAAGTATTGTATTGAATGGCATTGTGCAGCATTTTATAAATGAATTGTTGTGTCTCTATGCAATGGCATCTTAAAGAAGTGAGATATTGTAATCAAAAGATATTGTAAGTATCAAATCCCACAGGAAAGCTTTGCATTAAGGCTAAGACTCTTTGTTAGATATTCTATGCATTTCAAAAAAATAATTCACTAGAGAGTTTGTAAAGGTTTGGAGTGTTAACCTATGGATATTAGTGTCACAAAATGTCACTACTACAGGTTCATTAAAAGTTCATGACTGGGTGTAGCAAGAGGAAAGCAAATCCAAGTAAGTAAGAAGTTAATTTGCAGTGCAAAACATGGATTCTAAATTTAGTACAATGACAATATTGGTGCCACCGATCTCCTGGCTTTGTAATTCTTACTGTTGCACACTAGCACTTGGACATCGTCAGAGGGGCTCTGTCAGGGTAAGGCAGTCGATCACAGACAGTGGAGGAAAGCAATCACTAACGAGCGGAGTGGTGGCTCTGAGGCTAAGGATCTGCGCTGGTATCCCGAAGTTTGCCGGTTCGAATCCCCGTCACTGCCAAAAGAGATCCCACTCTGCTGGGCCCTTGAGCAAGGCCCTTAACCTGTAATTGCTCCAGGGGGCGCTGTACAATGGCTGACCCTGCGCTCTGACCCCAAGGGGTATGCGAAAAAAACTAACAAACACTGTTGTAAGTCGCTCTGGATAAGAGCGTCTGCTAAATGATGTAAATGTAAATGTAATGACCTCATCTGTCTTCCCCTCAGAATGAAAAACCACGGGCAGACCATAATTTCAGTACAATTGTGGAGGCCCCACTCTTCGCTCCCATGGAGCTTCTTAAACCTCGAAGACACAGAGAGATGAGGCCCATTTGGACCACACTCACTTAACGTCAAGTACTCAGAGAAACCTTTTGTGACTGTGACTTGCAAGGATCCTAGACGTCCTTATTGTTTCCTTATTTTTCATTTTGTTTTGACATCATTTACTAAAAGACTTATATTTATTTAATGAACACTTTTATTCAAAGTGACTTACAAAAGACATCTATGTAATCAAGTAAACATCAGTCTGCAGGGCAGTTTGGGAACAAGTGTTCTAGGACAGGGCTACAAACTTGATCATCACAAGCAAAGAGCTCAGAACAAAACACAAGCGAGTTACACTTCCTAGGTTATTAAATCTAACAGCTAATATTAGTTAAACAGAAATTCACCAAACAGGAGAGTCTTCAGGGGCTTCTTAAATATTTTGAGGGAGTCAGCAGTTCAAATGGAGGTTGTGCAGCTCGTTCCTCCAACAAATGATGAAGAGTCTGGAGTGAGAACTGATACCACACAGAGGTGGCATCACCAGACACTGTTCATGGTCATACCTAAGTGGTTGAAAAGGACCTTCATAGATCAATTTCAGATGGAGGGTGGAACTATAAAACAGTTTCATGACAGTTTCTCTCAATACAGCATCTATTTGAAGAAGAATGGAATACTTTGCTGTTTCTTATCTATTCTATGCAAGACAATGTTTTTTTGGGTTTTTTTTTGCAATCGAGTCTCAAAATTTTAAACTTTATTTTTAACCTCATACATAAACACTCTTATGTATCTTGTTATGCTTATTTTCATAACAGAAAAGAACTGCTGATCTAGGGAGTAATAAAATTTGGATGACAGTTGTTCATTTCTGTTTTGTTAATTGCAATTACAATTTCAGATGTCACTTTATAGAATAAAAGAAACGCTCTTGTCTTTATATATATATGGGCTGACCCATTGACTACTACTCTGTAACCAAGCATCAAGGATTTGAACTTAACATGAAACCTAAGAACATAACAAACATAAGAAATTTGACAAGAGGAGACCATTCAGACCATCAAGCCTGTTTGTTTAGCTAATAAATAAGCTGTCCTGATATTTCATCCTGATTCTTCTTGATGGTTGTCAGGGTTTCTGGGTAGCTTCTTGGTAGTTTATTCCAGAGTCCCACAACACTTTGTGTAAACAAGTGCTTCCTGGCTTCAGAGTTAATTGCACTTCCCTTTAATTTCTACTAATGTCCTCTAGTACGTGATTCACCCTTAAACCAAAAGAATTCTGCTAGATCAATATTATCAATGTATCTGAAGATATTGAAGACCTGGATTAGGTCCCCATGCAGATTCCTCTGCTCGAGACTAAACAGGTTTAATTCTCTGAGTCTGTCAGACTAGGACATGGCTTTAAGTTCTGGGATGCACCCATTTACTCTCCTCTGCACAGCTTCAGTTGCTTCTATGTCTTTCTTGTAGTGTGTCAACCAGAACTGTACACAGTACTCCAGATGCCATCTTACTATTATATAGTTTGAGCATAATGTTCCTTGACTTATAGAAGATATAAAAAATCTTAACAAAATCTCACAAAAATAACTGAATTGGTTAAAAAAAAATGATGAATTTCAGCATTCTAAACATTGTCACCTTCTATATACGCCCCCTCCCAATCTCTGCACCGCTCCATACGTATCTTCCATTGATTGAAACAGTGCTGGAAGTTTTCATGCTTGAGGCTCTTCAACAGAAAGAAAAATGAGTTCCCTTTAGGTCACTTTTGATTTTCAGGAACAAGTAAAAATCACAGGGAGCTAAATTGGGCGAACAGGGAGGATGATCGAGGACAGGAATGTTTTTGTCAGTCAAAAACTGCTTTACGGAAAAAGTGTATGGGAACGTTGTCTTGGTGAAGCACCCAACACCTTCCACATTGCCTTGTCCTTCCTTGAAACATTTGTGCCATTCAAAAACTTGTGTCTGCAACAAACTGTTATCAACGTACACTGTTTTTATCATTTTGATAAGTTTCTGTGGCCGTTTTGTTCAATTTCATGAGAATTTGATGTTGCTTCGCTGTTCGATTTTTTCACCCGACATTATCATGGCAACTCGTGTAGCGATTGTTGTGCAAATACTGACTGGGCTATTCAGAATATATACCTAGCCGGTCAGCGGTTTGAGAGGGCATGTAGGAGGGAATATAGTTCTATGATTCACATTCGGCCGACCTCCAGACGGTTTTCAAAGAAAGCCCCAAGTCCAGTCTGGTTATTTTTGTGTCTCACCTCGTATTCAACAGTTTTTATGATATATCTTAACATTTTATCTTCCTTTTTAATTGCTTCTGAACATTTCTATGTTGACGAAAATGTTGTGTCAATCCTTTTCAGAGAGTATGACAGTGTCTTCCATCTTTCATTTATACCTGATGTGTCCTTTCGCCCATGTGTAGCCCTTTGCGCATTTCCACAGGGAGCCAGTGTAGTGATTTGAAGTGAAGAGTGATATGTGCCCACCTTGACTGATCGACGCTGCATTTTCACTCAGCTGCAGTGGCTTGATTATACATGCCAGTACTCTTGCTGGCAGACACTTGTAGTAGTCCAGACATGACAGAACCATTGCCTGGACCAGGAGATGTGCCGTAAAGTCTGGCAGATATGGTTTGATCTTGTTGATATTGTGTAGAGTGAATTTGCACGACCAAGAGACCATAGAAACACAGAATGTGAAGAACAGCTGGTCATTGGTCACAACCTCAAAGTTGGATACCAACTTGGCAGAAATGGGGTGCTAAATAGACAGTACCCAGTCTGTCCCCAACTCTTTATGATATTCTGTTTGCTTACTTTTGCAGAATTACATTACAGGAGAGTGAATGTTTTGTAAAGTTGACTTAAAATGCCATTAAACACAACTGAAGTATGGGCTGCTAGAAAACCTGTATAAAAAGATAAGAGAATTGAAAACAAAGACTGCCTGATAAGGAAAAAGCTATGAGAAAGTTTGAAGAAAAACAAAATAAAGCTGCACCTTTCCTAGAAAGATCACATTTTCTAAAGATGACTCATTTTGAATCTGTTTGAACAGATAACACTTTCAATCAGAAGAAGTTCTAGTTTGGAATAGCTTTAAAGATTAGTCAGTGCATCTGGAAGTATGTGGCAGAAACTGTTAGCAGACCTGCTTTGGCTTAAACTACATCTGATTGGTTTGTTTAGTTTCCCTGGATAGATTGTTTGCACATGTACTTGGCCAAAGAGCAAATTAAAGAAGGCAAACAGCAAAAGGAGCTATGGCGGCATATCTATAGCATTTTCAAGTAGGTGTGTAAATGAAAATGGGTTTTGCTGTCCTTTCTATGATGTATGGGAGTTCACCTATGCTGACATGGTCTAAGACATCACTTGTTGGCATCTCCAGACTGAGGAATGAAAGGAAAAGTTAATATTTACAGAGCCACTGATGAAAAATACCAGCAAATGGCATTTAATCTGAACATGTCTTTAGCAAACAAGCACAGGCCAACCAGCCTAGTAACTGTGTCAGCGCCATCGCTATCAGGTAAATCTAAATTAGAAGCTAAGCCAACTGTGAGCCAATGCCTGTTATATAATTAGTTTTACTTTTCTTCATTTGAATGCATTTGTTTGTAAATATGATGCTCTTTCACCTCTTTCCTAATAGATTTTTTAAATTGGCAAATGAAAAGTGAACAGATTTATATTATAGAGCCTTCATGGAACCCTCTGCACCCAGAAAAGTGCTAAGAAGGTAAAAGGTGGGCAAAAGAATGTTCCACTTTATTACACAAAAAAGACCACAGGGAGGACAGCCAACACACACTGGAGTCATTAAGTATTCACAGCCCTTCATGTTCTGCCCCCTCAGTTGTTTTGCTGATTAACTGTACATACTGCATCTCTGTTGTTAGTCATTAGCACTAAAACATAAGTAACATGATAGTTATAACTGGATACTAACCCTCACCTATTCTGTTTCCCTTCTTGGTACTCAAATGTGGCACTTGGTGCCACGGCCAACCTGTCAAGTTGTTTTGCCTGCATAAGGTAAAGTAATCCCTGATGGAGGATCACAGGAATCATGGGAAAAAGGGGTCCTTTCATCGGATTGGCTGGCCCAGCACTGTTTCAGCCGTGGAATGGCCAAATGGGGGAGGCCGCTTGATGGATGAGGTCTCCAGGACTCTAAATATATCCAAATCTTATTATGTGATATCATCTACTGTTAAATTCTGTTCCGTACTTCAAAAATTTTTATTTTTATACTGTATTGAGGATTTGTTCTATGCTGTGTATTGTATTGTATTGTATTGACCCCCTTCTTTTGACACCCACTGCACGCCCAACGTCTCTCCTTGAACTCCCTTTCCCAAGGTTTCTTCCATTTTTCCCTACAAGGTTTTTTTGGGAGTTTTTCCTTGTCTTCTTAGAGAGTCAAGGCTGGGGGCTGTCAAGAGGCAGGGCCTGTTAAAGCCCATTGTGGCACTTCTTGTGTGATTTTGGGCTATACAAAAATAAATTGTATTGTATTGTATTGTATTCTGTAGATTGAATTTTACTGTAAATGACTAAATGTGACTTTTTTGCCCCTCAATCAGCAAACAGAACCCCATAAAGACAAAGTGAAAACATGTTTTCAGAAAGGTTTGCAAATTTATTCAAAATCAAAAATGGAAATCTCTCATTCCTATAGTATTCAAACCCTTAATTCATTACTTTGTAGAAGCCCCTTTGGCAGCAATTCCAGCTTTGAGTCTACCAAGGTAAGCCTCTACAAGCTTTGCACCACTGGATTTAGGCAGTTTATCCCATGTTTCCTGGCAGGTCCTTGTAAGTTCCGTTAAATTGAATGGTAAGTGTCTGTAAACTGCCACATTCAGGTCTTTCCTCAGATGTTCTATGAGGTTTCAGTTTGGGTGTTGGCTGGGCCACTCAAGAACACTCAAAGACTTGTCCCAAAGTCACTCCAGTGTTGTCTTGGCTGTATGCTTTGTGTGATGGTGGTGCTAAAAGATAACCTGTTGTTCAGTCTAAAGTGGTGTGTACTCTTCAAGGACCTCTCTATATTTGGCTGCATTTATCCTTCCCTCAAATCTGACCAGTCTCCCTGTCCCTGAAACTGAGAAACACTACCATAGCATGATGCTGCCACCACTATGCTTCATGCTGTAGGGATGGTATTAGGCAGGTGATGAGCAGTATCTCTTCTTCACCAGACAATGCTTGGAGTTTTACCCAAAGAGTTCAGTTTTTGTCTCATCAGACCAGAGAATCTCAATCCTCAAGCTCTTTAAATCCTCAAGTGCTTTAAATGCCGTTTGGAAAACTCCAAGTGGGACTCTATCATATACACGTGATTGATGGAGTGCTGCTGAGATGAGAGGACTTCTAAAGCTCTGTTAGATTGATCATTGGGTTCTTGGTCACCTCCTTGACCAAGACCCTTGTTGCCCAGTTACTCACTGTAAGAGCTAACCTTAGAAAGTCAATGACTAATGTTAAATTCATATAGGTTTTTGCTTAATTTCTATAGAACATCAGCTTCTTACAGCTGCCGAGAATATAGTATGGCCTCTTACCCCCCTATAAGTTAACATGTGATAGAACTTTCTTGGCTATATCTGTAGAAGAGACTGTTAATTAACCCAGTGAGGAAATAGTCCTACTGCTAGCATGGACTGTTAGATATGATTGCAAATAGAGTAGAAGATGGCATACAGTTTTCTGACCGTGTTTAATGTGTCTAATGTGCACGACTGATGACCAAACTTAAAGAGTGAAACAAGACATCCATCCATCCATCCATCCATTATCCAACCCACTATATCCTAACTACAGGGTCACAGGGGTCTTACGCCCTGTGTTGGCTGGGATTGGCTCCAGCAGACCCCCATGACCCTGTAGTTAGGATATAGTGGGTTGGATAATGGATGGATGGATGGAGAGTAGCTGTTGGTAGATTCCTTACCAGGACATTTACAGGGCATTTAGATGCTGCCTGCGTTTTCAGATGTAGTGTAACACATTATAAAATGACTAACATGAAAGAAGAATATTGACTATTGAAGAAAATAGGATGAGTTAATTTAAATACGCAGTCCCTCCAGGTAGCCCCCTGACCATCAGATGGAGGCATCAGGTATCTCTCAGTATGTAACGGAATACAGGATTATCTAATATCCCATATATGGACCTATTTGTAACAGATTAACATGTTATCAGCTACACAGTAAAAATTTCCAGCATTTCACAGGAATTAACTGTCATTTTTCACAATAAAAAACCATATTGGAAAATATAACATGTAACTACAGTTGGTCAAGGTATATCACAAGGTACAGTATATCACAAGAGAACAAATTACTGACAAATTGTATTTAGACTTATTCGCATTGCATTGAGAGACATTTTCAGTTTGCACATTTTCATACCTTTTGACTTTTATGTGTGGTAAGATGACAGTTTAAATTGAAATCCTGGCTACAAGGGCACTGATGGAAAACTGTTTGATATCGTGCGAACATTAGAAAGTTTTCATTCACACAGAGAACTTTCCCACAGAAGACTTTCAAAGCTCAGCTTGATGTAAATTTCAGGGGAAAATACATTAATGCACTGTAAGAAAAAAAAAACCTAAAAATACATTAACTTAAATCTGTATTACATACTCAAGGAATGTATTACAATAAATGGTTAAAAAATTGATTTTAAATAAATACATGGACAGAAATGTACATTTAAACAGTGTTTTAGCTGCCAATATTAATTCATTGTTTCAATGTGCAGAGCTGTTTATGAACAGTTGTTGTATTGCTGTAAAGTCACAATGGCAAAGAAAACTAAAGTTTCATAATTTGCATAAGGAACGCCTTCTTTCTACTAACATTGTCAATTTTTCCAGATGACTCCCAGACCCTCGCACTGTAGGAATGGGTGGCAAACTAGTTTTTGTGTGTTTATGGAAGTGTTTTTTTCACTAAACTGGTGAACCAGTAGCACAAAACACATTAAAAAAAGCAATCTTTCCTTTTCCATCAGACAACATAAAATAATTTTACATTGTTATAGCAATGAGAAAAATGATGGTCTGTTTGTCTGATGGCCAAATAACTGTTACAGGTAAGCATTTTTAATAACATCTAAACTATCTTTAACTCAAATTATGTTTAAAAATTTACAGTAAATTACTGGCTATTGAAATGTAGTTTTATTACTGTTAACATATGAAAGTTCTGGAAGTCAGTATAATACAACAGCAGCATACTTTTATGTTCCATTCATTTTGTGGCCCAGTTTACTGTAAAGTCACTGTATTGTATTTTTTGTAATATACAGTAACATACAGTAAAATACTGTGAAGGTAATGTAATTAGTAGCCATTAATTTACTGTAAATTACTTTCAGATTTTTAACACTGATATGCTTTTGTATATTCGCACACTATAAGGCCTTTGTCTAAGGCTGGGTTTATACTTTACGCGACGAGACGCATGCTGCAGCGGACGCTCCTGCTACACAAGCGTTGTACTGTTTATACTTGCGCAGACACTTTATGTTAATCGGGAGGAATCCACCAGGTGGCAGTGCGAGATATTATCACGGTGAGAACCGGTTCGGCTTCTCTGTGTTGTGAATTGTCTGGAACACCCATTAAATTCTGATGACACCTTACCGCAATATCTCTAAAAAGGATGTTTAATGATTAAATCCATCAATCCAGGGATGTGTCCATTCCAGCAAGCATTGGGCATGAGGCAGAAACAATCCCTGGACGGGGCCTCAGCTCATCACAAGGTGAATATAAGCACACATATACACTGGGGTCATTTTAGCGGCCCCAAATCCCCAAATCTGCATTTCTTTGAGAGGAAACCAGAGCACAGTGTGGAAACCCAGCAGGAAAACATGTAAACTCCAGGTAGGGAATACAAGCGACGTGACTCCCTGTGAGACAGCAGTGCTACTGCTCTGCCACCGTGTCACCCCCACGTGTGAAATTGTTAACAGTATTCATTATTTAAACGAAATTAACGATTTATCTGTAAAATATGACATACATACTTTAATACATTTCATCATGAAAGTGATATCAAGTATAAATCTAAAGATTCTAAATTTGCAGAGAGTTGGAATATCATACATTTAAAGTGTTCTGTGTGGTGATCTATTGCTGCTTACCGCTGCTGTCGGGTCCACAAAGTTCGTAGCGATTAAAAACTGGGATGACATTTACAGTATAATGGTCTGCTTTAATTATAAAGCAAACTACAAGGTTAAAGTGGACATTTTGAGATTAAAGCCAAAATTTCCAATTTAATCACAAAATACACATTTTCACCATGTCCTTAATTTTTTTTCTCTGTGGCTCAAATACAGCGCTGTACATTATGTTACTGTTGTGAAGTTGCAATAAAAAAAGACGGCACAAAAGATGGCATGTGAGACTTTTAAAATGTATCGTGTCATTACGATCTGGAATATGCGACGCTTGAATATGAAAGCACCACGAATGCATCTGTATGTTGACATTTTGCTTCACCACATCGAACCATTCATCAAACATCGAAGCACGCCCATCGATCCCGTAGGATCCGCATAGAGGCTTTCTGTCACATGTAGATAGTAAACAGAGACTCTGATTTCACATTCCAACTTTTATCACATTGCGCCCCCCGACTTTTTGCTGGTACTGCAGCTCCCGCACGCATCACATTAATTTCTAAGGACCTGCTCAGAGGACTCGTCAAATGAACGCTGGGAACTTATGGCAGCCATGATGCGTGTGCGTACACATTCTGAGCGTGAAGTATAAACGAGCCCTAACAAAAGCCTGGCAGCACTCCTCTGATTACAATGAAGGGAGCATGGGGAGTTCCATGGATATCTTTGTTAAAAAAAATTCTTATATATTTCTGGAATTTGAAGAACCTCTTTATGTAAGTTGAACATGGGTCAGATTTCGATTTTTCCCTGATTAATGTTTCTCTGTTTTAAGATAGAAGATTTTGCAAATTTGCTAATACTTTTCAGTGGGAGATTTTCAAATTTCAAAACCTTGTACAGTACCATCATTTCAAGATATCTCAACAAAGCTTGAACTGTCTCATCAAATTTCCTTGAAGAATACAGTAAGTATGTCACATTTCCAACAAAATTTGTCCAGCTGGGTACTGAGTTGTTTCATACAGACAGACAGATGGACAGACATGGCTACCGCAGTAGGTGTTTCTCAATTCATACGTGGACACACCTGAAAAATGAAAGGATAGATGCACTTTTGGACAATCTATTTTTGTGACCAAACACTTTTATGTTGAAATAAAAACTATAAATCACTGTAAAAATTTCAGTTCTGTTCTGCACTGCCTTTTTATTGAGACTAGGAAAGTTATAAAATTGTTGTTTTTTTTTAATTGTTGAAATAGAAGATTTTCAGCTTTCCTACTTTTCATAACCTCTGTGGGCACCAATGCTGTCTGTCCTTCTTGGGCTTTGGGATACAAGGAGCGCAGTAAAGAGAGTCTAACAGCACTGTAGACAAGTAAAAGGAAAGGCAGTAAAATCGTGGATCCAAAAAGCAGTAGTGTCCAGCCCAAATGCAGCTGTATTCAAGGTCAAACATAAAATCATACCCCAGAAGAAATGATATGTAATATTATTAATACTACAGAACCATTAGACAAAGATAAACTGAAAAAGTAATAAAATCATGATGGACACTTCATTTAAACAAAAACTGAAAGGAGTGGAGGAGAGAAATGCTTTGTTCAGTGTAGCATTATGCCTTATTTTTTGATATTCTCTTGCAAAATTATTTAGATAATGTTAAAGAACAGTAATTGACCTCTAAACCGTTCTTCTTGTGTTTCAGACAGAAGATTTCATTAAAGTTTAATAATCTGATACACACACAAGAGATGTAAGTCCATTCCGTTTCTCTTTTAAACACTTGAATAGAAATCACAGATGCTTACACATCGAAGAAACGATTGACCAGCAATACAATTATTCTGCCTTCTTTAAATGAGTCTATTAAGAGTATAGCAGTGGCAATTCATACAGTGAAATCCCCACTTTCAATGTTAACGATGAGGATAATGATGCTAGATAATCAGAATGCTTGGTCAAATGGGATAATACTTCATGTCAGTATGCATTATCAAGCATCTATAATGTGACAACAAGAAATTCATTTTCCACACGGCTAATGAACTATCAACAAAATAAAATCGTTTGGAGAGATTGAAATGATTGTGTACAACATATAATTTTGCAGGGATATTCACTTCTTATATTGAGCTGCCATAAAGCAATTTCATTTTTTTCACATGTATTCATTTTAATAAAACTAAAAATGCACTGTAAATTCATGACATCATCATGTTTCAAAACACAAGCTTTTCAAGTTTAGAGTTTCCCAAAAAAATCCATTCTCTTTATTAAAATGTTTCCATGTATACTTTTATTATCATCATTTACTTAGATGTAAGCAATTGCGGCGTCTCAACTGGAACTGTCTGTCTAGACCAACAGCATTATCATCATTTTAAATGTCAGTGTCACAGAGCTTGCTATGGACAATTGCACCACTATTAGCATTTAAAAGCTAGGTAAACTTTTCAGGATGAAGTTGGTTTAATGGAGAGGGCATGACCCATTTTCAAATCCAAGGTGTGGTAATTTCCATGCCATCAAATGAAAATCATCTCTACTACATTATGTTCTGTGTGTTGGCACACAGATTTTCACTATTACTCTGTACATGCAACAGTAATAACCCAACAAACTTATAAACATCCAGTTTAACCTCATGTGAGGTAGCGAGGTGGAGACACTGTGGTTCTACATTACCAATGGATTAGGCTTCCCACATCAACAGTGAATAAAATGTTAGCCAAATAATGCCATCAAAAATCACTCTATGATCTAACAGCATATTTTATCACGCCAATGATAAGCTACCAATGCACAGTGTCAACAACATCAAGTTCTCAGTACACCGGAAATACTGGAAATGCAAATCAATATTCAGTAAACGCTGTCCATGAAAGCCATAACCAGGAACAACGACAAGATACGGCAATGACAGAGCTCGACACTCGCAGTGAATGAATTTGACTTAATGCCAAATATTCCAGCACAACTCTCACTGCATTTCTATCATTCAAGCTGACTACAGACCCACATGGTATTGAAAAACTCATCAGAAACTTCAAAGGACTTTGTTGGACAGTTACCTTATCCAAAGATCTTGCCTATACATTGTTCTCCACTCTTGCTAAATGATCTTAGCCTGAAGAGGTCTATTTAAGATGTCTCACGTAAAGATTTTCCAATGTGTTTCTGTCCAGGTGTCTATATAAACACAGGGAACTCCAGTATCTGTATTACATCTTGCCTGAAGTAGGGGCCTGAGTTGCCTTTCGAAGGCTTACATATTGTAGTCTTTCTAGTTAACCAATAATAGGTGTCATTTTGCTTGACTTCTCACTACATTCACAATAGCTAATACGGTACAACACCCTAATACGATTTCTCCCCAAAAACACCCTTATGTGCAGGAAATTGTGACCAGCAGATACATTTATCTGCAAGAAGAAACTGCATCTACTTTAAAGAACTGAGTGGTGTAAGTATAATAAACACAGAATCTAAAAATATTTAATAGGCATGGTTTAATATGATCAGATGAACTTGCCTTTTTAGGAGCCAATGAAAACTCTTCTTCAAAAACAAGTAAAAATTTCTTTCAATTCATTTTCTTATGAGAGTTGTACCTTTATATGTATTCAATGTTAGACGAGAAACACTGGCATTCTCTCAGCCTTAAGAAAGATGGTGTTCATTATGTTACAAGGTGACACATACTGTGATCACTAGGTAATGGCAGAGCTTCTCCAAGAAGCCAGAGGTGACAAAAAGATTGAAATATAAAATGAAATGAACAAAAGATCATCAAAAATAATCTTAAACACTAGCACAAATAAGAAATAGAAATAACAAGGGGAAGTGTAAAAACAGCAGGCAAAGTGGTTGTGTTTCCATCAGATAAAAATTGACTCCTACTTCATTTGTCATATTTTCACACTATATGTCCCATAGTCATAATATACTTTTTACAGTTTTTCCTTAACTTTCCTTTTTTTTTGTTCAAATTATCATTTTCTTACCAGTCAGATTTGTATAGTTTAGATTGTAATCAATTTTGAAAAACATGGTTTAAGATTTTTTTAAGCAATTACGTATTAGAGCACCCTGAAGCTGTAAAAAGATCATAACTGAATTTCATTTTAAATTATTTTGCCCCTTGTTGTAGAATGTTTCGCAGAAAGTCGATAAAGTAGATGATCTAGGCCCCAGTGAGTCTGAACAATGACTATGAAGCAGTAAGTAAGATGTGAAATTACTTCGCTCTTCTGAGAGAAATTTACGTTTTTAGAGATAGCAGTGTACTAATGAAAATGTTTCTTCGGGTAGTTATTAAGCGTACCATAATAAGAAATTTTACATTACATGAGAACATTAGTTAATAGCTAGCACAGAGTAGACTGCAGATGCAGATACTAGATAACAATGGGATAATGTCATCATCATTACCTTATGTGAGAAACTAAATTATTACAGAAGTGTCTATTCTCTGTGGTTGCTTTATACGGTAGATTGCTCCCAGAACATTTTCAGAAAATATATATTTTTTATTACACTACACATCAGAGAATATCTTACATACATCCCTGATACCAGTAAGTTCATTTTCTAATGTCAGTATACTTTAAACAATACATTAATAAAAAACTGAAATTGCAAAATTATAAGATCAACATGCCACATCAACAACACAAGAAAACCAAATATATATTAGAATGAAATCATTTACCTGTATATTTTATATCTGGTTGTAAATCCTTGACGAAATCTTTCCACAAAGGATAAATAGCCCCGAGAATGGTGGAAGGGCCCCCGGTCTGAGATAAGCCAATCAAATTGTTTGGAGACATGGTGCTCTGCAATAGATGGTTCCTGGTGGGAAGACTCTACTGTTATATGGTCCCATATAAACAGGAAGTAGACGACCTCAATAAACCTCCAGTTCATGCTTTTCTTTCAGCCGCTCTCTGTTCATTCTTGCTCCATTGTGGAGACCTGGAAGAAACAAATCAACAGGTGAACAAAGCGTTCCAACTTTGCACCAGAGTTTGCTGGATGTTCAGATTTACTGTTATGTATTGTTAATACTTCAACATTACTAAGGTGGAGTAAAAGCAAATTTTTTACCAATTATTCCTTTGCTTTATGAGCTGAAGTCTATGCACTTTAAATACAGTACATATCATAAACATTTGTATTTTGAAGAGGGCAATAAGTTAAACAAAAATGGTACAGAATTGTGTAAGAACCGGTGGGACAAAGCAAGACCTTCACACTAGTAATATTAGTAAATCTCCTCAGACCATTATGGGAAATGTAACTGTAGTTGTAAAGGGGATCCTTGATGTAATTTAACCAAAGGGCACCAGTGTCAGAGAGAGAGAGACAGTGGAGTTGTAAGCTAGAAACCTTCCCTCAGGATGCTCAAACTCAGACAACCAACAGGATCCCGAGGATAACATAAGAGAAATTTTGACATGAAGAGCTTATTCCATCAAATACAATTAATAAGTCAATCCCCATTCACCTAACTTCTGCCAATTATCTACAGTAGCTGAAATCTGAAGGTCCTCACAATTCCACCATGCTACATTGGGTCTCTGTGGGGCGAGCCATTCATCATTTGCTGTACTCATTGGAAAGAAGGTGAGTCAAGTGATGTGCTGGTCACTGTTTACTGATCCATTGGAGGCTGGAACAACTAAGAGCACTTTCATAAATGTGCGGCTGAAGGAGTTTAAGTGGTTTAGTATCTTTATGACATTACCTTTTTATACACTGTTTTCATGAACATATTTTATTTATTTATTTATTTATTTATTTAATATGAAGAAGACCTGTGCTGCACTATTTTGCACTCTGACTATTTTTATTGCTCATTCACACTGTACTCTTGCCTGTTTCTGCCGTTATTGCCCTGGCTCACATCACTACATGACTATTGACGGTCCCGGGATCTAGGAGCAAGGCAGCTTCAGCTGTCATACTTGTCACCTCTTAATTTCTTTTGCTTAAACTAGAAATGTTAAGCTCCTTCTGTTTCCGCTCACAGCTCATACGTGTTAGTCCCAGAATCAGTCTAGTCACTCTTCCCTGGACTTGCTCTAGCACTGGTATGTCTTTTTAGTAATATGGAGACCAAGAACTGCACACACGGTCCCAGATAAAAGATTATTAGTGCTCTTTTAGTGTATCCTGCTAAGGGTGAAGGTTGGAGGCACGAAGGGGAGTGCTTGGTAGTTTTTATATATTAACCCTTGAACCACTAAACCACAGAATTCTGCATTATTCAAATGTGACTGAAAAATGCTCAAAATTAACTGCACTTTGCTAAAGTTGTAAGCAATTTATGAACATCTGTTGGTCGATCCTTTAACAGAACTTTAAGTCATTATTTCTTCTAATTCTTTGAACTAGATACTTCACTTGTACATTGAAAAATCTTCAGCTAACTTCTATTAATGAATAATTTCTAGTATTACCTGTACAGTTGCTCTGGTATTTTTTTTCATGCATTTGTGATTTTAATAACACTATATATTAAATAATTAAATGCAAATTTAAACTCTACCAAAACAAAAAATGATAACAGTGCATAACATGATATTCAGTAGATTATTACTTATGCATGTTTCACAGTTACATACTTCACTCAAGATCCTTGAAAGCAATTTTTGCAAGTAAAATAAAAAAACCTTTCAGGCATAAAATTCTAAAGACCCCTGAGAGTCAATATCAGAATTTCTACATTGCCAGAAGTGCTGATCATCAATGTCTAATAATACTGTATATACATTTGTTGTTTTTTCCTGTTTGTTATTTTCCATGTGAATTTCCCCCTGGGATTAATAAAGTATCTATCTATCTATCTATCTATCTATCTATCTATCTATCTATCTATCTATCTATCTATCTATCTATCTATCTATCTATCTATCTATCTATCTATCTATCTATCTATCTATCTAATAGCACCTGCAAACAAATATGCGCAAAAGCAGTCATATAGAAGAGTAACATAAGTCAGATAAATGCTGTAAGTTCAATAAGTAACAATTTGTTTTTCTGACACCACTCCTCTGTGTTTGAGCATAAAATAAAGATAATGCATCAATGCATAAACTGAGCTCTTTTGTTTCATGTTTTGTCATTGGAAAGTGTCTGGCATATACAGTATAAGGTAGGTCTTTGTAAGTACAGAACGTCCAGCAAAACATCCCAGTTTTAATCTTTGCAGTTGGTTCAAATAATTTGATTACAGTTATTGATGATTTTTACTTAATGATATTTCATATTAAATTATGTTTGAACAGCTCGAATGTAATATGCTCGTGGATGAAAGGATATAGGCTCAGAACGCAGCACATACTGCACAAATTTGAAGGGTAGAGTCACATGGCATCTAAAAGTGAGGGAACTGAAATTTTGAGTTTTATCTGATTTTTTTTTTGTTTGGCAGTTTAAATTAATTGTACGAGCAGGATAAATCTGGTAAAAGTATGTACAGATATCTAGGTGGAATATGTCCCACATATGCAAAATTAATGAAAACAAATTGAACAAATAGGTGTGACTTAATAGACCACCATTTACACCAACAGCATGCTGACCGCCTCACTGTTTCACATTACTTTCAGTGTAGGCTTGCTGAGAATTCTTTAAAATTCTAGAATGTCAAGAGTGGTGTGTGATGGCTTATGTCAACATTTGGACACAAGACTCTCTCTCATTTCCACCACAAAACACAAAGCAATTGGGCTGCATTGTCTGCTAACAGTCACCATAAATGCTAATTAAAACATAGGTTTGGTATTTTTCAAGTCAAAGTTATTTCTTCACAATCATGATACACTGAAAAAAGGGAGATGGCAGGTTGTTACATTTACAAAAATGTATTTACTTTATATTACATGTATTGTTTATGTAGCTACCGAAGTATAAGGCGAGATCAAGCACGGGTAAAATGCGTGGCGAAAGAAATCTCTTGTTCGTTTTAAAATTAATTAGTGAAAGTTAAAAGCAAAAATTCCACACAAGGATAAATAAAAAGTAATTACACACGTAGAATAAAAGGCAAAAAGAAGGAAAAATTTATCTTCTCGAAACTTAGCTTTTCTTGAGAAACTTTAGTTATTTCTGTACTTAAAAGTTCTTAATTGCTTCTTCTGTACGCATTAAGCGTACGGCTTTGCAATTAAATAAGTACGAATTACTTCACACACTTAAAAGGTCCATAGGCCTGTAGGTTTAAAACCTTGTGCCCTCTTCACCTTACACATGGCAAGGCTGGTCACTAACTGAAGAATAATGTTTAGTCACAGCTGTTGGAAATGGCAAGAATATACCAATACAATTCTACTTATGGGGGTTATAGGAACCTCCCATAGATTATGCTTTGTCATCTAGTAAAATATTTATGAATCTTATATAACTAGGAAAATGGCTCTTACAGTTTATGTTCCACTTTTGAACATAACTGGATCATGTTTAATTTATTGAATCTTGTGGGGTGTACAATATACTCATTCCAGACATTTAGGTAGAAGTCAAAATAATCCTATTTAGTCCTCACTGAAAATTAATACGCACCAAGAGGATTCATCATCAGCGGAGGTTGGATAACATGGCGGTAAAGTCATGTGACTTTCAAAGAAGCAACAGATTGTGGGTTTGAGTTATTGTCACCAGTTAAGAGCAAAAGATTAGTGAAATAAAAGTTAAAATTAAATGAATAAATAAATGAAACAGACACACACAAGAAATATTCAGATATTCATTTAAAACACTTAATCACACAGACTAATGTTACTCCGTTTTGCATTTTTCCTTGTATTTTCTTTTAATGTTTTATCAAACTGTGCTCACTAACTACCGTCACATGTCATTAAAGGTACTATTAAGTTGTCTGGATTTACTCGCTTAGTACTGGTACGTTTACGTACTTGAGAAATGGGTCAACTAACTTTCAGCATTGCTGTTCACTAGTATTATCATAACACTGTTCAACCAGATAAATACTATTAATACAGACAAATAAATAATACCCCTGAATACAATACAATGCAGTTGCCAAACTTGCTTGTTTGAAAATAAAAAAACAAAAAATGATTTTGTGAAAGAAGGTGCCAAGCAGCAATTTTTGCACTTTATATTCTACTAATATTTAACATTTATTCTATAATATATACAGTTACATAAATATAAAATAAATATGTTTTATAATATAACACTCTATCCAAGGTGCATTTTATGTTCATATTTAGTTATACATTGGTCATGGCATTCTGTCACAGCCAAAGAAGCAGTGTTCTTGTACAACTGTTGTACATTTCACCTGACACTCCAAATCGTAATTTATCAATTGCACCTGATGACCCCGACTCTCTTAGTTCACTGACACAATGTCTTACTTGTTTTTCTGAATGGATGAGTAGTAATTTTCTGAAACTAAATAAGGAGAAAACTGAAATCTTAGTGATTGGCAAAAATTGGTATAGTGAGAGTATTAGAAATAAACTTGATCCATTAGGCTTAAAATTCAAGACAGAGGTAAAGAATTTAGGGGTAACTATTGACTCTGACCTGAATTTAAAATCACATATTAATCAGATTACTAGGATAGCATTTTTTCACCTAATAAATATAGCAAATGTTAGACCTCTTATAACTTTCTAACTGAGAAATTAGTTCACGCTTTTGTTTTTAGTCGACTATATTACTGTAACGCACTCCTCTCAGGACCAACCAAACATGACATCAATCGATTGCAACAAGTGCAGAATGCAGCTGCCAGAATCTTAACTAGGAAAAGAAAATACGAGCAGATCTCTCCAGTTTTGATGTCACTACACTGGTTACCTGTGTCATTTAGAATTGATTTTAAAATACTGCCTATGGTTTACAAAGCCTTAAATAATCTCGCTCCATCTTATATTTCAGAATGTCTTACACCTTACACTCCAAATTGTAACCTTAGATCTTCAAATCCAAGAGCTAAACTTAAAAGATGTGGTGAGGCGGCCTTCTGCTGTTATGCACTTAAAATCTGGAATAGCTTACTGATAGAAATTTACCAGGCTAATACAGTGGAGCACTTTAAAAAACTGCTGAAAAAACATTATTTTAACTTGGCTTTCTCATAGCTTGATTTTAGTTTAATCCTGATATTCTGTATATGCATTTAATTATCAATATCATTCATGGTGGCTCCGTAATCCGTACTAACCCCTACTTTCTGTGCTGTTCTTTTTCCGGTTTTCTGTGGTGGCGATCTGTGCCACCACCACCTGATCAAAGCACCGTGATGTCCCTACGTTGATGGATTAAAGGCCAGAGGTCCACATGACCATCATCATCAAATTCTTCCATGTGAAGCCTGAATACCATGAGGACTGATTGAGGTCATTTATGTTAGGTAAAATGCCTAGAGGGGGCTGGGTGGTCTCGTGGCCTTGGAACCCCTGCAGATTTTATTTTTTTCTCCTGCCATCTAGAGTTTTTTTTTTTTTTTTGCTTTTTCCCTCCTTTCTGGCCATCGGACCTTACTTTTATTCTATGTTAATTAATATTGCCTAATTTTATTTTTTATATATTTTGTCTTTTTTCTCTTTCTTCATCCTGTAAAGCACTTTGAGTTTCATCACTTGTATGAAAATGTGCTATAGAAATAAATAATGTTGTTGTTGTTTTGAATACTAATCTTTTGTATTTTTGTTGCTTTGTATTGTTTTTACCAAATAAAACTAGTTTTGGTATAAGCAAACCTGTTTATTTCTTATTAATAACTTTGAACATGAACTATAAAATGATACTGGAAAAAGTATAATTGACAACCTAAAAAGGTTATTGCTAAGTAACTTGATGAGATGCATTTTTTAAAAAGTTTATAAAATAATTGTTATAATATTATCCTTCATTGACATGTTCATTTAACATAATATAATTAATTTAACAGAGAATGAAAATGTTTCAGTCATTTTACATAAAAATATCATGTTGTTTCAGCATATATTATTTTAGTGCATTAAGCATAATTAAATTATTTTTTTATAAAAAAATGTTATTATCTGTAACTGATGTACATATTTTTTTATTTTAATCTGACATGCCATTTTTTTCAGTGTATATATTAATTTGCCACATAAAATTTCATTCTAAAGTAAAGCCTTTTTTTTTTATTAATTTTAAAAATACCTTGGCTATTCTTGCAGTTTACATTGGGGCTGGAGAGAGTACAAAGGTTTATAGGTAATAAAAAAACGCCTTCTTGAGTAATTAACTAATACAGGCGATCCGCATGTGCTCACCTGTGAGCCGCTTATCAGTGACAGTTAAGCCACTGGAGAGTGCAGTAAAACTACTAAAATCAATAAATAGTTTACATCTATAAAAAACACAACGTGACATGACCTGTCACAGCTCCTCCTTTTTGTTCTAGCGAGTACATATGTGTATTGAATATTTGGAATCTTTTTCACTCAGTTCAATTTCTGCACATATGTTAAAAAGGAGTTTAAATGAGTTTCATGCTGGTACCAAAAGAGTACAGCTGATAGTTTCATCTAAGCAGGTAGCATCTGCTCTTTTCACAATGTCAACACATTGATTGTGAGATCTTAATTTGTCGCCTTACTGTCTAAAATAGTTTTTTTTTTTTTCAAAACTATTTTTAGCATGTTACTTCTTGAGAGGTTAATTGGCAGGTTTACTGCCAAAGATAAATGCATGCTAAATGCAGTAATTAGGTAATATGCAAAACCAGGGGAATATAAAGAACAATATACGGTTTTAGCAAATGATACAGACTTTAATCAAGAGTCTGCAGGTTACATTGTGAGTGTTTGGGTTAACAATTCTAAACAGTAATTAACATGTACTGAGAGAAGTTGGCTCTGGCAGCATCCATGATTATGAACTGAGACTAAAAAGGGATTTGAAGAGGATTTCAAGTTTCAGGCAGGCTGCTTTGTTTTGTTGCAAATCCTCTTTAAACAAAGGAAACAGATTAGGAGTCATAAAGGACTTTATGATTTACAAAATGCAAGCCTGAGATGCTAAAATGCAGATATTAAACTGTTTTATAAGGTGGAATCTTTTGTACATTTCAACAAATATTAATCATATTTAAGAATGACCATCCTGCATGTAAAGTAAGCCTGTAGGAAACAACAAGCCATTCAGAGTCAGGAACTGATTGCAAGCTTGACCAACAAAGCTACAATTTGAAATACATTAATTATGAGCTAGTGGTGTAATGGTTAGTGTAGCTGGCTTGCAGTTTTAGGCGTTCTTGCCTTAGACGTCTTCATTAGTCCGTTAGAATAATCTAAATGAGAACAGGCCATTCAGCCAAATAAAGCTCACCAGTCTTATTCACTTCATTCTTCCAAAATAACATCAAGTCGAGTTTTGAAAGTCCTACTGTCTACCACACTACTCGGTAGCTTATTCCATGTGTCTATCATTCTCTGTGTAAAGAAAAACTTCCTAATGTTTGTGTGAAATTTACCCCTAACAAGTTTCCAACTGTGTCCCGATATTGTTGATGAACTCATTTTAAATTAACAGTCTCGATCCACTGTACTAATTCCATTCAAAATCTTAAACACTTCAATCATGTCTCCTCTTAATTTTCTTTTTCTTAAACTGAAAAGGCTCAGCTCTTTTAACCTTTCCTCATAACTCATCCCCTGTAGACCTGGTATCAGCCTAGTCGCTCTTCTCTGGACTTTTTCTAGTGCTACTATGTCCTTTTTGTAGCCTGGAGAATGAAACTATACGCAGTACTCCAGATGAGGTCTAACCGGTGTGTTATAAAGTTTCAACCATAAACTCCTTTGTCTTGTACTTCCCTTATTGTGCTATATAACCTGACATTCTGTTAGCCTGCTTAGTGGCTCCTGAACACTGTCTGACAGTTGATAGTGATGAGTCTCCAGTGTGGAGCTTGAATACTGTCCATGTGGGCACACAATTTTTCTCCAGCTTTCTCTCACATACATTGTCAAGCATGTTATGGCAGGGTAGTGGTGTTCCTAAGTTGTTCTGCTCTGAATAAGTAAGTGTGCTCTGCGATGGACTGGCATAGTATAAAAATGGGGTAGTCCTTAGTCTCCATATTCCTGTGATGGAATAAGTCTTCCTATAATGAAGTAAATAGGAAGGATGGATAGATGTATGAATTGTCCGCATGTTCTATGAAAACAATATCTGTATAGTTTCTCTGCCTTTATTGATATTTAAAGTGTATAGCAGTTTGGATTGTAAGATTAGTTTGGATGTTTGGCCATTGCTGTTATTCCAGGTGCGAGTATCCACAAAGAGGATTTTCTGGATCACAGCATGCACAGAGTCCACCTTCACTTTTAGTTCCAGTCATCCTCCCTGACTTACCTGCTAACAAAAGGGTATGATAGTAACCACAAGAATGGTGTTGGCTGGACCAGAAGATGCACATATGCTCACGAAAACATAATAACTCAAAGAAACCTCAGTCAAAAACTGAAGAGTGAGATCATAAGCGAAGAAGAAATAAGGCTTGCTAGAAGACATGTTGTCACCAAAACTGAGACGCTAAAACTGCAAGCAGAGCTGAGAAGTGGAAGACAATGAGATGTGAACTAGAAGTTATAAAGTACTAAGAGAACAAGAGTGAAGTGTTTGAGGGAATAAATTTGAAAACTTAGATACCGCAAAGGGTTACAAAGCTGAGCATTGGTGACGTGACACATAGTGGCCCCTGGGTGAGCAGTGTATCCTAACAACACAATGCCAAAATGCAGAGACTACAAAATGACATAGTGACACACTTAAAATTGTATTAACTTGAATTAAAATTATAAGCACAAAATGCCCATTTATTAATGTCTCCTAGCATAAGAAGCCTTCAAGAACTCAGAACAAGGTAGCAGGAGAAAAAACAATATTTAAAACAAGAACATTTTTTTATAAGGGTGTCTCACTCTGTAACAACTGCTGTCCAAGCTTCATGTTATCTGGTACAAGTTCGTCTGCTAGATATATTTGGGGCCACCTAGATGACCTCAAAGAACTCCTTGCATTTGTAAAGTTCCTTGTAGGTGTTGACTAAACTGATCAAAGCCTCCTGATAAATACATTCCTTTGATCTTCATCTGGTTTTTTTAACTCCCTGATGAATGATACAAACCAGGCAGGTGATTTCATCCTTTTATTGCACACAGACTGATGTCACTCAATGCAGGGTTCATTAAAGCCACCTGAAATTATCTAGGACTGCCAAAGCACAGGTGTTGAATGCTTATGCAATAAGCAGGTTGCTGTTTTTATTTCATTTTAAGCTTCTCATGATACTTTTTCACCCTATAAATGTGTGCCTAAGAAGGAAAAAATTAATACATGAAGGCCTGAAAGGAATTATATGCACATATAAAGTATACCATCCATCCATTTTCCAACCTGCTGAATCCAAACACAGGGTCACAGGGGTCTTCTGGAGCTAATCTCAGCCAACACAGGATGCAAAGCAGGAACAAATCCCCAGGCAGGGCGCCAACCCACCGCAGGACACACACACTCGCACGTCCACACCCACACACTAGGGCCAATTTAGAATCGCCAATCCACCTAACATGCATGTCTTTGGACTATGGGAGGAAACCAGAGCACCCAGAGGAAACCCATGCAGACACAGGGAGAACATGCAAACTCCACGCAGGGATGACCCGGGAAGTGAACCCAGGTCCCCTTACCACTGCGCCACTGTGCCACCCATATAAAGTATTCGTACATGGAAATTCCATTTTTGATATATTGCATTTAGGCAGTTAGCATTATCATTATTCCTTGTTCAAATTGTGACTGTTTACATTCCTTTATATATTTTCCACATTCACGTTTCTATTTCAGATTATTTGGAAGAAAGAGCTTGTCCTGGCTGCAGTCACTGATAAAGCCTTCAGCCCCCACAACCCACTTATAACAGTAGCATCAGGCACAATGTACTGAATGAAATAATAGCGCATGACATGGCACCTTCACACTTACTCATACTTTGCCAATTTAGATTTATCATTCTCATCATTTTCACTCCACTTATCCTTATGGGGGATGTTATGCTCAAACAACTGTCACACACATGTGAGTAGGAGGCAGCTAAAGTGCCTTAGTAATTGTAATAGCACCACCACCCAGGGGGTGGCAGAGTGTGGTGACTGTCTTTCTCAGTTACTTGCAGACCGTTCCCCGGAAATCCCGCCAGGTTCCAGCACACTTAATGACTTCACTTCCGGGTCTGGTCCCAGAGATGGTATCACTTCCGGTCCTGGTCCCAGAAATGAAGCCTCTTTCCTGTCCCGCGGACATCACTTCCGGTTCCAGCCCCAGAGTCGATGTCACTTCCGGTCCGGATGGCACCACTTCCGGTTCCAGGCCTAAAGATGATGTCACTTCCTGAGCGGGCCTTTAAAGCCACCGAGTTAGTTCTGTTTTGAACTCAGTTGTAAATGGCCTTAGTAATTGTAATAGCACCACCACCCAGGGGGTGGCAGAGTGTGGTGACTGTCTTTCTCAGTTACTTGCAGACCGTTCCCCGGAAATCCCGCCAGGTTCCAGCACACTCAATGACTTCACTTCTGGGTCCGGTCCCAGAGATGGTATCACTTCTGGTCCTGGTCCCAGGAATGAAGCCTCTTTCCTGTCCTGCGGACATCACTTCCGGTTCCAGCCCCAGAGTCGATGTCACTTCCGGTACGGATGGCACCACTTCCGGTTCCAGGCCTAAAGATGATGTCACTTCCTGAGCGGGCCTTTAAAGCCACCGAGTTAGTTCTGTTTTGGACTCAGTTGTGTGAAAATCTCCGTTCAACAATTTAAACTTTTGCAGCCAGGATACATTCTATTCTTTATCACACTACGTAATGCATTAGTAAGACCATGTCTGGAGTACTGTGTGCAGTTCTGGTCTTTACATTACAAGAAAGACATAGCAGCAGTTGAAGCTGAGCAGAGGAGATCAACCAAGTGCACCCCTCAGGACTCAATAACATGTCCTACTTTAAGAATTGAACCTGCTTAGTCTGAGCAGAAAAGACTGCATGGGGATCTAATCCAGGTCTTCAAAATTCCCAAAGGCATAGATAAAGTAAGTCAACTTCTTACAGCTTAACAGTGAATCACATACTTCAGGACACTAGTGGAAATAAAGGGGAGCTGCATTTAAGACTGAAGCCTGGAAGCAAATCTTTATGGAAAAGTTGTGGGAGTTTGTAACAAACTCCCGCCACATGGAGTTGAAGCAGAAACCAATTTGACCATCTCTAAGAAGTATCTCGATGAGATATTGGACAGCTTAGCTATTAGCTAAACAAATGAGCCTAAAGGACTGAATGATCGTATCTCATTTGTCAAATTTCTTATATTCTATGAGAGTCACAACAAAAGAAACAAGTGGCATGAGAGCAGAAGTTAGCAGAGTTCTGAGTTGCAATCCTAGTTTCCCTTAAGTCTGTGTGGGTTTGTATCTTGTACTCTTGTTTTTCTCCATTAAACTGGTCCAATATGACCTAATCAGACCATGTAACCTTCAAGTGTTCATTTTATAAGGCTTGGGATGATACTGTATGTCCATCTGATTTTAGAGGGAAACGCCGGGAGTGTTCTGGGGA
The DNA here is from genome assembly GCF_900747795.2 of Erpetoichthys calabaricus. Lineage (NCBI taxonomy): Eukaryota > Metazoa > Chordata > Cladistia > Polypteriformes > Polypteridae > Erpetoichthys > Erpetoichthys calabaricus. Next base: position 26,504,203 of record NC_041402.2, read on the forward strand.
ATGTCAAAAATAATGGAAAAAGGCTGTAAGTTTTCTAAAGTCTTTTGGAGCTCCCCCCAACGGGATGACATGCCGCAGAGCATCCCAAAGTGTGATCGCCGCATCTAAGGAAGATAGCCTGTCTGTTGCCAGGGCAATGGTGGGCTCCCACCTCTGTGGCAGTTCACCGTGAAAACAAATTCAAAACGATCGCGGTCACGCTATAAGCGCCTGCCATCGATGGGTGATGCAAGGAACATTATAACTGCAGGGAACAGGATTACTTGCTCACTAACCTGGTCACGACCCTGCCTGATTGCTGGGTCTCTGTATAGGAGAATGGTAGATCCCGCTACAATAAATAACAGTGCTGTTCCTGTTTCAAGCTGAATAAAGATGGTTTTGCTAAAGTACTGAAACTCAGCCTCGTGTTTTGGGGTGTAAGACAGGGACTCACATGTCACAAGGCTAAGTGGGTATACGGTTTGTGAATAAGTAAGCCTCACGGTAGGCTTGCATCATGTTCAGGGTTAATTCCTGTCTTGTGCCTGAAGCTGCTGGGATAGACACCATGACACTGAAATGGATTTAGCTGGTTTAGGAAATGTAGAGATAAATAGGTAAAACAGTTTTATGTATAAGCATAAAATGTACAATAATATCACGCAATAAGGGTGTAAAATGTGCATAATACAGCATATAGATACATTTTCTCTTAAAGCTTTTAATCGAAATAATAAAAAAAATTGATGTATGAATGGACATTTCAATTGCCCATCTAAGGCTGTTTCCTTCCTTGTGCCTATTGCTGCTGGGACCACAACCATGAATTGGATAAATTATCCATCCATCCATCCATTATCCAACCCGCTATATCCTAACTACAGGGTCACGGGGGTCTGCTGGAGCCAATCCCAGCCAACACAGGGTGCAAGGCAGGAAACAAACCCCAGGTAAACCCCTTGTGTAAACATGACTAAATAAAGAAACCTAAACCTAAACCTAAACCTAAACCGGGCAGTACACCAGCTCACCGCAGTGGATAAATTAATACTAGTATATTATGTCATATTATGTACCAGCACAAAATATGCAAAAGTACACAATTATCCATCAAATATTCATATGCAGTAGACACATACTCTAAGTTTTTTCTTTCCTAAAGCTTATAATAATACATGTATTTGTTTACCAGACACTTTTATGCAATGTGACTTACAAAAAGGGGTCAACATACACGAGTAAACATCAGTCAGGAGGACTGTTTGGGAATAAGTGATACAGGACGAGGGTACAACATTGATCACCACAAGTAAAGAGTTTAGAATAAAAATACAAACAGTTACACTACCTAGGTGACGGTATGAAAAACTAACAGGTACTGTGAGTTATACTGAAAGTCACCAAATAGGAGAGTATTAAACACATTGAGGGAGTCAGAATTTCAAAAGGAGATGGACAGTTCGTTCCACCAGCTAGGAGCTCTACACAGAGGTGGCGTCACCAGACACGATTTATCAGCAGATCTGAGTGAGGCATGAGGGAGCATAGGACCTCATGAGTACCTCCATATTCTGTACACAGGTGCACACCCATTGACTACTCTGCAGGCAAGCATCATGGATTTGAACTCAATATGTGTTGCTTCAGGGAACCAACAAAGTGATGTGAAAAGAGGAGTGACATGCTTGAACACATCTGCAGCAGCTTGGTTAAATATGCTGGTACTTTTGCCAGGGTAGAGTTGCAGTAATCCAGATGTGCCAAAAACCAAAGCCTGGAAACAGGAGTTGTGCTGCAAGCTCTGCCAGATGTGGCCTGATGTTGCAGATGTATTATAGTAATTATAATACATGCAAACGATGTGCCACTGGGTCAGTCAGTGACTTTAAACTGACCTTGTTTAGGGCGTATGCATGAGTGAGCCTGGTGATTAATTTTTGCCCCGTCCAAGGTTGTTTCCTATCTTGTACCTTATGAAACTAGAAAAGCTCAGACCCTTTCCAACTCTGAAATGAACTTAGTCAGGTTAAGGAATGTTCTCTTACATTGTGTTACGTTGTATTAATGTACTACGATATTCCGCTAACATTAACATCCTGAAAGTCGCTTTGGATGAAAGCATCTGCTAAGTGAATAAATGAAAATGGAAATGTTATATTAACAGCTCACTTTGATTCTTTAATATCTTGTTAAACGTTTCATTTCAACTTTTTTGTATAACAAAACTTTTTATTATAGTAAATGAAATAAGAGCCTCTGGAAACGTTATCTGTCTTTTGTTTTTTTTCCTATTGGCATCCCTTCCTCCAATTTCAGAATGCCAATTCTTCTAGTGAGGGAGGCTCAGGTTTCACATAATGTGTTGCTGCTCTTCAGAATTAACAGTCAACTAAAAAAAGTAAAATAATTGTTTATACTGCATCTGTTTTGCCAGTTTAACATAGAAATATAAACTGATTCCTTGATAAGTTATGTGTCTCTTCTGTTGATTGGGAAAAACATTTGACCCACAAATACAGTACAAGAAATAATTCTCCATTGTAATCTGCTTCAGGTCGTGTAATCTCCAAATATTCATTTTTACAAGGCAGTGGATGATATTTCCATCATATTTTAATGTTACTCTTACAATGATCTGGCCAGTGTCAATAATAGGAAGGATAAAAGAAAAATTTGTTTTATGATTGCTTTTACTACTCTAAAAGAAAATATTAATAAAAAAAAGGAACAACAACTGGGAAATAAAACTGTGCTCGGAAAAACATGGGCAAGAAATGCCAGTAAATATTTCAGATTTTAACCTTATACTAAAAAGCAATCAGTGTGGTAGTCTCTGGATCATTCTGTGTTTGCCTGTACCCCTCCCACCGTCTTCTGATAGATAATTCATCAAAAGGGCTTTCATTTTTATTCCTCCTCAAAGATCATGCAGTTCTTTAGTCTAATGTTACACATGGGACCGTGGCAGACATGATTAAGAACGCAGTTCACTGCTGGCCTCTCTTTTAGCTCATTCTGGCTAGTTCATTTTACTTCTGCTATTACCCTTAATGTAACAGCTTCAGAAAAAGTCCTCATTCATTCTCTTTTCACATTTAATATGTATATTTGACTTTACGTCAAAGGGGCTTTGACAGAGGGGCTGACAAAGATGTCCTTCCTTGAGACACCTGTGGGTGGATCATTCATAAAGCCAATATTCTTGTATCTCCAACAAGAGCATGCACTTTCACAAGGTGCTTTATAGAACAAAGGAGGTTACAATACTCTATTAAAAGTATAAACTCAAAACATCAAACGAAATGAAAAACATAGAATAATTAGTAGCAATTGACACGAGGAGGAACTTGGACAGGACTATAAGAAAGTTGATAAAGGGAAATCAATTGGAATATGAGACCTGCAAGTCAGGAAAAGATGTAAGGGTCGGCCTCAGAAAGTTAATCATTGAAGGGCAGTTCTAGAATGAAAAAGTGAAGAAGTGGATTCTTTGACTTCAGTTTACATTTTACATTTACATTTATTTACTCAGCAGATGCTTTTATCCAAAGCAACTTACAAAAGTGGTCAACATACTCAAATAAACATCAGTCACTATTTGAGAGCAAACGTTACAGGGCAAGGTTACAAAACTGATCACCACAACTGATTAACTCAGTGAAACGCTAGGTTACACAAGCCCAACAGCTAATATCAACTAGACAGAACATAATCACCAAACGTGTGCTACAACTCCTGCCAGCAAAGAGTTACAGTAGTCCAGATGTAACAAGGCCAAAGCACTGCATACTTTGTCAGATATGGTCTAATCTTGTGTATGTTGCTATTCTGTTTACACTTTATTTAAGGCTCGCCACCTAGCGATCATTTTAAGTATTAACATTGTCGAGTTGTTCAGTTTACCTTTCTTGTAAAGCAGTTTAGTGAAGTTCTGAACGCTGTTCATGACATCAGTTCTTCCACGTTAAGCCTTGGCAAAAATATGCCTGTAAGTCTCTCTTTTAAAATAATTATTTTATGAATGTTAGTTATGATGTTTATTTGTTACAGTTAATTAAATTTTTATATGCATTTCTCTATTAATTGATTGTTTGGTGTGAACATTGTACTGAAAGCACCCTTTGTATTGTGTTTTGTAGTTTTACAGTCAAGAATGAAAGATTTAACAGTAAAAACCTCACTCTGAACAAGAAACGAGTTTACTTGAGTTATTGTTCGCTATCTGTCTAGCTTTGCACGGATATGCAATCGCGAGGGCAGAATAGTTGCATAAGATGAATCTGAGAGGTACAAAGAGACAGTAGCAACATGGTCCCTGAAGGACAGCTGGCCATCGATCAACACCCCATGTCTGCACTTCGTAAGGATGGGTCAATGAGACATTACCCAGTTGGGTCCCAACTCTTTATGATATTCTTGTTACTTATTTTTACAGACTTAGATTACATACACACTTAGCAGCTGTTAGCAATAGTGAGCCAAGCTGAACACAGATGGGGTGCTGAATTGACGGATAAGCTGGGATAACAAGAAGATCTGTCTTTGTCAGGTTGAACTGTAACAGTTGGTGGATACTCCCAAACAGACCCAGAAGGAGAGAGTTCCATAAAGTGAATATGAGAAAGCAAAAATAAAATTCAAAGAGTTCTCAACTAGGCCTTCAGGACCGTGAGAACAGCAAAATTAGACGACTCAAGATGTCGTTGGCTTTATACTTGTACTGCTTGTGCAAGGCAATAGCAGTTTTGAGAAAAATTTGAATCAAAAGATAGCATGGAGATATCAGAAGTAACATACAGCTCTTAATTGGGATCTAAATAATAAAGATCAAATCAGAAAACAGAGCAGTAAGTTAAAACCAAGAAGGGATGCACATGACCAGAGGCAAGAAACACAACTTTGTAACCTGTGATCTGAGGGCAGAAAAAAATTGTCATAAGTAGTAAATTCAAAGACTAATAATATGAAATGGTGCAAAGGATTTTGGCAAATCCAATTCTTGGATGACTGAGTATGTGTGGTACTGGCTTTTTAAAACTTTGTGTTAGTGACATCATTACCCACGGGAACTGCTTTCCAGCAATGACACTTCACGTCGCAACAATATAACAGTGTCCAAAAGGAGAACAAATAGTGCCACTGGAGAATTAGAATTGTTTTTAACCATATTAAATACAAAAGAAAGCAAAAGTTGACTATAACCACAAGATTTCTTGGCCTCGGAAACCCTGAACAGCATACTCAAATAATTTTCAAAAGCCAAGGAACAGTTGAAAGAAATTATGACAGTACAGATATTCTGACATGTTGATGATCTTTTAAAATTAACTGTTGAGCTGTGTAGAGGGGTCATGTGATCATAAATTTGGTTCAAGGCAGGCCTGTAGCAGTTGCATTCTTGTGCTCTGCTAATCCTTTTGAAGAACCTTAAATGTAGGTTGGCTTATTTGCTCAACTATTAAGTAATAACTAAATCCACTACAGAAAATGTCTGACTTTCTTGTTTTTGTTAAAAAAATTGTACCAGTTAGTTAGGATGGCTCACTTGAGTAAACAAGGAGATACTTTTAAGGTTAAAACTTGGCAGAGTTAACTGGAATAATGGACGGCTTAGAATTCTGTTTATAACTAACGTATCAAATAATGTTATAACTTCTTATTTTCCAAATAGCTAGCAATTGATAAATAATAACAAGAGAACAATGATTCCAACATAGCTCATCAATCTCTGTTTATTTACATTCTGCAAAAAAATATATTGAGACTTAAAGGTCTCCGCTGTCTAGTAGTCTACATGGTAACTTATACCACATGTCTATGATTGTCTGAGCGGCGAAAGGCATTTCAAAGTTTGAGCAAAATGTACACTTAGCCAGTTTCCATCTGTGTGCCTGTTGTGATTTGTGGCCAGCTTGTCATTCCGGCCAATACCCCCAGGCCGCTAGGTGGAGCTTTCCCTGCAGCATGGACATGCCCCGAGTTCCAGCAGGGACTCATGGACTATGTAGTTTTTATGCACAGCCCTGCTGGATGCCTTGGGGACCACCAGAAGTCGCTGTAGGGAAACCCGGGGACTCTTATATGCCCTATAACCCGGAAGTACGTCATAATCCCAGGACAGGAGAAAACGATGTACTTCCGGGGTGAAGAAAAGGACTGTTTACCCTGACCCGGGAGGAATAAGGACTTGTGGGTTGTACCAGGAACCACTTCCGGGTCAGGGAGTATAAAGGACAATGGGAAAGCCCAGTACACCGAGCTGAGCTGGGAGGTAGGGTGGCGACGTGTCTGGGAGTGGTGGTATTGTGTATTGATTTATTGATTATTGATTACTTATATGAGTGTTGTAGTGTATAGGGTGCTTGGTGCACATATAAGTCTAAATAAAAGTTATATTTGGACTTTTATATGGTGTCTGACGTCTGCTCAGAGGGTTCAAGGGGTCACGGAGACCGAAATCTCTCACACTGTGTTATAGTCATTTTAAAGTGGCCGCTGGTACTTGCTGTACTAATTCCCCTTCATAATTCTGAACACTTTTATCATGTGCAGTGGATTCAGAAAGTATTGAGACATCTTAACTTTTTTACTAATTTGCTCTTTTGCAGCCTTGTGCTAAAATCATTTAAATATATTTTTCTCACATCAAGAAACACTCAATACCCCAGAGTGACAAAGCGAAAACAGGATTTTGAACAGTTTTGAAAATTTATTAATAATAAAAAAAACTAAAATATCACATTCGCACAAGTATTCAGACCCTTTGCTATGACACTTTAAATTTAGCTCAGGCGAATATCATTCCATTGATCACCATTAAGATATTTCTACATTTTTAGGAGTTTACCTGTAACCAATTCATTTAATTGATCACGATTAGGAAAGACATGCACTTGTCTATAGAAGGTCCATCCAACCATCCATTATCCAACCCGCTATATCCTAACACAGGGTCTGCTGGAGCCAATCCCAGCCAACACAGGGCGTAAGGCAGGAACAAATCCCCCGGGCAGGACGCCAGCCCACTGCACCTATAGAAGGTCTCACAGTTGAAAATGTGTATCAGAGCAAAAAACACAGTAACAAGGGTGAAGAAATTATCTGTAGAGCTTAAAGATGAGATCGTGTTGTAGCAGTGTTACTGCAGGATTGCTCCATCTCCCAGCATCCCCAAAGGGGATTGCCCTCATTGGATGTCTGAAATTAGCACAGGGGCTGCTGGAGACAAGAAAGGCCAGTGGGAAACTTGAAAAGGGGCAGGCGAAGCAGCAAGAGAGATCTGTGTTTCTGTGTAACCCGTGTGTCCCGTCCCACGTTAACCACTGTAAAGTCATTTGTGCCCTGGGATGGATGGACTGTCTCGTGTCTGCCTGTCGGTTGAATAGTGGTGGATTAGTCATTGTGCGTCTTCAGAGGAAGCGCTCTTGCAAATCTCACCCCTCACTGCTCAGGACTACCGGTAGGACTGTTTAATTAATTTATTACGGAAGCTGTTCCCATGATCATCATCGTCATCTTTACACCATAACATTTCATCCATTTCTGCCACATTGGAATTGTATAAGGAGATTGTCATGAGCGTTTATTGTCGTGGTTGAATGTTGTATTAAAATTGTATTGCCAAAGAGGAAGGGGAGGGTGGTCTGATTTTTGATGTTTCTATTTGATTTTCCATTTACTATATTATTTCTTCATTTGTTTGTTTCGTGTTACTGTCTATGAGTGTGTGCGGGTCGGGCCAAGACTGGGTGCGTTCCTGGAATCCCTGCCGAAAAAATAAATAAACCACCGTCCCATTGACAGTATGAATCTGAGTGGCACCGGACCACTACAGTGTCGAGACACACATCTGGGTAAGGCTTTAAGAAATCCCTGCAGCATTAAAGGGTACCAAGAGTACAGTTGCTTTCATTAATCTTAAATGGAATAAGTCTGGAACAATCATGAGTCTTTTGAATCTGAACACTCATGGGAAAGGAGCCATGGTAACAGAATATGACCAAGAACCCAATGGTCACTCTGGCTGAGCCTTAGAGGATCTGAGTCAGGGATGGGAGAAACTAGAAGAAGGATAACCATCACTGGAACATTGTGGCCAGACAGAAGACTCCACTTAGTAAAAGATACATGGAAGCCCACTTGAAGTTTGCATAAAGGCACCTTAAGGACTCTCAGACTGTGAGAAACAAGATTTTCTGGTCTGATGAAACCAAGATTAGCATCATCTCTCTGGGGAATGGGCGGACAAGTATCACTCATCATCTGTTCATCATCATTGCTTTTCAGCAACAGGGACTGGGAGACTGGACAGGGTTGAGGGAAGGCTGAACGAGCAAAGTGGACCCCTGCACCTTCACTCCGGTTTCAGCCAAAAAGCATTGAAAACATCTGAGAGTGACGATTGGATTTCTAGTCTCCTCTCTCACCAGTTGATGTCTGACTCTGATGTTCAGTTTTGAGGGACGGCCTGTTCCAGTAAGAGTCAGGGTGCTGTGATGAACCTTCCACTTTCTGATGATGGATCCAGCAGTGTGCAATGGGACATTCAAACTCTTGATATTTTTATAGTCATTTCCTGCTACCTTGTGCATTTCAATAACTTTGCTTCTCACATCAGCAGAATGCTCCTCTCTCTTCATTTTTCAGTGACTGTCCAGCAAAGACTATGACCCCTATGAAGGGGGCTTTTTATATCCAGAGAGAAAGAAAGAACTCACAAGTAGCACCTCATTATGTTTAATTATGACTGTCAAATGACTGCCAACTTTGTAAATAATTTGTCATTGGTGTAAACCTGGAGTTTCCAAAGTAGAGGTTTAAATACTTATGCAAACACTAACTTTGGAGATTTTCTTCTTCAATTAAATGTCTACATAAAATGGTTTATTTTGACTTTGGAAATGTTATGTTAGAGCATAAGAAAAAATGCTGAATGAATAAATGTGTACAAATCTTTTGTCTTAAAGAAAATTATGACAGCTTGAATACATTTGTACGTCACTGTATGTTTGTGAAAGGGTTTGGTGGTAATTATCTTTAGGTTTGGCGCACATTCAGCTGCCTTTTTATTAACTCCTAGCTACATCCAGTATAAGCTTGCAGTTACTTATTCACAAACCAGCTTCTTCTTCTATATTAAAAGCAAGGCAAAATATTCTACAGTGTGTATATTAATCCGCAAACTGATCCATTATTTGAAAAAATAAATATTCCAGATTTTGAACTTGAACGGGATGAGAATGTTAAACTCAACTTTAACAATGGAATTTGTCCTGGACAAGTTTATATTATGCCAAATAATATACACGTTGTAGATGTGCAAACATTGTGGCGTAGTGGTTAAGACTGCAATTTTAAACTCTGAGTTCATGGGTTCAAGTCCTGATAATGACACTATGTGACCATTCACTTCACCTGTCTGTGTGGCGCAGGGGGCACTGGGCAAATGTAACCAGTAGTATCTAAATGTTGTATGTTGGATAAAGGAGTTAGTAAATGTAGACTATTTTGCCTTCAGAATAAATAACTGGTTTCAAAAGTTGTGTGAAAAAGTACTGTGGCTGGGTGCGAGCAAACATGATTCTATAAGCGAATAAGAAGATGGCCAAATACATACCTAACTTCAGCCTTGCGTTCATTACAGACTCAAGAGTAGATTCTGTTATAAAGTAATAATTACCACCAAGTCCTTTCGCAAACGTATTGTGCGGAAAAATATATATGGTGCCGTTTAAACGCAGATGCGTCTCCTAGCCACTTCTCTTTACACTCCATGACTCTACCGGCCCTTGAGTTCCTGTTTCTTGCCCCGCCCATTTGCGATGAAGATCATGTGAACAACCAATATAGTTTGCATGCAGAACCGATATATTTCATACACAGAGTTGCGATAGGGTGTGCACGCATAACCAATATGTTTCATACGCAAAACCGACATAGTACACACATACAGCCAAAATCGACAGGTTATCCACATGAAACCAGTATAAGATGTGCATGAAACCAATATAGTGCATACACAAATCCATTGTTAGACCGACACAGAACGCAAGCCAATAGTGTTCATACGCAAACCGGTAACATGCAATTGTAAACCAATGCAGTTCACTCACAAACGTACTGGAACCGGTGATATACACACGCAAATCAATATAGTTCATATGCAAACCAGCAATATGCACGTACAAACGGATATAGTTCACGCACAAACTGATAATATACGGACACGAACCAATATAGTTCATATGAATGAAACCAGTATTGTACGCACGCAAAACGATAGTAAATATTCATAAACCAATAGTGTTCACACGTAAACCAATAGATTACACACAGAAATATATGATTTATGGCCTGTTTGGCCCATCATAGAAAATAGCTGCCACCAACGGTCTCCATTCATCCTGATGGAGCTCGGTAGAATCTGCAGAAAAGAATGACAGAAAATTCCCAGATCCAAGTGTACAAACTTGTGTCCAACCCAAGAAGACACTGTGCTGTAATAGTTGCTAAAGGGCCTTTAGCTAAGTACGGAGTAATGGGTCCAAACACTTACGTCGATGTGATATGCCAGCTTTTTACTTTTAATACATTTGCAAACATTTCTAAAATCTTGTTCTCACTTTATCATTCCATGGTTTTAAGTTTTTTTTTTTTTTTGATATGGGGGAAAAAGTTTATTTAAATGATTTTAGCACAAGGCTGCAACATAGCAAAATGTTCAAAAAGTAGAATGGTATGAATACTTTCTAAATTCATTGTATGTTTTGTACCTCTGCATTCTAAAACTAAAAAGATTCCAATTCTTCTGCCTTTCCTTGTAGCTCACATCCTGTAGTCGTGGACTTGTTCAAGTGCTGCTATATCTTACTGAACATGCACATAACAGACCAGATGAGACCTCACTGGTGTGTTGTCTGGCTTAAGAATGCCCCCCTCAGATTTACACACAAAGGCCCGTGTTATGCAGCCCAACATTCTATTAGTCTTCTTATGTGCTTCTGCACACTGACAGTGATGAGTCTACTATGATTGCTTAATTCTTCTCTAAAGTGCACTTTCAACTTTTTGACCTCCTGCTTTACTGCATACATTATATTATATTATATTATATTATATTATATTATATTATATTATATTATATTATATTATATTATATTATATTATATTATATTATTTCACCTCCCCACAACTCTGTACTGAACAAAGTCAGAAAAAGGATGAAAGATTCTACTATAACAGTAATAAAAATAACAACTGAAGTGCTGCAGGCAAGTGTTTACAAGAAGTGGGGCTTGGAGGATGCGCATATCCAGGCGGAATATGTTTAGAAATGCTGTCAGCTTGTTCAGCACCTGGAGATCAAAGTCATTGAACCCTGAAGGAGCTTGATGATCTGCTCTGCAATTGAGAATTGAAGGAACTAGTTGAAATGTCCTTTAGAGAAATAATGAGAAGCCTCAAAGCAGCACATGAGGAAACAGCCAGTCAAAGAGGTACAGACAACTGGGATTTGACAGGGCAAAAACAATTGGAGTGGGGCTGCATGCTGCACAGAAGTGTCACTCTCCCAGACAGAGAGGTGGAATTACAGCCCCTTTAATAGAAGGGCTGAGGCTCTTCTACCTCAGTGGCAGCTGGTAGAGGTGTCTGATATACTACTGCTTACCCAAGAAGATGGAGGAAATACAAGCTGGGAACTTGCATTAATTTTAAATTGGGAAGGCAGTCTAATTTACACATGAAGTAGGGAGTCTGTCGAGATGGTTATCGTAATGCGCTTGGTAGAAAAGACCTGAAGAGTTCCTGTAAAAAGGCATAGCAGCAAAGAAAGCTATTCATTTTATGTTATTAAGGCACCTTTAAAATGGAATGGGCCTGTAGTAACCAGTTAGAGCACGATCCATTTAAATTTGGGTTCCTTGTAATTTCTAATCTCAGTTGTAATGTATCTTGATGTAGTGCATGATAATGGAACATAGTAGTGGTGAGATTTCCAGAAGTGGAGGCGCTGTAGCCACAAACGTTGATGTGTGTAACCAGTCATTCATTGGAGTTGGAATACATCCAGAACAGCTACACTCAAGATAACCAGACTCATGTCTACACAGATGGCTCAGCTGAACAGGCAATGAAATACAGTGCTGGCAGAATCATCCTCAAATACCCCGGTGTAGAAGAAAAGTCTCTCCCTTGCTTGATCTGTACTCCACCATCTTCAAGGCTGAAGTAGTGGCCAGCCAGACTGGAGCAGCCCATTTCAAGAATAGCTCTGACACCTGCCATCTTCTTTATAGACACCCTGTTGGTCTTGCAAGTCCTGAAAACTAAACACCTAGCCCATTGCTGTCATTTCCCTTTGCAGAGCTCACACAATCGTCCTGTAGTGGATTCCTTCCAACTGCAATGCACAAGACAGCAGAGCCGCTGACACTCTAGCAAAGGAAGGATCTACTAAAGAGCAGGAAGACAAATCCACTACATTCAAAGAAGCCAAGGTCATCATCAAGGCATAACAACACACAAAAGTGGTTGCACCAGCACCCACATTACATCAGAAATGACCCATACCATCTACTGACAAGGTTACAGCTTCTGGCCACCTTCATGTGGTAGAAAGGCCACAACTGCCTGAATTACCAGTTGTACACCAATATTTGGATTGGTCAGTCAGATCAGTGCCCCTGCCAGAAAACCAGCCAGACAACAGTACATCTGCTGCAAGACTGTCCATTATACAATACCCAGAGGCATCAGATTTGAGCGTAGGAGACACCAGTGAAGCAGAGGCTGTACAGCAGCCTGGAGGACTTGCAGCGCATGGCAACATTTGTCAGAGAGGCCAGCGTGTCCAATTCAGTGAACAACAACAGATTCACAGGTGTGTGCTGTAGTGCATTCAACCAATGGTGAATATTGAAGAACGGTTGGGGTGCCAACACCATGGAGTCCATCACATTCATTTACATTGCTTAGACTACTTTAGAACAAGAAAACATAAATGCAAATCATGACAGTTAAAGGGACCGGAATTGTGGCTGAATGCAAAATGTCCCATAGTTAGCTCATAGTGGATCTTTATTGAGAATTGCTCATCCCACAGATGTTCAGTTAGATTAAGGCCTGGTGACTGGAAGGTTATAGTGTTAGATGTTCCTTTTAGCAGTTTAGGATTTTCTTTGCCTTGTAGTATGAAGGATAAAAAAGGTGAAAACGTTACATCAGAGTATATTACTGCCAGGAAATTATGTATCTGATTGGTGATAATGTGGCATTTGAATGTTCTTCAAGAACCCAATGTGTACCAAGAAAACAAACCTCCTCACCTGCTTGCCATGTTGATACCTGACAAAATGGATTCATGGTGTTTGCTGTGTCCTGGTCTTCCCATCTGTGTGAATCATCAGAGGTTGGGATTAATCAGATTAGATGACTCCTATGCACCAGCAATAGACAGCATTTGTGTTCTTTTGCCAACTTTAATCATACTTTCTTGTTTTTTCTAAGAGTTAACTGAATTCAGCTGAGTCATCGGCTGCCATATCACATCTGTGATAAGCTGAAATGATTTGTGTGTTCTGATGTGCCTATTTCAGCAGCTTTATTGTACTCTGCTACAATTTGATATCTGTTACAATTCATATACTGTGTCAGCCTCATTTGGCCGACTTCCTCAAAAATATGATTCAAAACACAGAACCAGCTGGATGGATGTTTTATTTGAATGGCAGCCTGTTCTTGGTGAAGCCAAGACATTGTTAGGTGTCAAAATCCAGGCAGTGTTTCTCATACAGATGTGTCTGATGCTTACTACTACAATGTGCTCAAAGCTGTCCTAAATTCTTAGACTTCCTCAGAATTACACAAATACACAAGTATGGACAATTTCTACCTGCCTACCAATTTCAAACAATATACCGTATGACGCTGGAAAGAGCAGGTGGATCTACATAAAGTGGGCACTCAATGTGTATATATATATATATATATATATATATATATATATATATATATATATATATATATATATAATCTGTCGATGCCACAGCAAATGACAGTGTAAGCCAGAGGCTATGGAGTGCTCAAAGCCCCTGAACAACATGGTGACTAAAGCCCTCCCGGTGTGATTGCTGACCATAGTAAGAGGAGTGTGAATCCCTTTTAGTGTATAAATAAATATAATTTTCCACTATATTACTTTTTATTTGGAACTGCTGATTCTTTCATTTTCTGACACCACTTATTTTAATTCAAGAACATTGAGTCTGCCCTGGCAGAATAAGGCTATGCAGCCAACAACCCTGAACAAGGGATGTCCATCACAGCCTGCAAGTCAAAGAGGACAGAATATCATGTAAAGTAGGCAGTCTGGCATTTGAAGAAAGGACAACACAAACCAATGGCTGTCAATTTGGAAACAGTGTGCAACAATCAACAGTTTTACGGAGAACACAAACTGTTATGGTGTATCTGGTTAGTCATCATTACCCAGTATAACACAAAAAAGGCTTAACCTGTCAAAACTATCATGCTTAGTAAAGGACACAATGGTGGGTTAAACTAGGGAGAAAAACAAAGTGCTAAAGGAAACACAAGATAAACCGAACCTTCTCTATGTAGGTACTGTATGGCTATTGACCTTGTGAAGTGGTTAGCCCACCACAAAAGTAAACCTAAGAACTTTTTTCCTCAACTCATGACTCATTTGATGTTTCCCTCTGTCTGTGTCTCATTCTTCTCCTGCCAGTTGAGCCTTTATCCCCAGTCCAATCTTTCCATTGTCCCTGGTTTGAGGAGGCTCTACATTTTTTGTCAAAGTTGATTTCAGCCATGTCTCAGAAATACTTCAGGATCAGAGGTGAATACTGGGAATGCAAGTTAGAAACACCTCTAGTGGCTCCTGCTGTTTCTTAATCCCTGAAACTTCAAAAAGGATCAGGTCTCCAGAACTGCATCTTATTTGACAATTATCATAAACTGTTACTAACCATTCTCTATTCTGTTTTGCTTCTCAGTATCCCCCCGGTGTCACAATACTATTCTGCAAAGAGATACTAGGAGCCTTGGGTTTGAGAATAATGATGTCCTGGATGGGGTTATCTAGTTAGTCCAGATCTTCAGAACTATTGCTGTGTTTTGTTGCACACACAGAATTGGTGACTCTTTTACCCGGGAGTGTACTAACAGGGTGACAAATACATTCACAGAGCTTCTGTTTAACTCTCTAGCATGCAGAAACGCCAGTTAGATTAAGAATGGCATCATTTCTGCTCCACCTCAAGTTCTGCCTCTTTCTCCAAGCCAGTATGAAAAGGAATGGGAAAAAACCAACAAGCCAGTGTCATTTGACCAGAAGCGCTTGAGACTGAGACAGTCAGGCATCTTCAGCTATTCATCGTACGCACTAAGAGAAGGCATCATTTTGCTTTTTTTTAAATTACACAATGTTCTATTTGCCACAATTTCATTTTATCTCCCGACTGAAGCCCCAAACTTTTCTCTTGGTGATATTCACCTTATTTTGTCTATGTCTTTCTGTTAAAACCCACCGTGGACAAGTTTTATTTTCTTAAGGAATGGTGCTAACTAAAGTTTTTGTCTTCCTCTCCCCAACTGTCAACTGACCATATCACAAGTAAAACATAACAGACTTATATTGTCAAGATCTGTTTATTTTAATCAACTTGAAATTACTCTGTTTTAGGGTATGTTTAACAGAATCTGTACAGCATGTAATTTGTGAATATTTGTTATTTGTATATTACCAGTAAACTTGTTACAGCACCCTGACCGTGTACTCAGTGAAGCACTATATACAGTAAAAAATAAACAGAATTGAATCTGCCCTTTCCCATAAAGGGACAAGCCTTTGCTGATCACGACCAGTTGGAGATTACTGGATATAATTTTCCCAATTAATGTGGACAAAGTAAATACCCGATTTTTGCCTCCCATTGACATCTTCTTCCAATAGCCAATCTCCTCCACACTTTTTTGTATGTTTTGTATTCCTCCCACTTTAACTGGTATGGCCAGTGATAATCCTCCTTTGATCATCAGTGTGGATTGTCCATAACTAAGGAGACAACTGATTAGGCAATGCACAGGAAAAATTGATGGAGTCAGTCCTTGAGTACTTAAGACCTCTCCTAACCAACTTTGTGGTGTCCTCTTCTACCTGTTCAGACTGACACTAGGAACTGCTGCCACATGTGGAAAACATCCTGTATCATTCCTGTTCTAAAGAAGGAAGGCACCTCTTCACTCAATGTCTACAAAACAGTGACACTTAAACCCCACTTCATGGAGACCATTGAGAGGCTGGTCTAGGACTATATGAATCCTCTTGTGCAAGACCACTTCACTGCACTGCAGTTTTCCTATCAGATAAAGACTGGAGTGGAAAATGCAATTATCTCTCTGCTCCACAAGGTTTAGTCTCACCTGAACAAAGCTGGCAGCACTGTGAGGACTACGTTTTTTGACTTCTCCAGTGCTTTCAGTACCGTCCAGTTATCTCTGTTAATGTGTAATCTCAGAGATGTGCAGGCAGATGAGCCTTTGCTGTCCTGTATAATGGACTTCTGTTGGGCAGACCACAGTTTGTGAGGCTCAAGAACTCTGTCTCTGATGTGGATGTGAACAATACTGCTGCACCAAAGGAGAAGCTCTGTCACATTTTCTATCTATCCTACACACCTTGGATTAGAAGTACAACATCATGTCATGTCACTTGCAGAAACTCTCTGATAATTCTGTACTCATGGGGTGTAATGACAAGGTGGATGAGATAGAGTATAGGAGTTGTGGCGGACGGCCAGAGCCCTTACCCAGCCAGGATGCACTGATTATGGAAGGACTGGGGGAGAGAGTATTTGCAAGATCATTTCTCTTCCGGATCGACATACTATAGTCGTCCGGGATAGGTAAAGGCTCTGGCCGTCCACCACAGAGTCAAGTGGAGAACTTTGTTTCATGGTGCAAAGAGCATTGTCTGAAACCTAACATCAGCAAAACTAAGGAACTAATAGTTGACTTTTGCCGCAGAAAGGACCTCTATGTCCAGTCACTGTTAAGAGAGTAGATGTGCAGGTGATACAAAACTGCAAGTACTTGTGGTCCCAATGAATGACAGGCTGGAATGGTCTCTTAACACTGTGGAATAAGTAAGAACACAGCAGATTCTTTTTCATTAGGAGACTGCATTCCTTTAATGTGGGTAGTGACATTCTTCACATCTTCTAGAATTCTATGATGGCTAGTGCAATTTTCTATGCTGTTGTGTGTTGGGACAGTAAAATCAACAAGCTGATTCAGTAGGCAGGCTTAGTTATGGGACACACTCTGGACCCTTTGGAGGTAGTAGTGAAGGAGAGAATGAAGACAAAACTGATGGCCATTACATACAACGCTGTTCATCCCCTCTCTGACACACTAGCATTGAGGACACTTCAAAATTCAACAGACATATGTCAAGAAATGCTACTGTACCTCCTTCATTCCCATGGCAATACGTCTTTATAATTTTTTCCTGTGGCTGCTGTCTGATGTTTTTTCTTCTTTTTGGTAATTCATCAGTGGGTTTTAAGGGTTGCTGTTTTTTTGTTGTGTAATATTTCTATATTATTTAAGCTAACTTTTAGCTTGGGACAAGTAAAGTACTATCTATTTATCTGTCTATAATATAATGCCTTTTCTATCTATCTATCTATCTATCTATCTATCTATCTATCTATCTATCTATCTATCTATCTATCTATCTATCTATCTATCTATCTATCTATCTATCTATCTATCTTCCCCCCTGGCCACCCTATCACACTGGGTTTGCTGGTAGAAAAGGGAGAAGGGTCTAAAGTATTAGATTACTGTCCCTTTCACTCGTGGTCTTTAAATTTAAAATTGTCTAAATTGCACCCTTCAGCTTTAAATTGAATTAAGTGGGTTTGAAAATATTGTTATTTTATGTCTTCCAGCAATAGACTGCAAGAGACAGATAAATTGCCTGAATTTATTATCTTTATTGAGCTCTGCACCACACCTTTATTTTTTTCATGCACCTGAACTGTCAGACTTTAGCATTTAATTCATTTTTACACTTCAACAGAGAAATGTTGCAGTATATTCTGTTGAGTTGAGCGCCGTGCCTAGGAATGTAACCTTTTGGATATATTTAGTTAATTTTTTTTCCCACCTTCATTGGTATTCAGCAGTTAATCATTACGTGTCGCATCACCACACAGTCACATGCCTGCAAGAAAGAGGTTATCATTTATACTGTATGTTCTGATAACAGCACCTGCCATTTTTCTTCTTTCAAATTACAAACCTAAGCAGGAAACTGTCTTAGAAACATGCTGACTACTGAACTACAGCAAGCAGCCTGGTGATGTGTGTCTTCTATGTAAAAGCAGCATATATTTAGCACTTTACCTGCTAACAAAGAAGGTTTGAACTACAGTATCTGATATGGCCTTTGTTGCCTTCTATATGTAGCATCAATTGTGCTGTGATTTATACGATTTTTACACACTAATTAAATACTACAGTAATCCCTCCTCCATCGCGGGGGTTGCGTTCCAGAGCCACCCGCGAAATAAGAAAATCCGGGAAGTAGAAACCATATGCTTATATGGTTATTTTTATATTGTCATGCTTGGGTCACAGATTTGCGCAGAAACACAGGAGGTTGTAGAGAGACAGGAACATTATTCAAACACTGCAAACAAACATTTGTCTCTTTTTCAAAAGTTTAAACTGTGCTCCATGACAAGACAGAGATGACAGTTCTGTCTCACAATTAAAAGAATGCAAACATATCTTCCTCTTCAAAGGAGCAAACAAATCAATAGGGCTGCTTGCCTTTTAAGTATGCGAAGCACCGCGGCACAAAGCTGTTGAAGGCGGCAGCTCACACCCCCTCCGTCAGGAGCAGAGACAGAGAGAGAGAGAGAGAGATAGAGAGAGATAGATAAAAAAATCAATACGTGCCCTTTGTGCTTTTAAGTATGCGAAGCACCGTGCAGCATGTCCTTTCAGGAAGCAGCTGCACAAAAGATAGCAACGTGAAGATAAACTTTCAGCATTTTTAGACGAGCTTCCGTATCGTCTAGGTGTGCGAACAGCCCCCCTGCTCAATCCCCCTACGTCAGGATCAGAGAAAGTCAGCGCAAGAGAGAGAGAAAAGTAAGCTGGGTAGCTTCTCAGCCATCTGCCAATAGCGTCCCTTG
Source organism: Erpetoichthys calabaricus (assembly GCF_900747795.2). NCBI lineage: Eukaryota > Metazoa > Chordata > Cladistia > Polypteriformes > Polypteridae > Erpetoichthys > Erpetoichthys calabaricus. Next base: position 26,523,414 of record NC_041402.2, read on the forward strand.
TATGAAATCAACTGGGCAAACCAACTGAGGAAGCATGTACCAGAAATTAAAAGACCCACTGTCCGCAGAAACCCGCGAAGCAGCGAAAAATCCGTGATATATATTTAAATATGCTTACATATAAAATCCGCGATGGAGTGAAGCCGCGAAAGGCGAAGCGCGATATAGCGAGGGATTACTGTATATCAAAACCACTTAATCCAATTTATGGTCAGGGATAGCTGGAGTATAATTGACTATGCTGTGCACAAAGTGGGAAACAACTCTGGACACGATAGCCATCCATCACAGGCTCTACACGCACATGAAGACACCACACTCACTCCCACAGAACCAATGTGAAGCTGTCAGTTAACTTGACTAACACGTCTTTAGGGACATGGGAAAGAAAGCAGAAATACCCAGAAGGAAAACCAAAGCACATATGACAAAAATGTACTGATACCACAGAAATAATGTCAAAGCACAGGATTCAAACCCAGAACTCTGAATCTTTGAGCTAACAGCACTATCCACAATGCCACCCATATATAAATGTAATGAAAAGTTCTGAGCTTAACTGAAGATGCCTCATTTCATGCCCTTAAGATTTACTTCAGTTTAAAGATGCAGGCAAAGCTTTCACATTTTTTTGGAATAAAGAAAAGACAGAAATTCATTAAATTGGGAGTGGGGGGAGGGGATGATTCAGATTGTAACAATATTCTATCACTATTTAATATTTTCAGTGTTATCTTTAACACTAGTATAGTCTTTAAAACACATATTACAGTCTAAAATATGTTTCTTCCCATCATAACATTTTTGGAATTTTAAGAAGTTTTCTAAATATACAGGATACTGAAAAATTAACACATGCATTTATATCTAGTAGGATTGATGACTGCAATATGTTATTCACTGGCTGCTCCAATTGTTCTTTATGCAGTTTTCAATTCATTCAGAATGCTTCTGCAAGAATCATTACAAGAACTACAAAGTATAAACACATAACCCTGGTTTTCAAGTCCCTTTCACTGCCTTCCAGGTAGGTTTAGGACTGATTTCAAGATTCCCTTTTTAATATATAAAGCTATACATAGCCAAGGCTCTGTTTTACCTATCTGAACTTATTATTACCTATGAACTAAGATCTAAAGATGCCAACCTACTAAAGATTCTAGGGATTACTAAAATAACTGGGAGGTCGAGCTTTTAGCTGCAGTGTTGTAGTACTAGAGTGTTGTACCATGTTAGCCATTATGGATGTAACGAGAAGTCAAGCAAAATGACACCTTTTATTGGTTAACTAAAAATATTACAATATGCAAGCTTTTGAGGCAGCTCAGGCTCCTTCTTCAGGCAAGATGTAAACAGTTACAGTGCTCAAAAGCTGTGGAATGATCTGCCTGCTAATACAAGAGATGTCTCTTCATTCTGAGCTTATAAACCTATGGTTGAAGACTCACTGCTTCAGTCTAGTATACCCTGACTAGAACTGCTGATTAGCCGTGTATACTGCATCTCTGTTTGTTAGTTATTTGTATAAGAATATAAGTAATTCAATAAGTATAAACCATCTATAACCCCACTCTATTATGTTATCTTCTCTCTATCTTGATGTGGCACCTAGTGCTGATCCTCTAGTTCCAAACTGTTCTCCTGCCCATGGGAAAGTCATCTGAGATACTGGTAATCAATGGATAGAAACCGTCTGTCATCAGATTGGACAACCAAGCCCAGACTCCACTATAGAATGCAAAAGATGGAGTGAGTGGCCAATTGGCCAAGGTCACCAGGACTATCACTCTGTCTTTGACATCATCTGTTATAAATCAGTTGACTGGAGTGCTCTTTTGGCCACCAAACTGCCTCACTACAAGTTGAGATACATTTATATGACAGTCGATTGAAACACCAGACAGGTGATTTCCATTGAAATGATTATGGGACTTCTAAAAACCATTTGCTGTACATTTAAGATATGTGTGTGTCTTGTAAATACTTATACAATTCATTTTTAATTACTTTAGACCACTTTGCAGAGATTTGTATTTACTTTAAAATAAAATTAGAGACTTTTTCAGTTGATCAGTGTCAAAAAAGCCAAATTAAATCCATTGTGATTTATTGTATAACAAGAAAATGTGAAACTTTCAAAGGTGGTGAATATTTCTTATAGGTACTGATCATACTTGAATATGTAACAACTAGCTCAGCGAAATTTAGTAAAACGAGCACAATGGTATAATTATAAGTCTGTCTGTTTTGTGTATTGTGTATTTAGGATTCTCAGTTCACCAGATATGCTAGCCTTTACTTCCCTTTTTCTTTGTACATCTTGTTGCCTTTGTTCATCAGTCATTCTAGCCCTTACATCCATTTGTGGTTTTTATTGCATTTGTTATTTGGACAGTTTAGCTTTAACATCTGTCTTTTTAGTTTTGTTACCTTTGTTCATAAGACTTTATAACCCTTACATCTGTCTTTCTTTGCGTGTCTTGATGCATTTGTTCATTGGACATTCTAGACCTTATATCCGACTTTCTTTGTGGTTTTTATTGCCTTTGTTCATTGGACATTCTAACACTTATATCGATCCTTCCTTTTTGCTTTTGTTGCATTTGTTCATTGGATATTCTATCCCTTACATTCATCTTTCTTTGTGGCTTTTGTTGCCTTTGCTCATTGGACATTGTGGATGGCAGACATTTTGTTATGTTATATATATCTATAGATAGATAGATAGATAGATAGATAGATAGATAGATAGATAGATAGATAGATAGATAGATAGATAGATAGATAGATAGATAGATAGATAGATAGATAGATAGATAGATAGATAGATAGATAGATAGAAAAGGCATTATATTATAGACAGATAAATAGATAGTACTTTACTTGTCCCATAGATAGATAGATAGATAGATAGATGTAAATAATGTCTAATTAAAGTATATTTACACAACTAGTCACTGGATAATTACAGTCTACAAACAGTATAATAAGGAAACTTAATACAAAGTCTTGTCAGCATTTCTTCACATAAAAACTCACAGCAACTATTAAGTTATGACGTTGATGACCTGATCACCTTTTAAAACTGGGTATGGAGATTATGGGACAACCAAACAAGAGGTAAAAAATCTGCTCTTGTCTGGATAACTGTTTAAACAAGAGAGCACATTAACTGTTATAACATTTCCAGATACTCAAAACCTATGACAAACTGAAGTAAATAATTCATTAGTTAAACTTGATGGGACTTTAAACTAGTGTAATAAATGGTAATAGGCCAAAAGTTTGCTAATGCTTACATAAGAGGAACATACCCTTATGGGATTTTTGATCAATAAATTGGAAAAACAAATACTAAAAACTGTTTGGCTGCCTACTTCTTCATACATTTTAAAGTGACATCCTACACTTAAACTGCCAGCAGGACAACCACTTGAAAGCCTCGTCTTGTTATGCAATATTCAACAAAAAGGAATCACAGAATTATTCATACAACACAAGAAAATAGGTAAGCTATGTTTATGTAATGAATAATTATGCTATATTTTATGTAATACAATATACCGTATATGAAAATGGAAAGAAACAACCCATTACAACTAATTTGCTCTGCACAATGCACTGTTGGTCTGTTAGAAAACCATCACTTTTTTTTTATTACTTCCTAATAAATAAAAATGTATATGCAAAAGAAGACATTTTTTCTTTCAGATGCCCATTCATTTTATATTGCTTTGGATGATCCATGTCACAGAGGCACTGAAGCACACCAAGTAGCCAGAAACCCAAATAATCTACCAATGCAGGAGGTTCCTGCTCTACAGAGTTTAAAACTTCCCCTCACGTTCTCGTGGGTTTCACTCTTCGACTCTGGTTTCTGCTATTGACTCATCTAACCGAAGGTCACAGCAATATGAGAAAAAGAGGACAACATCATCTTCATAAAACAGTGATACTACCCCTAACCTCCTCAAATTAACACCCTCACATCCTTGATTGCACCTTGATATCCTGTCCATGAATACCACAAACAAGAGTGATGACATGCCACGGCCTACATAGAGCCTGCCACACACAGATGATGAATTTGACTTATTGCCAAGTATTCGAACATAGCTCTCACTGCATTCATATAGGGAACAAACACACAGAAGATCAGACTTGTTAGCCAATACTCCTGCAGCGCCTCCCTCAAAACCTTCTGAGGAACACAGTTATATACTTTATCCAAATCTAAAAAAATGTGTAGACTGGTTTATCATACTCCCATGCACCCTCCAGCAACTGCGACAGGGAGAAGCAGATCTACTGTTCAATAGCCAGAAAGGAATCCATATTGTTCCTTCTGTATCTTTGACTCAGCCATCGAATAGTGTCTTCCCGCCAGTGGCCTTGCATATGCCTTACCTGACTATGACGTTCAGCACACACTCAAGTGGTTTGCAGCAGAGGGTGAAGTGGCTGGAATGAGGATAAGTATGTGCAAGTCTGAGGTCATGGTTCTTCTTGGAAAGGAGTGGATTGCTCTCTCTCAAGGTGAGGTAAGAACAACTGCTCTTAGTGGAGGAATCTAGAATCTTCTTCATAAGTGATGGAAAAAGAGAATTTGAGATCAGCAAGGAGATAGGGGTGAATGGTTGCTGTTTTGCTGCTGCTTTATCAGTCTGTAGTGGGGAAGCAGGAATCAAGTATAAAGATAAAAGTCTTGGTTTACTGCTTGAACAACATCTCTGTCCTCACCTGTAGTTATGACCGGTGGGTAATGACTGAAAGAATGAGGCTAAACAATAACTAATCATCCTGGCCAAACCTGCAAAGCATATATGTTCTATTTCATCAACATGATTGGCTGTTTGGACGAGCCAGTGATTTTTATTATGAGTAGCTGTGTCTAATAAAATGGCCATTGAGTGCATGTGTAAAGTTTGCATGTTCTCTACTATGTCTGTGTGGGTTTCTTCAGGTATTCCAGTTTTCACCCCATCCCAAAATTAGGCATGGAGAATCAATTAACTCTAAATTGTCCCAAAGCAAGTGAGTGAGAGAGTGTGCCCTGCATCTGCCTGACATTTTATGACAGTCTGGTACCTCCTGTGAAGATGCGGGATCGGCTCCATGCTCCCATCGGCTGTTCGGGAGCCCTTGAACCCAACACCGTCGATAGTTATAACTGAGATGAGCTAGACAGTGAGGCAACAACACAGCAAGGGGATGATACAAATGTGCAAAAGTGCTTTTATTAAAATCAGCAACATCAAAAATGTTCAAATAAATAGTGCAATCAAACCAATAAATAAATAATCCATTAAAAGACGATGTGGTTAAAATGTTGTTGGAAGCAGTCCTTTAAAACAATGAAAAGCCCGTGCTTCTTTTAAACTAGCGTCTCACCTGCTTCTCCCGTTTGGGCCCTGCAGCAGGTGAGACGCTCTCTCTGCAGCTGTCCGTCTTTCCTTTCTAAACAGGTCTGGAGGCCTCCCGATCCTGGCTTCGGTCGCGCTCTCATCTCAGGCCTGAGACTTGGAGTCCTTGATGACCAGGACGCTCACACCAAGGACTTCACCACCAAGCCTCCCGACTCCCACTGCCATCTTGGCCTTACGCGGACAGTCTCTCTTCTTCATTGGTCACTCCAGCTACATGCTCACTCAGTGGGAGCGACCATTATTACAACTCCCGCGTGTCGACCTAACACCCAGGCTTCCCATACAGCTGCCTGCGAGTATTCACTCGCTCGCTCACCCGCACTGGCTCTCTCTCTCTCTCTTCTCTCCTGCTCCTCGCTCTCCAGCAACCTCCGTCTTTCTATTCTTTCCTTTCTTGTTCTTTTTCCATTTTCCCCCTTCAAGCCGACTCGCGCTTCTATATATGCCGAGAGGACATAGCAGCTGCAGCACATTAGCAGCCCCAGGAACAATCACGGATGTGGGCAGTCTCTCATCTGTGCACTTAGGTGAGAAACGCCCACACGGCAGATCGTCCTGAGACCCGCTTTAGCCACAACTACCACGCCACCTCACTAAGCTGTGGACCCACAACACCACACCTCCACTGCACACCAATACTGCCAAGATAGGATCTGCAATAAAAATAAGCTGGTTCAGAAAATTAACCAAAGGCTGCAGCATCATAAAACATTTATAAGCTTTTTTTTTAATCTTTGAATCAGGATAGCACCCTCCTGCTGGCAACTCTGCCTCTGGCATTTGAACTTGTTACCTCATATTGACTGCTTTCTTCTCAAAGTGTAACAAGCAAGCAGTCAGCAACTGAACTAAAGTTAAATTCCTTCCGCTCAAGTGCCTCTTGTTCTTTTCTGCGTAGGCGGTGACATCACTTTTAATAAAGTCACACTGAGCCCTGTAACAATCTCCCTCATTGATTTTTGCACATCTTGAGAATCTGAGTTACATCACCAATAAAACAGGATTTGATTGGGACAACCCATTGCTGACCCAAACTCAAGACCACATGCAAGATGTGAGTGTAGCATTCATCTGTTTAAAGTAAAGAAATATTCCTATTTCCAAGTTGTTACGATGGCTTTTGACTGTGGTGTTGTGACATCACACATAACTGTTACGATGGAGAAGTGCACAAAATACAAAAATGGTATGATGCTTCTAAAAGACCCACAAAACCAGGCCAGTTCCTTCCCTAGTCTGCCTGTAACAATTGGTCTTAACATGAAGAAGACAAAGGGATGATTGCTGACTTCAAACAGACCACGCTGTCCACACCCCACTCATGCGGTCTGCGGTGGAATTGTTCAAGAACACCAAATTCCTTGGTGTGCTCCTGGCAGCTGGCCTTACTTGGTCAATTAACACTATCTCCATAGCCAAGAAGGTGCAGCAGCATCTGCACTTCCTTCAATAACTGAGGAAGGCAAGCCTAACCCCCACCTCCCGACCCCCAAAAACCCCCCATTCTTGCCACATTCTACAGGGGAATCATCAAGAACATTCTGACCAGATATATCATCGTCAAGTTTGGGAACAATAATGTCTCTGACTGTAAGGCCCTATGGCGGATAGAGTGCATGGTGGAAAAAATCTCTGGGATGACTCTACCCTCCATTAAAGACATCTTTATTAAGGATTATTATTGTGGGTGAGTAGAACTCGACAAGTCAGTTTTTGGATTGGTTTACTCCAACATCATAAGTTTACCACACAAATACAGATCCAATTTCCTTAGGACTGATTATGAGTGTTGCCTGCACATCTTATCCCTCCTCAGTACCACACATAGGGACTCACTAGATTTGGCATTAACAACACATGTTGTCTCCCAATAAACACTATGACATTTTATAGCAGTGCTACATGAAAGGGACTTCAAGTCACAGTATCCTGCACCACTAGGCAGATTCTGATGTTCACTCTGGGATTGCTGAGTGAAAGAAGATAAGGTAATGGATGTTAAAAAGAAGTCTGAAGAATCTGGAAGATGGATCATCTTTTGTGGTCTCAACCACACGGTTTCTACCATGACTCAAACCTGTTTATTTGGATTAAAATTACCACTGCCCTTAAGGATTAGTGTTTCCTAGATTGTGTTACTGTACTGTATGTGTCCTGCGCCTGGCTTGCTGATGTTGTTTCATCTGCTTTGGAAGTCATCATCCATTGAGCATGCTCCATCCATTACAAATCATTATTGAATATTTAGTATCATCAGAGCTTGAAGTTGGTTGGAGAATTGCCTCTTCTCCATTTTTGCTCCTCTTCTCTTTAATTTATTAAATTAAAATAAATCTCAAAACTTCAAGGGGTCATCCCCTCTCCATTCAATTAAAAAATCACACTTAAAGAGAGAGTACTGCCACTTATGTGTCTCCACTTCAAGCTCGGAGTATCACAGGAGGACAGACTTTACATCTCTTTTAACAGAATGTAAACACATCTACACTTTTGCCATCAAGTTCAATCAGTTCAAATCTGGACTATGGCATTGATATAAATGGAGCCATTTCTTCTTCTCCTTTTTCTTTCTTTTAATCTTTTTTTACTTATATGGGGGTGTTGATGTGCTTGATCAACCTTCTCCATACAGCTCAGCCCTGCACCTCTTCGACAGTCAAGCCCTCTTCTTTCAGATTTTCTTTTACTTTATCCGTCCACCCCCATTTCGGCCCCCCTCACTTTCTCTTCCCCTGTACTTCCATTCCCATCACTCATTTACCCACATAGTCACTGTCTCTTTCCTGTTCTTTCTTAGATGTTTCTCCCACTTCTGCCGTACCTCTGATGGTCTAATTTCTTATTCTGTCCTTTTATGTAATTCCACACAGTCATTATTTCAGCCACATCTTCTCCTGCACTCCCCTTACTGCCCACGTCTCAGCTCCGTATATCATTGCTGGTCTTATCGCTGCCTTAAAAACCTTGACTTTAACCTTCGCCAACTCTTCAGTCGCACAATATTCCTGATACCTTCTTCCAGTTGTTTCATCCACACTATACTCTATGGATTGTCTCGCCATCTAATTTTCCATTTCAGGGTACCATTGATCATAGATATTTAAATGTATCCACTCTTTTCAGTAGTTCTCCCTTCAGGCTAATATCTGAATCCTGATCATCATTAAACCTCTTCTTCATATTCATCTTTAACCCCCTATCTTCCAAAGCCCTTCTCCATTTTCCAATGTCCTTTCCACTTCCTCCTTTCCTCAAATGTCATTGTGAAAAATGGAACCATTTGGGATGAATTAAAATGCAAAATGTCCACTTTTTAAGATCTATGCTAACTGCCTTCTCTGTGGGGTATGAACACTGTCACACACATGTGAGTAGGAGGTAGCTAAAGGGCCTGAATAATTGTAATTTCTCAACAGATCAGAGTGTGCGCTGACTGTCTCTCTCAATTCCTTGAGGACCATTCTCCAGAAATCCCTCCAGGTTCCGGCGCCTCTGATGATGTCACTTCTGGTCCCAATGACATCACATCCGGTTCCGGCTCCAATGATAACGACATTTCCAGGCCTGATGACATCACTTCTAATTTTCCAGCCCAAATGACGATGATATCACTTCCAGTTCCAGCCCTAATGATGATGTCGCTTCCTGTACTGGACTTTAAAGCCGCCATCTTACCCCCAAACAATCAGTTCTGTCTTGGACTCAGGCCAGTGAACATCTCTGTTCAATTTCAAACCTATTTAGCAGCCATGGAACAATATACGGGTGACTGCCCCAAACCTTTATGATGTCTTTGTCTCATCTTTATCACAACACTTATCTCAGGGAACTAAAGGAACTTTTCTTCAGTTCGGGTAGCTGCTAAGTCTCTTTACCTTTGGGGTTGTACTGTCACAAAAAAGCCTTGTCTGGTTTAAAGCACAAGAAAATAAGTAAGGGGATTTTTTACAGATGACAATAGTACAAGATGCCTCTGCTTCAAGATTCGAATTTATCCTCTTAACTGTACTTTATACATTTATTCTAATGGTTTTAACATGCACAGCTTTACTATCTAATGCAATTAATAAGGAATTGGCCATCTCAGTTAACAAGAGACATACAAAAGGCAGCATCTACAGCACTCTGAATTGACATGTTTGTTAGATGCTGATTAAAAACACTTAGCATATGTCTGTATTAACATTATAAAATGACTGCATTATCATAATAAAGTGACTCCGTTTAGACAAGACATGTTGTCATTTGTCTGTTCCCTGAAGTCACACAACGGCGCTTGACGAGTAGAGTCTTTGGTACTCTTTAAAAAATACATACTGTTCTGTCCCTGTTTTACTAATTCTTTCCATTTGCTCTCTTGCTAAATCCTCTTGCATTTCCTCTCCCAAATGCCCAGTTCTGAGCTTTGTGGCCAACTCTGCAGCAGAGCTTGCTGTTAGGAGTGACTCATCTCAGGTGATGTGCTGTCGGAACAGAATTTTGATTCCTACAGAGGCTACGCTCTAGTCAGAGGCATTTTCGAAATGTATTCTGTTGATGCATTCTTTTCCCTCTAATGTCCATTAAGTGTGTTTGTGTCTGCTGCCTCCATTTTCCAAATTTGCATATTTTTCTATTAATTATTGTAGATGATCATTTTCCATTGTTTTATTTATTTTTAACTATCCATTCATATGGTACATAAGGGAATGGTGAATGAGGAACAGATGGGCTCAGACCAGGTAAAGCAAGCCATGAAGGAGCCACGGTTCAAGAGGGTTAAAAGACTTAAAAACCCCTGCAAGTAGCAGCAGCATTTTTGTAGGAACCGGCATTTTGGCATGCTGCATTTTTGTCTTGCCTTATTTTTGAATGATTTTGTATTTTCTGCATTATTACTTGGGTGTAGCTGAGCTGTGGATAACTAACTGTGCTGAAGAAAATTTATTTAACTGAACAACAAACGTGTCCACATTTTATTTTTTTTTTTACCCTGCCATTTTTCATCACATTAATAGAAATAAACCTCTCAATGAGTAATAGTGATGGACAATGTACAAATTGTTGTTTTTGAAGGACTCTCTTCAGTAAATTATACAAACTGATTCCCAGGAATGAGCAAATCAAATTGGCAGTACGCTATACTAGTGTTATATGCATTATGTGCAAAATCGTCCAGGTTTTTAATTTTGTAGGTAAATGTTTGAAACGCATGTGCCTGTACCAGCAGTCAGATTCACTATTTTCAAGGCTCTCATTCACTTATAATTCCTTTAAGTTCGAACTGATTCATCACTTTGCTCGCTAACAATTCTCTCCTTCACCATACAATTACAATATAGTAACAACACACTAAGACTGTGTAAGTTTAAGATAAAATGTATTATTTTTTGTGCAATTCATTGTTGGAAAATTTTTTAAACAGAATATAACAAAATAATATTAAACCAATAAATGAATGCATGTTGTACATTGAACAACTGGAATTACAGCCAACACAAAATTGAACAAATTAAATTACAGTCACATAAAACTAAACCTTATAAAATACTATTCTAATTTCTAACAATTACGTGTTTTTTTCCACTTTACATTGTCGATATGGACCCAAGCACAGACTCTTTAAGGCTCACTGACTGTATCTGACACGTACTGTTCACTGATTCTTCAAAGCTGAAAACAGAATCAAACTGGCAAACAAGTTAGCCGATTCTCATTCACTTCTGATTCTCAAAATTAATTAAACCCATGACTCTCTGGGAATTTGTAAATCCCAACACCACAGCATTGTTATCAGTCAAGAGATTTCTTCAGCACGGTGAAAGTAAATGCATCTAAGTACTGCATTATTTCAGTTGGGCATCCTTTACTATTTTACTGTGCTTCTGCACCCTCTGTTTGATAAATATTTTAACATTCACCATGGCAAGTATATTAATTATTTCATTAGATAGGAACATCTGTCACTGTGGATCAAAAGAAATGAATGATTAACTGAAACAGTAATCAAAATGTCCCTCACTGTTACCTAATAATGCAATGTAACTGTGATTGTGTCATAAAATTCCAACTAAGAGTACAGAAGACCAAAGCCAACAAACGGGTTAACAACATGTGATTCTAGCAGACAGGTGTCCTCTTTCCCATGAGATAAAGCAACAAAGCATTTCTAAAAGTCAAGTAACAGTAGAATGTGCAGAGTCTGTCACAGTCCCATGATGCACTTGGTTGCTCTCCTCTGCACAGCTTCAAGTGCTGGTATGTCTTTCATGTTATGTGGTGACCAGAATTGCACAAAATATTCAAAACACGGTCTCACTAGTGCGCGATAGTCTGAGTATAACATCCTTGGTGATATTTAACAGTTTTTATGGTATAATTTAACCCATTGTTGCCTTATTAATAGCTTCTGTACATTGCATAGATCAGGGGTCCTCAATCACGGTCCTGGAGGGCAGCAGTGGCTGTAGGTGTTTGTTCTAACCTGGTTTCTTAATTAGAAAGAAATTCTTGCCAATAATTTAATTTCCTGGCTTGTTAATGTTTTAACTCTGCTATGTCAGGAAATTCTCATATCCAAGATTTTCTTCCCCTTTCTAAGGATATCATCCAAACAATCTGAAGGCTAAAATGGATGAGTAATTCTCAGTCCTTCACTTTTTTCTCTTCACTTTCCTTTCAAGTATTTAATTAAACCCAATAGTACATGATAAATACACATAAGTGTAAATGGTAAAAGCTAAATCGAGAAATGCTGCTCTCTTTTGTCATTTACTTTTTATTGCTAATTAGGAGCAATTAAAAACCAAGAATACAGCTGTTTAAGACTAAAATAAGCAATAAGGGTTCGAAATCTAAATGAGCAACACGACTAAAGTGAAGTAGAAGTGTTACTTGAGCAATAAGTGCTTCTTATTAAGCAATTGGGTTGGAGCAAAAACCTGCAGCCACTGCGGCCCTCCAGGACTGTGACTGAGGACCCCTGGCTTAGATGATTACAATGTTGTGTCAAAGTAATCCCTTAAATCCTTTTCAGAGGGTGCTTCCCTTAGGACAGTGTCTTCCATCTTGTATTTATAATTGACATTCCTTTTGCCCATGTGCTGTTCCAGTTATCAACAGCTGTCCAAAATTTTGATTACATGAACCTAATCCAAATGGCCTTGGTACAAGATTATTTTCCTTTATTCTCAAAATGTGCATATCTAACATACTTGCCTTCCTTCCTGGAATTCATTGCTTTCAAACGCTTCACTGAGTCCTTGTCTTTAGTCTTGGACTACAGGTGCATGCTCTGGTATTGATCTTGACAAATGGTATAAGTATTTTCATAAGTACTCTGGAGATCTTATGTGTATTACGTTTTGTTCTATTCCTGTCGTCCTCTTTTTGTACTTCAATTGTGCATTCTACCAAATGCTCCATTTGTGAGGAGTCAACTTCAAAAGAAACTTTAGAGCTAGCAGTGAGCAAAAGGCAAATTCTCTGTCAAATATGATCAGAAAAAAATGATGTGCTTCCAAATGTACTGTTCACATATCAGCTAGACCATTTAAACATTAATTTTACTCTATTAAAAATGTATGATAGCAGATACAAGAGGCGCGCAGCTGGTCTGTTTAGCCCCTGGAGACTGATGATTATTTTATAAATGATTTACATACTAAAAGCAAATTGAACCAATAGTGTCCTCTACATTAAAAGGGACCTGAATTTGTCCTATGGAGATGTGTCAACACTCATGTGGTGTGCCAAGTGATGTTTGCAAGGTCATAGCAGTAGAATGCCACCTGAAGGAATGGGATGAAGATTGAAGAAGGGCATATTCACTACTGGATAAAGACCCAACCGCTTCTCTCAGGCAATCATTCATCCATGGAACTGACTACAGTGACATAGCAAGGGATGAGGGAAAACAGACATTTTTAACAATAGAATGCAGCAATGATGTAAGAAGTATCTGAAGGAGTGAACCTCACCTTTTACTGTTTTCAGCACTCATCCACAAAGAAAGATCAAAGCCTCAGCAATATTGTGTAATGCAGTATCAAACAGCCATCTCTACTAGAGATGTTGCATGTCTTTCCATATCATGGAAGCATTACCCTCCAGCTATGCATTTTCCTGATCTGTGGCATTTGATGAGTCATAATCAATCCCACTAACATGGGGCGAACTACAAGAAGCGTCCCTGGAAGGCCTATCAGTGCATTGCAAGACACATTCATACTTTCTACTAGAAGGCCAAATAAGACAGCCATTTAACACAAAGTGCACATTGTTGCCATGTGGGGGAGAGTAAACTGGAGAAAACACAAAGATGTTTCAGACAGCAACCCTGATCTACAATGTCTCACCCAAGGATCAGTTTGTAAAAATTCACTCAATGCACTGCCTGCACTGTGAACACCTGAGAGGGATGAGGTGTTCAGAGATTGATTTTGATTGATTGTGATTTACCAGGCAAGGGGGAGAGGCAAGAAGTTAAAACTAAAATGTGAGACCAAGCACAAGAGTGCAAAACAATATTGCAGTCACATAACTAACTCTATTACAAAGTCAGAAAAGATATAACACGAAGATACCGAGTGCTGCATGCCACCATCTTAATTTAGGGCAATACAATTATATCATATCAGTAACGGCACACTGCGCAATAACGTGCAGTGAATACACTTGACTTGAGCATTCCTAGTTTTCATCCTCTTTCTCTGTACGTTTAGCATTTGTTTGCTCAGATGCTGATGCGTTTGCTGCTTTCTGCGCAGCTCTTCTTTTCTTCACCCTAGCGGCCCGCTTCTTTCTTTCGTCTGCATCTTTTCGCGTTGAAACAGATTTAGTCAGTGTTTGTGTTGCAATTACTTAGTACATTTTCCTTAATTTTTCACTTAAGCTGGCACTTAAGTCTTCAGTCTTACTCAAAAATGATTTAAGATATGAAGAGGTAGAGGAAGTGAAGGTGGTAGGGATGAGAACGCTGCCCGTACGCATGCGCGGCATGGCCGCCCTACTGCCCACTGCCGAGAGTTGATTCTACAATAAAATAAAATTAAAATATCCTTGGAGGTCAATCATCACCCCGAAAGCGGATAGTAGACATCACGTAGTAGATGTGTACCAAATTTCAGGTCAATAGTTCAAACGGTTTGTGAGCTACAGGTGATTTAAAATCTTGGACAGACAAACGGACAGCCACGGTAGAGTATTAGATAAGACGATTGTTAGAAACCATGTGACTAGAAAGTCGAGTTTATTTGCATGTCTACATAAGTTCTTACTTACATGTCTCCTCAGAATAGTTGGCAAAAATATGTCAAAAATTGGAGACGACAGAAATAATTCACGTTAATTACTGAATATGCAGTGAAGCAAAATGCTTCGCTTCACCAAGAAATTTGTGACATTATTTATGCTTTGCTTTCAGCGAAATGCATGCCACTCACACAAAAAGAATGGTATAAGTATTTAAATACATTAATCTAGCATCTGTCTGCCTGTCTTTCGTATATAAAGAAAGATTTCAAGTGTCAAAAAAAAAATAAAAAAACAGAAATGTCAATATTCTCAACTCAGATAAGTTGGTTGCAAGGTAAAGAAGCGATCACACTGACAACTTTCAATATACTGAGTTTTCCTGTGGAAACAAACACACTTTGCCTTGTTGTGAATTGTATTCTACCATCTACTATCAAACGGTGATGAGGCATAGATAATGTCAAGGGTATAAAACCATTTCTAAAACTTTGAGGATTCCAAGGAGTAGCCTCAATAATGGTAAAATAGAAAAAGTTTGGAGCCACCAGGACTCTTCCTAGATTCCCAGAAAACCTGGTTTAAGGACAACCATCTCAGAAGCACTCCATAAATCAGGTGTTTATGACAAAGTGGTAAACTCCTGCTTAGAGTTTGCCAAATGGCATTGAAAGGACTCTGAGAGCATGAGGAAAAAAATCCTCAGTCTGATGAAAGAAAAATTAAAGTTTGTGGGCAGAACTCTAAGCAGTATGTCCGGTGAACACCAGGCACTGCTGATTGCCTGCCTAATACCATCCCTACAGTATCAGGCATCATGCTATGGGGGTGTTTCTCACAGTCAGAGACACAGAGACTTGTCAGAATTCACGGAAAGGTGAATGCTACCAAATACAGAGATGTTCTTGAAGAAGACTGGCTCCAGAGCACACACCACATCAGACTGGGGTGATGGTTTAACTGTCAGCTTGAGAGTAACCTGAGGCGTACAGCCAAGACAACACTGGAGTGGCTTTGGGAAAAGAGTCATCCTGTCCATGAGTGGCCCAGCCAAAGCCCACACCTAAATCTCATAGAACATCTGTGGAGAGACCTGAATCTATTAAACCTAACAGAGCTTGAGAGGATCTGATGTGACAAATCAGGTTAAGTGCCTAAACGCAGTTGAGAAAAGACTTACCTAAGAAGCTACAAATGCTGCCAACAAGTCCTCTACAAAGCATGGAATTAAGGGTCTGAATGCTGAATGAATGAGAGATTTCAGTTTTTGTCTTTTAATAAATTTGCAAACCTTTCTAAATATGTTTTCACTTTACCATTTTCGGTTACTGAGTATGGAATGATGGGAAAAATGGAAAATGTATCCATTTAAAATTAAATGTAAAATGCAATAAAGTGTGTAGTGTGCACTGCTTCACTACATCTGTGTGTGTGTGTGTATATATATATATAATCTACATATATAAAATCCTATGCCTAAAAGTGCAACGATTTTATGTGACCTTTTTATGTCACGTTTTTTGTCACACTTTAAATCGGACTTATTTTAAAACCTACATATATATGTTTGGTATCATTCTTTTCAGAATTTGCCGAACTTTAATGTGATGTTGTTAGATTTTCAGATTTTTATTTAGTTTTTAAATTATAAACTAAAAAATATCAAGAACTCGTCCCGCGAGACAACACTTTGTGCCAAGAGATCTAACCATGCCCAGGACCAAAAATAAAAGACAAAGAGTAGGAGAGCTGCTGTACAAGCTTTTAAATGTTCAAAGTGCTGCGCAAGATACAGATCACGCAGCACAGCAGCAGCAAGCCAGCAGCTGATCAAGCAAATAGGAGGTAAAAAAAAAACTGTATTTGTTTCCCATTGTATCACTGTTTAAGAGGGGGTTCCGGAGGAGCATCTCCTTGGGGTGCGTTCAGCCCCCCTCTTCACAACGCGAGCGGAAGACTGGCCGCAACTGGGGGTTGGGTGCTGAAGGCGCCAGGGAAGCTTGCCCCCCTAGTATTTATATATATACAGTATATATATATGTTTGTATGTATATATGTATATATATATATATATATATATATATATATATATATATATATATATATATATATATATATATAGTGAAAAGAACAGCCTCAACACACACAAAAAGGTCTGGGGCAGCCACCTATATATTGTCCCTGGTTGCAATTGGGTTTTTTTAAAGCCCTCATGTGCATGGCTTTGAATCCTGAATTCCATCCATCCATTATCCAACCCGCTATACCCTAACACAGGGTCACGGGGGTCTGCTGGAGCCAATCCCAGCCAACACAGGGCACAAGGCAGGAACCAATCCCGGGCAGGATGCCAACCCACCACAGGACACACACAAACACACCCGCACACCAAGCACACATTAGGGCCAATTTAGAATCGCCAATCCACCTAACCTGCATGTCTTTGGACTGTGGGAGGAAACCGGAGCGCCCGGATGAAACCCACGCAGACACGGGGAGAACATGCAAACTCCACGCTGGCAGGACCCGGGAAGCAAACCCAGGTCGCCAGGTCTCCCAACTGCGAGGCAGCAGCGCTACCCACTGCACCACCGTGCCACCCTTGAATCCTGAATTAAACTTCCTTATTCCAGGAAAGATGGCGTCTTTAAAGAGTCTGGATTGGAGTGATGTCATCTTGGTGCTGGAACTGGAAGTGACGCTGGCAATGTGGAATCAGACCGGATTTCCCATATTTGGTCTGCAGAGATAACAGAATTAGCCTTAGTGTACCCTGCCACCCCCTGGCCTGGCATGGAATTACCTTTACCTGGTCACTTCAGCTCCGTCCTAATTGCGTGTGTGTGTGTGTATATATATATGTTTTTTATATATACTTTTTTGTGTGTGTGTCATTTGTTGGTCTTATATTACTGTCACTATTCTGTTGCGATATGCAGTCAGATTGTAATCTATATGCCTAACAATAAATTGAACTGAAATGAACTGAGAATGTCATGTTATGTTATATTACGTTATGTCAGGTTATGTTATTATTACATTATGTTATGTCGTTACAATGCCATTGTCTTGTCCAGTGCTAACTGATGTAACTTCTGCTTAGCTAGTAAACAGGTTACATTGTTTCTTAGGAGTGTAAACCATTTCCCTCCACATGTCTAAATACAGATATAGATTATCAAAAATTAGTACGATATAGACTACCATTATAATCTTAGGAAAATTTGCACAAAAAAGCCCGTTTTGGCACTTCATAACATAAAAAACAAGGCTTTAAAGGACTCCAATGTTGCTTTGATTGATGTATACATTGCCAATATTTAAAATAAGCGTCTCCTGCAATCACAGTGCCATCACTTACATGCATTTCAAGGCTCCGCTCAGGCTGCAGACAGCGATATTTAGCATGTGAATACGGTTCTAGCAATTAACTTTAGCCTGTGCAATTACTGTTGTATAGTAAATGTTCAGGGTACCTCAGTTTTCACTAAACCAGCCTTATGATTTTTTTTTTTGTTATGCGATCTTTACTGATGCATGCTTCCCAGCATTTTAGAAGGATGGCGTAAGGCCTCACTGTTACCCTAAATTAGATTAACGTTGTTCAAGAATGTTCTGTTTATAAAGGAATTCCGGGCGTATAAACAGAAATTCGCTTTATAAAATTACATTTTCTTTTACATATTTTTCCATTTTAACAACTATGTAAATGCAACCTGACAGCCTCCTCCATGTATATGGCTTAAGTTCATTGTTAGCATTATATACAGTAGAGGAACAGATGGGTTAGTAACAGAAACTATTAACATAAAGATAAAGGTATATAGTGGTTGACCTCACCATATTTGCCTTTGAGCAAAATGATATAATATTCTCAAAATGTGGCACACTGGGTAGTACTATTGCCTCACAGAAGTAGCTTCCTGCCCTCTTCATAACCTGAGTGGAGTCTGCATATTCTCCTCACATCTGTATGTGTTTTCTTAAGCAGCAGACAAAAAAGGCACAAATACACCTATAACAAGAATTATCTAGAAGTACATTAACAAAGTGTAGGTATTTGCTAAATGTAAAAGGAGTAGAACTGCACATACTTGCAAGTTACGATTTCACTGTTCAGGATAACAGTCATTGGCACAGTAAATTGGCACTGTTTATTGCCTATTGTGTTATTTCCTGTCTTCTAGACCAGCTCAGTACCACTCAGCATACAGGAAACAAGACCACCTAAGCTGAGGGGTGACAACCTCGCATAAGGATTCTTGGAGCAATGCAGCTCTCTCAGTCAGTCCTTGACTGTCTGTTGTTTGGCCTAATCTGCATACAGAGGGTGAGGTGTTTTCAGGAATTTTGTGTTTACAAAGTAATTCTGGGCTTATAAATAGAAATGCACTTGATAAAAATATGTGGAATTACATGTTTGTCCCTCCACTATTAAAACGTTTTAATCCAGTTTATGGCTGCAGTGGCTGGAGCCTATGCACTTATGCATCAGTCTTCAGAGAGTACACTCATGGTGCACACCCACACTCACTCACAAAGGGTAAATACAAAGTGGCCAATTTCCTGAAAAATAAAGAATCCAAAATTACAAAGAGATATTTGCTTACTTTTCTGAGTCCCAGATTTATGTCATACAATGTTCAATATTGACCTATGCCCACCTTTCAGCAGAACCCTATATGTAATGTATCATCACCACGTTGTTTGACCTTCGTGATGCTATCCTCTGTTAAGATTCTGTCTTAGCTTTGCCATATTTTTCATTTTTGGTAAATAATTTCCTTGCTCTCTTGGTTATTTTCTGTTTACAATTTTTATAGTATTTGTAATTTTTCCCCAGTCCCTCTTTGCACTAGCATTCATTTAGGGCCTTTAGGTGTGAACTGGAGATCCAAAAGATCTCCATATAAACCACCTGCATGCCACACTTGCACATGGTGGTATTTCCTAGCTTAGCTGTGCTCTTCAGATCCTCTTATTCCTCTTTGTAAGTTAGTTGGGTTTTTTTTTTTGGCCATGGTCATTTGGAATTTTTGTTTTTTAATACAGCCTCTGGCTTTCTGGCTTTAATTTTTGGTTGGCAGATTTAATGTTGTTTTTACTTCCCCTTACAATTACTCTTTTGTTCTTTTCCTTTGTATTTGGTTGTCTTTTGAATTATTTTCCTTTGCTGGATTATAAATTATTTTTTATGTTTCTGTGTTCTTTCTCTTGGTTTTGTTTATTATTCGTTAATTATGTACTGTACTTTAAAACCTAATTGTTATTTAATATCTATGCATAATGCCTTGTTCTATTATGTCTTTTGTACTTTCTGGGTAGAGCCCTAGGAGGAGGGACCACCCTGATATCACTCGGCCTTTATCTGTCAAAGCTGAGGGAACATCCTTCAGTGGTGCATCGCAGTTCTTTTGAGTACATTTACTGTGAGTATTGGATTTTCATCTTTATTGGGATTTTTACCGTTTTTCTTGGTTTTTGATATTTGCATTGTATATTAGGTCTTGTATGCCTAGGATTGCCTTTTAGGCAATTTTTTTTCTATTTTTGCTGTTTTTGATATTTTTAAATATTTTCATTTGTAAAGATTGTGTTCTGGAACTTGTCGTTTCTATCCAAAGGTTTTACTTACTTATAAGGACATTTTTGTGTATTTATTTATTTATTTGTATAGATTTCTGGACAATATGTCTAATTTGTTTAGAACTTTGGATGTCACTACCTTATTTTGGGCCCAGTGTTCCAAATCCTCTCTCTGGAGTCAGCATTTTAGAATGCCTGGGGTAAGGCCAGCTCTAAGCAGGCTGGGAAGACCTGACCTGACCTGGCCTGGCCTGTGGAGCCTTTCATTAACATCACACCCTCTTCATCAGGGCACTTGAATGAGTACCAGTTAAGTGCCATTTTGCATCCATTGCAGGTTTTGAAGTATGGTAAATTCAAAACTGACATTAATTTTTGGATTTGACAATTATTTATAATAACTGAAACTAATTTACACCATGAATGCTGCTATTTTATGACTCCCATTGTTAGGATGCAGTTACTGGATGCTGGAGGGCATGGTCATGGAGGCTGCAGCATCTGGAGTCTTCACCATGACAGGTTAAGAGGTTCCCACTGTTGTCTGTTTCTCTTCTGAGATTGTGGGTATTATGCAGTTTAATGTAGAAAAGTGCAAAGTGCTATGTTTGGGCAAAAGGAACATCAATTGTAAAGGAGAATCTGTTCTAAAAAGAAGCAACATTTTCATCATATATTGCAAGCAATGTGCAGAAGTTATTAAAAAGACAAATGCAATTTTAGGTTACATTATTAACAATGTTGAGTATAAATCAGAGGACATTTTACTATGTAAAGACTAGTCAGACCATAGCTGGAGTTTCGCGTGCAGTTCTAGTTATCACCCTACAAGAAAGACAAAGCGACACTTGAAGCTGTGCAGAGGGGAGCAACCAAGTGCATCATGGGACTTAAATACATGTCATACTCTGACAGAGATAAACCTGTTTAGTCTTGAGCAGAGGAAACTGCATGGTGACTTAATCCAGGTCTTCAAAATTCTCAAAAGCATTGATAATTTAGATCCCCCAAATTCTTTCAACCTGAAGGTGAATCACGTACTCGAGGATACCAGTGGAAATTTAGGGGAAGTGTATTTGGGACTGAAGCCAGGAGGCATTTTTTACACAAAGTATTGTGGGAACCTGGAACAAACTACCGAGACATGGAGTTGAAGCAGACAACCTTGACAACCTTTAAGTAGGATGTAGAAGATACAGTGGGACAGCTAGTCGCTAAACAAATGAACTTGATGGACTGAATGGTCTCCTCTCATTTGTCAAATTCCTTATGTTCCTAGGTAAGGGATAAAGATCTGAATTTTTTTCCAATTCACCATAGATTCTGTTGTTCAGTCAAGCTTGGTCTTTCTCTCTTCCCTTGCCAGATGGTCTTTGCTTAATATATTTATTACCACATCTGTAGAAGTGTAAAGGATGTAATTTAAACAGTATATATTATATATATATATATATATATATATATATATATATGTGTGTGTGTGTTAGGTTATAAAATATACACCTATTTGTATATTTTAGTTTATGTACTGCATGTTTTAGCATTAACATTTAGTATTTTATTTTTACATGTGTACATTACTGTAAAGCTGCAGTGGAATTAATTGAGTTAAACTGAACTGAAATGAACAGGGATGGCATTGTGGCACTGTTGTAAGTGCCTCTGTCTCTCAGCCCTGTGACAGATAGATAGATAGAATGAAAGGCACAATAGATAGATAGATAGATAGATAGATAGATAGATAGATAGATAGATAGATAGATAGATAGATAGATAGATAGATAGATAGATAGATAGATAGATAGATAGATAGATAGATAGATAGATAGATAGATAGATAGATAGATAGATAGATAGATAGATAGATAGATAGATAGATAGATAGATAGATAGATAGACTTTTTTTAATCCTGGCCTGGTTGTTGTATTTGTTGAATGTGCATTTTCTATCCCGTGTCAGAGTGGGTTTTCCTCCCACATCCTAAAGATGTGCAGGTCAATTGGCCCATTTTGAGTGTGAGTGTAAGCAGGCTCATTAGTGTTGCCTACATTAAGCTACATTCTCTTAGCTGGAGTTGCTGCTGCTGGGATAAACTCCATCTCCTTATGAGCTTGAGCAGGATAAGAAAAGGGATGGATTGATGGATTGAACAGAAAAATATCCTACCTACTGTAAATGTATTTTCTTTGTGGATGTCTTGTTCTGTCTGCAAGACGAAATGCCAAGTAGGTGTTCTGGAGGGTTGCGGCATGAACCTCACACTCTTTTAATATTGTTGTTCAGTAGGGCATCAACGTAAAGCTAACTTGAAACTACTTGTACATAGTTAAAATTCAGCTTATAAACCCATCAGTGAGCCAGCTGTGCTCATTCATGTCTCCCTGGGCTTAGTATTCTGTAAGCAATTGCACAAACACAAAGAGTTGATTAGTTCTTTATAAGAGTAATTGAAATGATTACCTTGTATAGAACTAAACTGTTTCGGTAGATTTTATTTTTCTCTTATACCCATTGCTTCGAAAATGATAAACAGTATGATTTAAATTCACAAAAACCAGGCAGGTAATATCATAATACCTACATTTTAAAGAAAGGAAAAGGAAGAAAGGCCATACAATTATTAATGTAACATGTTCTATGACTGTAGGATTTTGGTGTAACTCAGAGGGAGAAAACGTTTCTTTTTCTGAAGATGTTGTGTCTGTTACGTGTGCATCCACGTGCTACGATTTCCCAAAAAGACAGGGCCAAACCAAGTAAATCCTCCATCCCACAAACCAAAACAAGAATTAAATATGAAATTAGATTTTTATTTTTCAATTCAGCAGTAGCTCTAAAAAAAGATACACAGTAAGAAGAATCAAAGAACAAGAGTTTGTTTAAGTTTAACAAAAGTGAACTGGAGTCAGCAAATTCAAATCAAGAACCAAAACAAATTAATAAGCAGATAAAGAAAGAAGGGAGAAATGCGTAGTAAAAAACAGGAAGCTGCCAAACCAGGAGATCAAGCCAAACAAATTGTCAAAACACAAGACAGAAAATAGAAAAGCAAGAAAGTTAAATACCGGGAGATCAAAAAAAATGTTAAGCACAAAGCACAGAAAAGGTTTTGGGAACCTAAAGTCCGATGCCATGGCATTGGTTTGGATGACCTGCCATGGACTGGGGAGACATGAACAACACAAAACAGCAGTACCTGTCAGGGTCCAAGATGGAATTCTAGTACTGATGTCCTCATTCTAGAAAACCACCAAAATCACCTTAATAAATTTGCAAACCTAACATAAAACATGTTTTCCCTTTGTCATTATGGGATATTAAGTGTAGATTGATGGACAAAATTTACAAATTTATCCTTTTAAAATGAAATATACAACACAATTAACTGCGAAGAAAGTAAAGAGGTCGGGATAATATTATGAATCTTCTTTAAATACTATTAGATTTCCTACCTTATTCTGAATAGAAATGGATGCACTTCATTATCATTATCATTTTGCCTCTTTCTGTACTCACCAAATGAACGGTGACTCCCCCTTCATTGTCATTTGTCACTTAAGTTGAAGTGACACCAGATCTAAATGCTGCCATTGCCCACTCAGATTTGTAACCTGCAGACGCTTGTACACTCACATGCTAAGTGAGCACATAAGGTCCCTTAATCCAAATTTCAGGTTTACTTTCTATTAGGTTGCCATAGCTGTTTGTTTTGTCTAGCTGTTTTTTTTTATTTCTTGATTAAATAAATATAAATATTTTATAACTACTCATAGACTTCTGAAACCTTGCTAATGTTCTTTTGTGACAGACTCCTTTTATTATATTGATTTCAGTCCAAAACTGTTAAGTACATTCACACCAAAGAGACAGCCAGTGCAGGCAATGAAATAAAATGATTCAGCACAAATACCAGCACTATAATCTATATTTCATTTGCAGCAATAAATTATATTTCAGAACCTAATCTATATTTTATTTATGAAAGTTAAATATTCATGAGCGTTCAATTATAAAAAAAAAAACTTCCTCTTGACGTGAATTGCTATAACACCTTAATTCAAGTAGTAACTGATCCTATGACTGCTACGCTTTGTATGCCAAACACGCGTTTCCAACAAATTAATCCTTTCACCACTGGCCAAGCACATGGCTCTGTTTGAAACCAAAGGCAGATTAGATATTATATACTACAATGCGATACAAAGTCAGAATCACATATTACTAATAAGTATTCTGGTGATACGTACTTACAAAAACATTTATCATGAGTTCGCTTTAAGTAAATTAAAATCTGGCACCAAAAAAAATACTGTTGCTTTTTTCCACATGCATTAGATTTACTGTGTTCTATCAGTGCTGGCACTACAGGTAGTACTTTACACGTCAGCTCAATGTCTGTCTAGAGTGCCTTCTGTGAGGGCCTTGTGTGGCCTCACTATGGCTATGTGGCTTTCTTTTGGGACAGTCACTTGTTCTCTGTAGTTTAAACATAAGAATTTACACTGATTACCTACTGTTAGCTAGACCAGTGTGTGAGGATTGGTCCTGCCTTGTTCCTGATGCTACTGCTGAGATAGATTCTATTTCCTCATATTCCTTTGGAAAATACAAGCTCACAAAGCAGACAGCTGAATCGTCCATTTACTGAACCCACTTAACCCATTTTTGGGTACCATTGTGTGTATCATTGTTGGCTCTTACAGGTTAGACACCTCTTCGTTGTGCAGTAGCTTTCTGTATTGAAATTTTATGAACTTCCTGTTTTTTTGTTATATTTCAGCCAGTGTTCCTCCTCTGGCTGAGGTTCAAATGTCTGCTATATGTACTTTGTTCATTGTTTATGTTACCACTAGACAAAGAGCCCGTTTCGACAACATAAGATGAAACGGGTACGAGTTTGTGTCAGCAGTGTATGAAGAACAAATGATAAGTAACGAAGAAGTTGTTTTGTAATGATTGTAGTCCGCTTTACTCATTACTGTACAGGCTTGTACTGTTAGTTGATTAATTTTCCAGGCCTATAGTATAATATTGAATGATGAATGTTCCAGTACAATATGGAATAGTAATAAGTATAAGCACCACAAACCTGATATAGGTGTATTGAATGAATGCGTAATTGAATCAGAATGTGTAATTAGGCCTCAAGCTGTAGTCGAAATCGCCTTTCAGGCCTCTAGAGCTTTAATCGAAGTCGCCTTTCTCTTTGAATTTTTGCGGCCGTAAATCCACCACCTGCCGCGATGTTGGGGTTGGATGTCGGTCTCGTAAGGTTTTTCGGGCAGATGCGCAGAAGGCGACTGCGCATTCGGCTTTGGAAGGATGTGAGTGAGTGAGTGAGTGAGTGAGTGAGTGAGTGAGTGAGTGAGTGAGTGAGTGAGTGAGTGAGTGAGTGAGTGAGTGAGTGAGTGAGTGAGGAGACAGGTGAATTATGTATTAAGATGATTGTTAAATATTTAGTTTCTTTATGTCTATGTGCACTCTGTTCTGTTCCTTGTGGTTCGTGGGTGGTTCCCCAAGAGGCGGGGCCACCTGCCAATCACTGTTAAGGGACTGTCTTCAGCCCTATAAATGCTGAAGAAAAGACACAGATCCTTGTGATACATTGTGAATGCACTCATGGCCTGCTCTGCTCTGCTCTGGTGTGGTGTGGTTGTGGTCCTGTCTGTTGCTCTTTTCTGATTATTGTGATTTAATGGATTTTGTGACCTTTGACTTTGCCTTTAAACCATTCTTTCATTTTTTGTGTTGAGGCTTTGCCTTCTATGTTTTTTGTGCTCTTTGAAGATTCACTGCCTTCACAGCATTTTTTATACAAATAGATCTTTATATTTCTAAAGATTCTTTGTTGCCCTCTTGATTACTAGCTGGGGTTCGATCCTGTTTCCCTCTATGTAGTGGGTATTTTGAGTATTTTCAGGACTCTTTGTGCTTAGGAACTCTGTACTTCAGGGGTACTCAGTTACAATCCTGGAGGTCCCTAGTGGCTTCAGGTTTTCATTCAAACCAGGTTCATAATTAGAAGTCTGGCCTAACAGATAATGAAACTAGGTATTTAATTATATGGCTTATTAGTGCTTTTACTCTTACAAGAAGACATTTCTGAGAACTTTATCTATATGTTTTGTGGTCCTTTCCTTCACCTATTTTTAAACATTTTATTAACAGGGTTTCTTTATGATATATGTACACAGGCTTAAATGGTAGCCACAGAGCTGATGGTTCCTTTGTCATTTGCACCTCACTATTAACTGACGGCTGGTAAAGAGAACAGACAACAATAAAAACCTTAATGCAGCTGTTTACAACTAGAATAGGCAATTAAGGGTTCTGGATTGTAGCACATGGGTTAACTAAAACTAAGCCCTCCACAAAAATATTGCTTCATCTCTATATACAGTGATCCCTCGCTATGTCGCGCTTCGCCTTTCGCGGCTTCACTCCATCGCGGATTTTATATGTAAGCATATTTAAATATATATCGCGGATTTTTTGCTGGTTCGCGGATTTCTGAGGACAATGGGTCTTTTAATTTCTGGTACATGCTTCCTCAGTTGGTTTGCCCAGTTGATTTCATACAAGGGACGCTATTGGCAGATGGCTGAGAAGCTACCCAGCTTACTTTTCTCTCTCTCTTGCGCTGACTTTCTCTGATCCTGACGTATGGGGATTGAGCTGGGGGGCTGTTCGCACACCTAGACGATACGGATGCTCGTCTAAAAATGCTGAAAGATTATCTTCACGTTGCTATCTTTTGTGCAGCTGCTTCCTGAAACAACATGCTGCACGGTGCTTCGCATACTTAAAAGCTCGAAGGGCACGTATTGATTTTTGATTGAAAAACAAACTCTGTCTCTCTCTCTCTCTCTCTCTCTCTCTCTCTCTCTTTGTTTGCTCCTGACGGAGGGGGTGTGAGCTGCCGCCTTCAACAGCTTTGTGCCGCGGTGCTTCGCATACTTAAAAGCCAAACAGCCCTATTGATTTGTTTGCTTTCCTCTGTCTTTCTGACAGACTCTGCTCCTGACGCGCACTCCTTTGAAGAGGAAGATATGTTTGCATTCTTTTAATTCTGAGACAGAACTGTCATCTCTGTCTTGTCATGGAGCACAGTTTAAACTTTTGAAAAAGAGACAAATGTTTGTTTGCAGTGTTTGAATAACGTTCCTGTCTCTCTACAACCTCCTGTGTTTCTGCGCAAATCTGTGACCCAAGCATGACAATATAAAAATAACCATATAAACATATGGTTTCTACTTCGTGGATTTTCTTATTTCGCGGGTGGCTCTGGAACGCAACCCCCGCGATGGAGGAGGGATTACTGTATATATAAAATTCAACGTCTGTCTGTCTGTATGTCTGTCCACTTTTCACAAGAGAGCTACTTCACGGATTTAGATCAGGTTTTTCTCTATAATTTGCTTGAACATTCCGGTTGATTTTGCAACTTCTCTCATCGCACTAAGTATCATAGTTCGCTTGCTGTACCAATTTATTCGAGCAAATATGAGAGAGACGCAGTGGGCCGAGTGCGAGGGACAGGGCCCTTCTCACTCACACGCCAGCCTCATGGTGTATCTCACATCCATTTAGCTAGTGAATGAGAGAACTACTTAACAGATTTAGATTGTTTTTTTTCTAGAATTTGTGCTAATCCGAGACAGTGGCTGCAGGCCGAGGGGAAGGGGAAGTGTGACGTCAGTAGTGGGAAGCTGGTCTACCTCTGTGTTTTGGAGAGCAATTTGCCTTTGCTTAGCTAGCGATACCTTTTTGTTTAGTGATTTTTAAAGTTTGTCCTGTTTCACTGCTACGCAGGAGGAGCCGCGAGGAACGAATAGTCAGTAAATAAACAGGTTCTAATTAAGAAACTGGTTTCAGTGAAAACCTACAGTCACTGCAGACCTCCAGGACCATAACTGAGTATTCCTGCTGTAGTTTATAACAGTTTTTGTATGAGAACTCCAGATCTCATACACTAGATAGATTAGTAACTCTAAATTGGCCCATTGTATATGTCTGTGCCCTGTAATGCATTGGCGCACTGTCTAAAGTTGCTTCCTATCTGGTGCCTATTGCCATTAGGACAGACTCCCACTCTTTATGTTTCTGTAATGAAAAAGATGGCTCAGCAAATTACTGAATCAATTAATCAATTTTTGGATTGCTGGGAATCCTTCATAGCAGCAGCAACACTGACAACATTTTGCTTAGGAATGTCTGCCTTTATTTTCCCTCTGTCTTGCTATTTTTTTTGCAAATACTGAATTTAATTTTTGGATTATTGGGATCATATGTAACTTACAAATTTCAAAAATGTGTACTTCAAGAACATATTGTAATATGAGGGTTCTCAAACGTTTCTCCAGGGGTGGACTGGTACATAGGCCGCAGAACTGGGGTGGGGGGGACTACCAGTTACTTTTAGTCTATTCTTAGTGACTGTAAGCAAAGGTTTAAAGTGTGCGACTTTGATCAGTGAGTTTTATTCCACTTTACATTATTGGAAGGTTGGAAGAGACAAGTGAAGACTACTCAAGAAGGCTATTAAAAGAGAGTAGGTGCGCCCCGTAGTCCAATGGTCACTTTATGGTCAAATTACAGAATGCTATATCCGTTTAACTTATGCCAGCATAAGTGGAACAAGTGAGTACAGAAAATGAAAGAATACAAAGATGGGTAACACCCCACTGATTACTTGAGAAAGCCAAAACATATGGTGTCAGGCTGATTGCAGGCTGGAAGTTGGCCCACTCAGTGACTGTGAGTGTGCTCTGCAAATGTCTTTCACCTCATTAACGTTCGGTTCCGTCTTGTGGCCACTGCTACCCGGATTGCCTGCAGTAGAGAGTCAAGGTTTTTAATGGAATAAGCAGGCTTGGGTGATTGTAAAGTGCCTTTAGATGGTGTTTACATGTAGAACAAAGGCTGTTTGTTAAATGATTTTTAGCTTTTATATTGAATATTAGTTTATAATACTGAGTTTCACAGACATGCAAAATACTTTATATTTTTGGTTTTACTAATATAAAAAATGAATATAACATTGGCTTAAAAAGTGAATGATCTATAAAGATGAAATGCGTATAGTAGAGGTGAAATCAAGAATTACAGTGAGAAATAATAAGACTGGGCAGCAGGCAGTCAGTGACATCCAGGCATTGTGAAAAATGAAAAATGTGAACAGAGAAGACCGGAAAACAAATGATAGCCCTCCAAAACTGTCAAAGAAGAAAGCCGAATATAAGTGATCAAGAAGGACAAGATAAATTATTTAGGGCACGTTAGGAGCACTGCATTGCACGAGGATATGATTAAAGGTTGAATATAAGGGAAATAACTAAGAAGAAGGCCCAGAACTGAAAATGTCTGAAAGATGAAAGATGGCTCACATATGGCAGTGGAAGCAGAACTAAGAACAAAGAGTTCTAAAGATAACGGATGCCTAAAATGAATCATTAGCCGCCTTCATGCAAGAATGCAAGATGTATAACCTTACTTATTGTGGTTGGCTAAGCAAAAAGCCTGGGATGAATGAGCACAGAACATCCGTCAGTTACAAGCATGAAATTTTTGCATTTAATGCATCTGATCCAATAAGTGACACATGTAAGTGGAGTCGCTAGGCTGGTCTTTGAGACGTTAATCCATCTGCTCATATTGTGAGATGATTTCTTCAATGAGTTTTACAAACAAGTTGAAGGGACAGAACCCTAGTCTGTAATTGCTATGTGCATGTGTAAGATTCTACTTACTCTTGGAAAGTAGAAATTTGTGTTATTTTGTTTATTTATTTTTTGTACATTTTTCACCAGTTTCATTCATTAAAAACTATTTTTTTAATTTGTTTATTTTTTTTACTTTTTGCAGTCTTTTGAAGCTTTGTTACCAGGTTTTGTTACCCACCTCTTCCCCTCCATTCATTGGTCAAGAGTCTTCAATTCAAAAGCACAATCCCATGTGAATTGACTTCTTGCTTTTCAAATGCATTCATTTTCTAGAGGCATTCATTTAAATTTTTTTAGCAATAAAACTACAAGCAACATGCACTGTTATGTTTTAGCCCAGGGGTTCATTTCATAGCTTATGTTTATGTTTTACTTTTCCTTGTCTTTTTCATTCATTTTTCAGTTTAGATTATTTATTATTATTTCTGTTATTATTGTTCTTTTCATTTATCATTTAGTCAATATGTTTAATAATCCCACTCTTAACACCATTTTTGCTGTTGTGCCAAGAATCCAGCATGCACTTGAGCAATATTTATTTATTTAATACTTCTGAAGCACACTTACAAAACTCATGTTTTGTGTTACATTACTTCCTACTTTCTCTTCCATGATCCACTACCACCAGAACGAATGCTACAGATATTGATACAGCCCAATACATTATCATTTTATGTTACGTTTAAGAATATTTACAAGTTGTCTTTATGTTCCTTGTATTTTGGGGGTGAAACCCCATGAGATGGGACCACCACTTGCATCACTGCAAGGGACTGCCGCCAACCCCAAAAGAGGAAGACTGGGAAGTGTATTTGCCGTAGTTCATTGAATGCACTTTGATGGAGTTATTCTTTTCTGTGATCATTGATTTGTTTCTTTGAAATTATCGTTTTCTTTGACTCTGTTTTGCCTCTGTTTAATAATTTTCTGTTGGGATTTGATTTTAGATGACCTAGTCAGCAACTTTTTTGTCTCTTTTGAGCAATTTATATTTTCCAATTTATTTCCATTTTAATTTAAATTTACTTTCCATTTATAAAGATTCTGCAAGCCAGGGATTTATGGTAATCCTCTTCCATGTGAGGGAATTTTTAATGATATTTTTTAAGTTATATACACTATATGTATATATATATATATATATATATATATAGATATATATATATATAAATATATATATATATATAAATATATATCCATCCATCCATTTTCCAACCCGCTGAATCCGAACACAGGGTCACGGGGGTCTGCTGGAGCCAATCCCAGCCAACACAGGGCACAAGGCAGCGAACCAATCCTGGGCAGGGTGCCAACCCACCGCAGTAAATATATAAATATATATAATTTTTTTTAACTTTTGAAGCCAAAGCCCATTTGGCTGGGTGTAGGCCAAAGCCAGGCATCGGAATAGGGGGGCAGTCAACCTATCTGGGAATGAGCCTTTTCCTGTGCAGGCCGGTAGGAGGTTGGGCTGATTTTTGGTTCTGTTTTTGACGCCTCACATCACTTTGAACATTTTGTATGCTACAATCAGAAATTGCACATTGTCAGCATATGGCTCGATGACTTGACATGTCAATTATGCAACACGAATAACGCAAGATTTTTTATGGACAGTTTGATATTGTTTGCTGTTTTTCAAAACTGGTTATAGCAGAAAGTTTTGTTAACTCAATTCTTCAGAAGACATGAGATTAAAATATTTTCTTGGCCATTACTACTAACCACATGGGGATATTAACCTATAAAAAAATATAATTTTTGGGTGGAGAATTCCTTTAATTAAACATGCACCATGTATATCCACTGGGATGCCTCACTCAGTTGCTTACCTAAGAACCTTTTCCTCCTGTTTCTATTTCTCTCTCTTAATCTTTCTCTCTCTCTCTCTCCAGACCCTGGCGTCTCCTGTTTGCTTGCAATCTCCTTACGACTTTACATTTGGTCATTTCAACAACACCTCTGGTAAAAGCCTTGGAATCAATTGTGAGGTTTGAATGGTTCAAAGATCTGATTCAGGGATAATAAGCCGTCAATCTTTCTACAAACCCCTGGTGTCCTTGTACCCTTGAACCTTCTGAACAATAAGAATCTAAGGCACGTTTTCGACTATACATTTAATAAGGCATCATCATGGACCCACATGTTCACCTCTGAGCCTGTGTCTCTGGGTGTCTAGTAGCCAGGAGGTTGTCATTCACCTCTGTCCGCCTTTCCAAGGAGAATCAGATGTACTGGTCGATGTTGCTTGCATCCAGACTGCAATTCTTACTGTTTCTCTCCTTCATTTTACTTAGCAGACACTTTAATAAAAACAATTTACAAACGAGCTTAACATAATTTATTAAACATCAGTCTGGGGGACTGTTTAAGAATGAGTGTTATGAGGCACGGTTACAAAATTGATCACCACAAGTGAAGATCTCAGAACAAAATGCAAGCAAGTCACAATTCCTTGCTTATAAGAACTTATCAAAGCCATTATCAATTAGACAGAAATTGAAAGAAAAGGGAGTTTGGATGAAGGTAGCATCTCATTCCACCAGATAGAAACGACACATGAAAAGAATCTGGATTGAGTTTTGATGACACATAGAGATGGCATCATCAGACGCCATTCATTAGAAGGAGCATAGGGCCTCACAAGTGTCTCCATATATATAGACGCTGAACTATTGATCATTCTGTAGGCAAGCATCAATGATCTGAACCTAACATGTTCTACTAAAGAGTGTGCCTTTCTAGGCATTCAGCATACATACAGGTTGTTTCTACCCTGTAATCTCACACTGGCATGTGGAAGGTCTTTGTTGCTGCCAGTTTGGCATTCTGTGTCACTCTCTCTGTCTCCCTCAGAAGCTTCCAGTGGCATTGAGCTCGTCCTATGGATTCCTATAGGCACACTTGACCCTGGCAACCACTAGTCAGCCAGGTGCCTCTTCACAATGTTTTAAATGGAGGACTTTTTCAGCACTTTTAATTAAATTAAACAAATAAATAAATACAACTGGCAGCCTACAAGTTGCTACCTTCTATCCTACTTCCCAGGGGCTGAAATTATTATAAAACAAACCTAATTAATTTTGAATGTGCACATACAGTACAAATTAGCAAGTTTTTTGCTCCCAGTAACTCAGAAATGCTGAATCTGTTTTCTTTTGCAGCTGAAATCAAACTTTAGGATGACAGGCCTTAAAATGAATTCACTGCAGTAATTCCCATTTCTCTTTACTGATCGTTGTTTGCATAGCCATAGGTGTATTCTTCTGTGTTATCATAAGACGGAAAGGGCCTCTGAGAAAGGCCTGGTATCTATTAATAAAATATTGTAAAGGAAAATGAAAATTTTGAACTATTTACTTAATCTAACAACATACAGTATATCCAAAAGGCTGTAGGCTATGAATCAATCTCATAATATCAGGTATGCAGTTTAATATAATATAAATGTTCTTTATAGATATACTGATGGACTTGTAAAGATCAATTCTGCATAGATGCATAATTAAAAAAGTGAGAAAATGTATGCAGGGCATAACATTCAGGTGTGTTTGAGGGCTGTGCAGGCACTGAAGTCCATCTGTCAGGACTGGGAAAAATGCTGAATACAGGTCTGGACAGGACTCTGGTCCACCACAGGGACCACTTTCACTTACACACACAACTCACACACACACTCCCCATGTTCACACTCATTGATAATTTACAATTGCCAATTAACATAATTAAATACAAATGAGATCCTACTTTGCTTGAGCATGTCTTGCTGTTGTAATTTTCGTGAATGAAATGAGACTTGAAAAGCTATTTGGTTATCACAAATGTTAGGGAATAACAGAAGTGAATGGCAAACATTCCTTATAGAGACTGAGCATTATGGGTAAAAGCATGAACATGACACTGATGGATCAAAGTCCCAAACCGGGACACTTGGTATTGATGTTTCTGCAGATTTTGAACTTCTGCAGCTCCTCTTGTCCATTTTCTTGTCTGCTCCTAAACAGAATAGTTTTTTTTTCTTCATTTTCTTTCATTTTCTTAATTTCATCTCTGTGGACACCTCACTTGCAAGGTCATTCACAAGGTCAGTTTTCCATGTTTAACAATGACGTTATTCTCCGAATTGGATAAGATACGTTATTGGCTTTGCTTAAGTGTATTCATGTGTGTAGACTATGGCAGGTTTTCATCTGACTGCAGACGTGTTACTGTTTTTCACTCTCCACTGACATGAAGGTTTTTGCTCTTTTGTAAGTGTAAATTGAATTCAATGAGATTAGGAAGGTAACAACATTACATATGTAATAAATAAAGTAAATTAATTTCAAGTGAAAATGGGACAGTTTTTTAAAACACACCCTATAAGTTATTTTAAAACTTCACACATTTTTTATTTTTTTGTGTCGTATTTCAGGTGTTTGGAAGTAACCCCAGAGGAAGACAGGAATAGTTCAGTCAATCAGTCTTTATTCAGTCACAGATGAATACATGGATTCCAAGTTGCAAGGCAGAAGAGCAAAGTTCCGCTTTTTCAGTCGGCTTTTTATATCTTCTCCCTCCCCCTTCCCTTACTTATAAAAAAGCATAATATCGTTTACCTATGCATTTCATTTTATATTGTGCAAAACGGCCAACCATTTCTGTTTTGTGTACATTGCAGATGGGGCCCTAAAGAAGGAAAAGTCATCTTTCCTGTGTCTAGCGGACACGTTCTACATAAAGAAGTCGTCCTGGGTCAGCTTACTGCAACCTGTCTTATGACCGACGTCTGTATGAATAACCTGCTGTTACAACAAAACAGCTTTTAACCCTTAGGAGTTTGCAAGCAGTTAAATTTTTCACAGGTGTCATGAAGCAGTACCATTTTCAAGTATGAGAATCATGTAGCACCTAGAACGTTCTAAAATTGGTGAATACTAGTATAGATTAGTACTTAAAGTAATACAGCACCCAAAAATTGTATTTTCTACTTGTTACTTAACGCATCTAGTTTTAAATCTCATGTATTCATGCAGTAAGATAACAAGGGCTCAGATATAATAGGCATGTATGGTGACCAACACTGGACAAAGGCAAACAATATTAAAATTGTCCATGAAATAATTGTGTAATTGATATGTCAAGTCATCCAGCCATATGCTCACAATGTGCTTGTTGTGATGCACCGGTGCACAAATTGGCCAAAGAGCTGCAAGTCCCCCAAAACAGGACCAAAAAGCACAGACAAAGATCACTCCCAGGTAGCCTGGCTGCCTACTCCGATGGCTGGCTTTACTTCAAAAGTAAAAAAAAAAAAAAAATACACACACACACATGCACACACGCACACATATATATATATATATATATATATATATATATATATATATATATATATATTTTATATATATATATATATATATATATATATATATATATATATATAAGTATAAAAATATTTATTATATATACAGTGGAACTTCGGGTCATGACCGTAATTCGTTCCAACACTCTGGTCGCAACCCAATTTGGTTGTGACCCGAAGTTTCCCCCATAGGATTGTATGTAAATACAATTAATCCGTTCCGGAGCGTACAAACTGTATGTAAATATTTTTTTTAAAAGATTTTTAAGCACAAAAATAGTTAATTATACCATAGAATGCACAGTGTAATAGTAAACTAAATGTAAAAACATTGAATAACACTGAGAAAACTTTGAACAGAGAAAACTAACATTGCAGGAGTTCACGCTACAGCCTTATGAACCGCTCGCTGTAAACACTTTTTTTTGAATGAGCTTTAAGCACAGGGAAAAAAAATGAACATTTGAAAAATCCTTAATTTATACAAAAACTAACCATAAACAACCAAGAAAACTAATATTGCAGGAGTTCACACTACAGCCTTATGAACTGCTTCCTATCAACACTTTTTTTTAATGAGTTTTAAGCATAGGGAAATAAATAAAAATTTGAAAAATCCTTAATTTATACAAAAACTAACCAAAAAAAAACCAAGAAAACTAACATGCATGAGTCGAGTTCTGGCATGAACGAAGTGAGCAGGAAGCTGGGTGGAGAGAAGGTTACAAAGAGTTCACAGCGAATGCACAGGGAGAGACTGAACACGTGCGGAAATCATCGGCGCATATGAACCGGAAGGGAAACTGGCTTGTTCGTCACCCGAGTGTGTGATCGTGAACAGATGCAAAAGTTTGGCAAACTTTTTGGTTGTAACCCGATTTGTACGTGTTCCGAGATGTTCGTGACCCGAGGTCCCGCTGTATAAATTTAAAAATATAATTAAATAATAAAATCCCTCACAAGGATCATAAACCTCTGGCTTATAGAGAGATAGGGCCAAAAACAGCCATAAAATGTTCAAACAAGACAAAAGGAGTTTCCAACAAGGTCATTCAAAATCAAACAAGTCCCAGTACAAAATACTTAAAGAAAAGAATAGAAAGAGTCACAGAAACCAGCATATTCAAAGGAATAAGTCAATACTCACGGAAAAGCCACACTCCACCAAGTCCATGAAAAAAATCTTATATTATTCGTTACTGTCAAATTGTCCAGTCAAATGCTCACAATATCCCAAGCACATGTATTTTCACTAAACTATTTTTAAATAAACCACCTCCAGAAAATGGTCTGGTGAATGAAACTACGTAAACAAGTATTTGAATTGTAGATGCGGTGCCTGTTGTTCCATGTACAGGTACACTCATATAAATGGAATACTTTAGAATGACTTATCAACAGATCGTGAAACTGCACCGGGAAATCGACATTATGATTGTTGAGGAATCTTGGATATGCACAAGTACGAGGCATATCACAGGAAGCGCTGTTACTGGACTGGATTCCTGACCATCAAATGAGCCGGAGAGGTGTTCCATTCAAACGCCAAGCAAGTTTCATTTTTATTCACGAGAGCATCTTCTGTAAGTGCTTTAACTTAACAATATTTTAGTAAAGAATACTCCTAAAGTGTTCAGTTGTGGATATGAATATAAATGTAATGACAGGAGGCAGGTATACAGTTCAAATATTTGTGCGTCTCAGCACATTTTATTGACATTCATGAGACTATTTTCCAGAGGCGGTTTGTTTAACAATTTTGTGTCGGGGACATTTCAAGCATATGACCAGATGACTTGACATGTGGATCATGAGACACACGATTTTTTTTCAAAAACGTTTTGATACTGTTTGCTGTTGTCCAGTGCTGTTCACCATAGTTGCCACTCAGAAACTTTGATATCTGACCTACATGAAAAAAAAGGTTAAAATGTTTTCTCACCCATCATTATGAACTACAAGGGGTAAGTAAAAAAAAATATATAATTTTGTGTGGATTATTCCTTTAATTCTTTCAATCAAAATTGATGGGGTAGAGCATTTCCCCTTCACTGACGATGTGATAGTTTAGCTCTGCTAATGTGCGAAATACATTGCTGCTTATTTGAGCTTAGTAATTTAAACACTTTCTTACAAATAGAATTTTAACAGCATCTTAGAAACTGTTTTAAACTGTTACCCCATCCATGACCACAGTGTGATCACACTTTAGTGACTAAGACTCCCCAACATTCAATGTGTTTTTTTTCTGTTTTGTACTTACAAATTAGTGCTTTGCGCAGTGCCTCACTTCCTATTGTTGACTAATTAATGTTTTCACCATATCTTCCAGACCTACATCTAACGATTAAAGTATAAACTTTATAAAATATTTATGCGTAGGCATTTTATGCTGAGACATGCAAATCTGAATTACAAAGGAATTGCAATTCCTAAATCTTATGGATTGTAAGCGGTATATAAGTATTATTACTTATATTAATAATATTATTACTAATATTAAATGATCAGAGCAAAGCTACCCCATACTTCAAATTAGCTATTGTTTTATACAGTAGATCTCCAGTGCCACTTGCTCAACTTCTTTTGATTAATATTATGAAAATGAAAATATGGTGGAACCATTTCTAGATAAACATGTAAAGCTTCTGATAGGTTGTTGTTCAAAAACACTTCATATTTTTGCAGATAGATTTCTACCAGGAAACTGACAAACAAAACCCAATTCTGGAAAATATGAAGATGACGGGCAGTCATTATTAGATGACAGTTTAATTTATGCTTTGTGATGTTTGGTTTTTGCTTTCCATTTGATGTTGCCGGGTTAGGCTCTGGCCACTCAGGACCCCAAAATTGGTTTAAGTGGTTATGTTATGTCATTGCATTCATCGACATAAACCCTGCTTTTTGATTATCTCATAAGAGTAGTAGTTTCTTTTTTTATTTAAACAAAGATGCAAACTCATTAGTTAGCTAAGAGATAAAGCTAAAATAATAAAAGGATACTGTGTTTTTAGGAACATGAAGCTTTGAGGCTGCTGATTAGGACATAATCACATAATTATTAGTTTTACATGATAGAGACCTGATATATAATTTAAACAGGACATACATGAATTATGAAATACCCTGTGATTATAAATAGAATGTGACCCTTCACCCAACCACATTATTTGTATTTGAACATCTTTGGTTTGTACCTTCACAATAGTTCATTTTTATAGATTTACAAGTTATAATTGTAACTTCTTTGTTGTACTTGTTTCTCAC
The DNA here is from genome assembly GCF_900747795.2 of Erpetoichthys calabaricus. Lineage (NCBI taxonomy): Eukaryota > Metazoa > Chordata > Cladistia > Polypteriformes > Polypteridae > Erpetoichthys > Erpetoichthys calabaricus. The sequence continues at coordinate 26,561,994 of NC_041402.2, forward strand.
AGTATTTAATTACACACATTGCAAGCTTCTAAAAAAATCGAGAATGCATATTTAGCAAACAGTATACAGATAATTACAGGTAGCAGCATTGAACGACACCGCTGAAGAACATGTCTCTTTCCTGCCTAATATTGTACAAAGTGCAGGTTTACCAAAAACACAAGTATTATACATCCCCAGGACTCCCTAGTCCATTTTCTTAAAAAGAAGACTAGAACCAGGGGGGAGCACACCCAGTCCTGGAGACTCAAAGTAACCTCAAGTTTTCCCTCCAGAAACAATGATGATCAAATGAAATTTAAACTTATAAAAGAACACATCTCTCTCTTCTGAAAGATTCTCATTAGGCACCAGATTTGTGATGAATGGGCAGAATATGTGTGAAAGATAAAGTTTCGGAATTCTCAATGTTTTTGGAAGAATGAGGATGCAAAGACCAAAACTGTCAAGTTTAATTTTGATTGGGCAGATTTTAAGCAGATATGCCAAAGTCTAAGGAGGATAGAGTGGGATAAGATTTTAAGTGTGGAGACAGTCGAGAATCAGTGGAACAGGCTTGGAAAATATTTTATATATAATGTAGGATAGGCAGATCCCATAATTTGGAATTAGTATGAAATTAAATAAAACTTCCACAGTGGATTAATAAGATGCTGTAAAGGAAAAAAAACAGCTGTATAAGGAGTATAATACTAATAACTCCAATATGAACTACAGGGTGAATGAGAGCATGAGAGCAACCATTAATAAGGATATTAGGGAAGCTAAAAGTCAGGTAGAGGAGAATATAGCAGACCCAATGAGATTCTTTTAGTACTTTAGTAGTTAAAGAACAGTCAATGAGGAGGTGAAGTGCATCAGGAATAGTAAAGGGGAATTAAAACATATAGACAGTGAAATAGAAGATGCTTCAAATTTGCATTTTTCTGAGTTCTTCACATGTGAGGAAGTGGATAACCTCCCAGGGGTAACAGTGACTACTAAGGAGGTACTGAGTGATTTGGAAATTGTAGAGGGAGAAGTACTGCTTGGACTAAATAGGCTGGACCAGATCACCAAATCACCAGGACCAAATAACATTTATCCTTGAGATCTTAAGGAGGTTAGTACATATATAAACCATTGATGGATATTTTTCGGAAGTCACTGTGCACTGGGGAAAGGAATGGAAAATGGCGTATGCTTTGGGAGTCTGCCTAGTCATACTGCTTGTAGATAGATAGATAGATAGATAGATAGATAGATAGATAGATAGATAGATAGATAGATAGATAGATAGATAGATAGATAGATAGATAGATAGATAGATAGATAGATAGATAGATAGATAGATAGATAGATAGATAGATAGATAGATAGATAGATAGATAGATACTTTATTAATCCCAAGGGAAAATTCACATACTCCAGCAGCAGTATACTGATAAAAAACAATATTAAATTGAAGAGTGATAACAATGCAGGTATACAAACAGACAACAACTTTGAATAATGTTAACGTTTACCCCCTCAGATGGAATTGAAGAGTTGCAAAGTGTGGGGGAGGAACGATCTCCTCAGTCTGTCAGTGGAGCAGGACGGTGACAACAGTCTGTCACTGAAGCTGCTCCTCTGTCTGGAGATGATACTGTTTAGTAGATGCAGTCGATTCTCCATTATTGACAGGAGCCTGCTCAGTGCACGTCGCTCTGCCATAGATGTCAAACTGTCCAGCTCTGTGCCTACAATAGAGCCTGCCTTCCTCACCAGTTTGTCCAGGCATGAGGCGTCCCTCTTCTTTAGTAGTAGCACAAGCCAGGCCGTGTCCTCGTTAACTCATTTGGGTTTACTATAATTCTATTCAACTGTGCATTTGTGCACATAAGGGTCTCTAACTCCCTCTGTCTGTTTCACACACATGGCAGGCCCTTCCCTGCTTGAGTATGTATGCCACCAACCTACACTCTTAAAAAATAATTGTTCTTTAATGGCACTTTATGCTTCTTTACCGGGTTATGTGTTTCCTCATTGAACTACTGCTTGACAAAGCACTATTTCATTCTGGGAAAGGTTTTTGTATGTGAAGTAGGTTCTCTGTGATTTGAAAAACGTCCTAATATGTAGTAGAAAAAATAAAATTTTGAATATATGGTACCTAGCAAGACACTTACAAATAAAGAAAACCTGAATTATTGTAGGAAGCAAGAGTCCTTTTCAAGTCATGACCTATTGGTATTTCACAAATCTGTTACCACCTATTTATGGTTATTTACTGTATGGTTCTTTCTAAAACCTTTATGTGGATGGATCTTTAGGGAGCCAAAATAGTTCCCCCATGGCTTCGCTCTGAAGAACCACCCTGGTACCTTTTTATTTTTTTAAGAGTGTAAATGTTGCCCACTCTGTAATAGCAGACTGCCACTAGGCTAACTGTCTCATGCCCGCAGTCACATATATTTCTGTTGGAGTTTGGATCTAATGCCTTATCTGGACCAGTCTCTGCCGAGCCTCTACATGCTGTTAAGAATGTTATGCTGCTTGTCTCCCTGCACCAACCTTCTGTTCTGCAAGAAACAGGTAAGTTCACCCCTTTACTATTTTTTTAAGTGTACAAGTTATAAACAGTATGTAAAAATGTTATACTATGATGTGACTCATCACAGATAAATCAATTAATCAGTTTAAATCAGTATCCCACCCTTTAAAAATATGCCTTTAAAAAATGTCTAACGTTCATAACCTATGAAGTGCATCTTATTTTTGGGATATATATTCAAGGGTACGACCACCCCTCATGCAAGAAAGATTTTGTTGAAGAAGGCAAACAGTTGTGGGAATCTGGAACAAACTATTGAGAGACGTAGTTGAAGCAGAAACCTTGACAACCTTCAAGAAGTATCTGCATGAGATATTGGGCCAAATTATATGCTAGCTAAACAAACAAGCTTTTGCAATCAAACTTTATTTTCAGACTGAATTAAGTGTTATTTTTGAAGCACCATATACAGAAGACCTAAGACAGTGCTGTCCAGTTTCCTTCCAAACCCTGCAAAATGTAGGAGATTTCTAAAAGGGGCCACTGTGGAAAAACCCTAAGAATACCTGAAAAAAGAACTGCAGTTGATTGAGATTACTGAAACTATGAACCAATATTACATTTCATATCTAAAAGAGGGATATGTTCTAGTTTCATGAAAAAAACACTCAGATGTTTTTAAATTTTTGATGAAAAGACTAACAAATATCCTAATGTTTCCATATGTTGTGCTTGGCTTAGATCAAGCCCACTTGTGTTCAGCATTAATAATCTTCATATGTTAAACAACACAACTGAATTCATCCTTCGCACCCATTAGCGTAATTAGTGTATCTTGGGATTTACTGCAGTAATCGACATTTTCCAATAACAGTTTTTATCACCCTGGTCTGTTCTCACAGTTTCCAGGCAGGCCTTGAGAAATAACGTGTTAAAGCCAATTATTCCTTTCTTCCTGCCTTACCGTATGTCCATATCTATGCAAGCTGAGCACTGGCTGTCACACCATGCTGATGCACAACATTAGGCAGTTTTACCAGTTTCAGTCCATCTGTGATGTGTTAAAATTAAAAAAACTGTCAACAGTAAGTCACAGAAGAGTCTTTATTATACTGATATTCAGCAGCGTGATAGGGCTGCTTGAGACGTACACAATGATTCATGTGGTTAATCTCCTCTTGAATGATGTGGTACTTACTTGGCACACGTATAGAACAAGATAGGCATAACAAAAAGCCTTCTAATGATAATCATCGTCATCGCCAACGTACTTATGTGAGCAGGCCACGATTTAATGAGTTAACATTTCCTAGTGATCCAGTTCTTTAGTATAAATAATTCAGCCTAATAACTGTTCACAGTTAATTACCCATCTGATATATGCAGTTGAATTTCCATAGTGCTCCCTATAGGCATTTTCTTTTTTATGGTATCATTGTTTTCCTCATGACTAATTCTACGCTGTATCTTAAATTAGCTAAACTAAATACTCTGGATACGTCATGTCTTATCTCGCCCAAATGTTCTTATGTACACTAAAAGAATGTAGCAGGCCTCAAAAAACTGTACAGCAAACCCTGGGACATAATGTACAATGAATCCACAAAAGTACTGGCATGTCCATTAGAAGTAAGATGTACCTAATCATCCGGACCCGGGCAATGTTGTACAGTAACTGCAGAACGTCAAATATGTATATCCTCAAAATGTATATGACGGGTGTGTTTGTGCATAAGCAGCATGCATGCAAGCAAAATGAAATATAAAGGAAACTGTAAGAGCCATTTGCCAGTTATTTAGGTCATGTTAAGTTGATAGAATTATTTTCTTAGTTATATTAAATGTTTGCCTATACATTAGAGCATAGCATATGGGAGGTTCTTATAACCCCCACAAGCTGAATTGAATTGGTATATTCTAACTATTTAGAATATGTAGTCTCAGTTAGTGACCTGCCTTGCTGTAGGTAATGCATGGAGGGCACAAACCGTGCCTTAACATGCTCAGATGTATGTGCAGAGCTGTATGTTTAGAATGTGAAGTAAAGCATAGGGAAATAACTCATCCTTAAGTATAGAAACAATTGAAGTTTAACATGAAGAACATTTTTCCATGTTTTGCCTTTTATTTTACGTGTATAACAACTTTTTTCTATGCTTCTGTGCACTGCTTGCTTTGAATTTTCACTAAACTTTTTTAAAAATGAATCTTTTCTGGACTGAGAGATTTCTTTTGGTACGGGTTTGACCCATGCTTGATCCTGCCTTACTTACCAGCATGCTATAGAAACGCTTCGGTCAGTGCAGTATCAACATTATGTTAAAATCAGACATTTTCTAAATATATGATCTGTTATCAGATCACCTAACGTAAAAAAATGTTCTTTTCTCAATGGGGGAGAGCAAGAAACGTCAAAGCCAGCAATACAACAGTTACTTGTAACCTCTTACCTGTGTCACTGTTTGTATTGTACCCCCCCTGTATTCATCCCTAAGGGACCCTTCATGGCAGGCTACTCGCTGACTGACACTATCTGGAGTTTCACTACTTTGCCACAACCCCAGTTAAGCACCAATGGAGGACTTTACAAGAGCGCCCTCTTGTGCCCTTTAGGGACTGCAGCTAGACTTTAGGTCAGATTATCTCGGGGCATAACGTGAGCTACCACAGTTATGCTTATGACATGCAGCTGTATTCATCAATATTTATCAATAGCACCTGATGACCCCGACTCTGTTGTTTCACTAACACAATGTCTTACTTGTGTTTCTGAGTGGATGAGTAGTAATTTCCATCGATCCATCCATTTTCCAACCCGCTGAATCCGAACACAGGGTCACGGGGGTCTGCCGGAGCCAATCCCAGCCAACACAGGGCACAAGGCAGGGAACCAATCCCGGGCAGGGTGCCAACCCACCGCAGGACACACACAAACACACCCACACACCAAGCACACACTAGGGCCAATTTAGAATCGCCAATCCACCTAACCTGCATGTCTTTGGACTGTGGGAGGAAACCGGAGCGCCCGGAGGAAACCCACACAGACACGGGGAGAACATGCAAACTCCACGCAGGGAGGACCCGGGAAGTGAACCCGGGTCCCCAGATCTCTCAACTGCGAGGCAGCAGCGCTACCCACTGCGCCACCGTGCCGCCCTGAGTAGTAATTTTCTCAAGCTAAATAAAGAGAAAACTGAAATTTTAGTGATAGGCAGTAGTGGATATAATGAGGTTATTAGAAATAAACTTGATGCATTAGGATTAAAAGTCAAGACGGAAGTAAAGAATTTAGGGGTAACTGTTGACTGTGACCTGAATTATAAATCGCATATTAATCAGATCACTAGGACAGCAGTTTTTCACTTAAGAAACAAAGCAAAAGTTAGACCTCTTATATCATTGAAAGATGCTGAGAAATTAGTTCACGCCTTTGTTTTCAGTCGACTAGATTACTGTAACGCACTCCTCTCAGGACTACCCAAAAAGACATCAATCGATTGCAACAAGTGCAGAATGCAGCTGCTAGAATCCTAACTAGGAAAAGAAAATCCGAGCACATTTCTCCAGTTTTGATGTCACTACACTGGTTACCTGTGTCATTCAGAATTGACTTTAAAATACTGCTTATGGTTTATAAAGCCTTAAATAATCTCACTCCATTTTATATATCGGAATGTCTGACATCTTATAATCCAAATCATAACCTTAGATCTTCAAATGAGTGTCTGCTTAGAATTCTAAGAGCTAAACTTAAAAGAAGTGGTGAGGCGGCCTTCTGCTGTTATGCACCTAAAATCTGGAATAGCCTGCCAATAGGAATTCGCCAGGCTAATACTGTGGAGCAATTTAAAAAACTGCTAAAAGCACATTACTTTAACATGGCTTTTTCATAACTTCATTTTAATTTAATCCTGATGCTCTGCATATTCAAGTAATTATCATTACTATTCATGATGGCTCCAAATTCCATACTAACCCCTACTTTCTCTTCTGTTCTTTTTCCGGTTTTCTGTGGTGGCGACCTGCGCCACCACCACCTAATCAAAGCACCATTCTGTCCCTACATTGATGGATTAAAGGCCAGAAGTCCATGTGACCGTCATCATCAAGTCCTTCCATGAAAACCCTGAATACAATGAGGACTGATCATTTATGTTAGGTAGAATGCCTAGAGGGGGCTGGGTGGTCTCATGGCCTGGAACCCCTGCAGATTTTATTTTTTCTCCAGCTGTCTGGAGTTTTTTTTGTTTTTTCTGTCCTCCCTGGCCATCGGACCTTACTTTTATTCTATGTTAATTAGTGTTCGCTGATTTTAATTCTTACTTTGTCTTTTTTCTCTTTCTTCATCATGTACAGTAATCCCTCGCTATATCGCGCTTCGCCTTTCGCGGCTTCACTCTATCGCGGATTTTATATGTAAGCATATTTAAATATATATCGCAGATTTTTCGCTGCTTTGCGGGTTTCTGCGGGCAAAGGGTCTTTTAATTTCTGGTACATGCTTCCTCAGTTGGTTTGCCCAGTTGATTTCATACAAGGGACGCTATTGGCAGATGGCTGAGAAGCTACCTAACTTACTTTCTCTCTCTCTCTCTCTTGCGCTGACGTAGACGATACGGACGCTCGTCTAAAAATGCTGAAAGATTATCTTCACGTTGCTATGTTTTGTGCAGCTGCAGCTGCTTCCTGAAACGACATGCTGCACGGTGCTTCGCATACTTAAAAGCTCAAAGGGCACGTATTGATTTTTTTATCTGTCTCTCTCTATCTCTCTCTAACTCTCTCTCTGCTCCTGACGGAGGGGGTGTGAGCTGCCGCCTTCAACAGCTTTGTGCCGGTGCTTCGCATACTTAAAAGCCAAACAGCCCTATTGATTTGTTTGCTCCTTTGAAGAGGAAGATATGTTTGCATTCTTTTAATTGTGAGACTGAACTGTCATCTCTGTCTTGTCATGGAGCACAGTTTAAACTTTTGAAAAAGAGACAAATGTTTGTTTGCAGTGTTTGAATAACGTTCCTACAACATCCTGTGTTTCTGCGCAAATCTGTGACCCAAGCATGACAATATAAAAATAACCATATAAACATATGGTTTCTACTTCGCGGATTTTCTTATTTCGCGGGTGGCTCTGGAACGCAACCCCCGCGATGGAGGAGGGATTACTGTAAAGCACTTTGAGCTACATTATTTGTATGAAAATGTGCTATAGAAATAAATGTTGTTGTTGTTGTAGACAAGGAGTAAACAATCTAAAGTCTTGGTTTGGTTAGTAAGAGTAGGAGAAACTGACTTTTAAGATTTGACTTAAAAATTATATTTATTTTCATCAAAACCAATAGCAGCCACTATAAACAATGCAAACAATTATACAACCTGGGTGGTTTCATGCAGTCTTAATTGAGTCCAGTTTGCAACAACAAAGATGCAGGTGACACGTTCTCAGATTTGATTTTTGATTTGATTTTGATATACTTGGTTAATCCCTGAGGGGAAATTGTCTTCTTGCATGACCCTTGGGGGTCAGAGCACAGAGTCGGCCATTGTACAGTGCATCGGGAGCAATTTTCAGGTTAAGGGCCTTGCTCAATAGCTCAACGGAGTAGACAGATGGTACACTTACTTAGTTTCACATATTGTATTGGGCTATTGTGATGGATAGCCGGGAACTCTTACCCGGCCTTGATAGATAGATAGATAGATAGATAGATAGATAGATAGATAGATAGATAGATAGATAGATAGATAGATAGATAGATAGATAGATAGATAGATAGATAGATAGATAGATAGATAGATAGATAGATAGATAGATAGATAGATAGATAGATAGATAGATACTTTATTAATCCCAATGGGAAATTCACATTCTCCAACAGCAGAATACTGATACAATAAATAATATTAAATTAAAAATGATAATAATGCAGGTGTAAAACAGACAATAACTTTGTATAATGTTAAATGTTAACGTTTACCCCCCAGGGTGGAATTGAAGAGTCGCATAGTTTGGGGGAGGAACGATCTCCTCAATCTGTTAGTGGAGCAGGACAGTGACAGCAGTCTGTCACTGAAGCTGCTCTTCTGTCTGGAGATGACACTGTTTAGTGGATGCAGTGGATTCTCCATAATTGATAGGAGCCTGCTGAGCGCCCTTCGCTCTGCCACATATGTTAAACTGTCCAGCTCCATGCCAACAATAGAGCCTGCCTTCCTCACCAGTTTGTCCAGGCGTGAGGCGTCTTTCCTCTTAATGCTGCCTCCCCAGCACACCACTGCGTAGAAGAGGGCGCTCGCCACAACTGTCTGATAGAACATCTGCAGCATCTTATTGCAGATGTTGAAGGATGCCAGCCTTCTAAGGAAGTATAGCCGGCTCTGTCCCTTCTTAAGGGAAGGACTTGGGGAAGGAGCTTGCACAGGGGGCAATATCTCCCCTGGGACAACAGAGGGCAGCCCCCCTGGCTTGCTACAGTGCCATGGGGTTGGAGCATGGATGTTCAACACTGTCAGGGTCTGTGGCCACCACCAGGGGGCTCAAGGGGAACGACTGGAAGTGCTGCCGGAAGATGATCACTGGACACCTGAAGCACTTCTGGGTGGCCTATAAAAGAAGACTACTCCAAGAGCCAGAGTCGGGAGAAAGCAGACGAAGCTTGAGTCAAGGTGGAAGAAAGAGAGAGAGAAAAGAGAAGGACTGTGTATTTGGTGCTTGTTATACTATTCTACAGGTGGGAGTCAAAAGAAAAGCATTTCCTACTCTGAATAAAGCCTGTATTGGACTGGGACTTGTGTCTCTGTCTGTTTTGTCAGGTGTTTGGGGAGCTGGGTGCCTCCTGGTGTCCACAATATATATACATTGTGCAGCCATGTAAATGAAATCATAATACTCTGTCTGTCTTTTGATTTTTTTTCTTCTTCATTTGATTTTATTGTTGTAGTATCACAGTATAAAAAACATATCAGTGTCAACACCACAGTTCAGAAGTTATCAAAGGCCATAATGGAACGGAGTGTGTAAAAAATAATGTAGCCATAATAGTATCCTTTTAAAAATTTGTGTTGATGAAATAATGGCTACAGTAAGAACAGCTGGCACAGCTGTCATGATTAGAAAAGGCTGTTTTGTGCTAAGTAAAATAATATCCAACAAATCACTTAGTAGATGCCAGCTCCTGTGTCTATGTTATTTATAATGATATGGCTATAACTTAAGCATTAGTTGGGACCAGATTAATTTTTGGCTCACAAGTTCCATTAAAAATTACAATAATATACTTAATCAGGATAATGTGTTAAGAACAGAAAATTTCTCGGTCCCTCCAAGTAAATGAATTCCATTCTAACTCGAATGAGTGGTAGAGACAGCAGTTTGATTTGTTAAATGGTGTTAAGCCAACCACATAGTGCGATTCAAACCTCAGCCAGGCTCCGTCTCTTTCCAATTTATGTCTGTGAGGCGTGTAAATGCTTGCACGGCCTCAGCAGCGGCACCGTCATTTAATTTGCACTCGTGCAAGAAGCACGGCTTTGGTGTCAAGCAGAATGTAATCGCTTCGTTTTAGATGCGACTTTGATCTGAGAGTCACGAGAAGCTGAGAATATATATTTTAAAGAGGACAGATTTAAAAACATTAAGCTGCAACAAACATCCTCAGGGCTTAGTAAGTAGACGTTCTTCTAAAATAAATCAGTGGCAATGAATAAGACTGTGAGATAAATCCAAATTTGCTCTAGATTTCATAATGAGACATTTCATTATCTCGTTAGTCTGCATGTAGTATCATTTTTTCTTGTTTTTCTTACTGTTTGGAGTGGGTGTTTAACACATGTGCCTTCTTTCTTAACATACAGGAGGAGAGCTGATAACCTGCTCACAAGAAAACTGAGGGAAGTGTGATGAAGCCATGGAGAGTTAAAGTAAAGCAGCAGAAGAAGGCAGAAATCGGGGCTGAACTTAACATTTTAAGGACCAGTGGTTGTTTAGGTTCAGTTCCTGTCTTGCAACTGATGCTTTGCCTACAACTTTGGATTGTATCAAATGCTGTTTAAGATAAATTCAATGGTCGTGATAGATTGTTATGAACTAGCAAGTACAAAACCAAGTTTGATGGAGAAAGACAATGAAATTTTCCACTTTAATTAATTATTTGGTAAAAATTAATAATATATCAGAATGACTTTTGAGAATTATATGATTTTTTGAATCGTTTAAGTCAAATGTCAATATGTAATGTATTTATAATTTCTAAAAAATACATTATACATTATTTATTAAAAAGACAAATTACGCATACTGTACTTCAATGTGGTGCCATGATGACCAACAATTTTTGGTTCCTGGCCTAGTCATAGTATGCAATTTGCATCGTCTACCTCTATATACTCTTTCTCCAAGTGCTCGGGTTTCATCTGGCATCTTCAAATCATACATGCTTGATAATTAGTGTCTTTAAATTGGTGTAGTACTGGAATAGGTATTTCTAAATGTGTGCTGCAAAGGATTTGAACCCCATCAAATTTTGCTTCCTTCCTTGATGCTGATGCTGAATGGACTCCAACAAGTCTAAAATTGGTTTATGTGTTTCCAGTAATGGATGGATATGTGGATAGAAAACATAGTCCTTTGCTAAATGTGTTAAAAGTGTGGTACACAAAATGAGCAGGGTCCAACAAAGCTCCACTGATAGGAGACAGTAAAATAAGTGATCACTGAAAAATTCATAGGAACTCCATACTAATAGTAGGTAGAGCCTCCTTTTGCTCTCAAAACAACCTCATTTTTTCATGACATGGATTCCACAAGATGTTATAACCATACCTTTGATATTCTGGTCCATGCTGACATGATTGCATCACCCATAGCTACATATTCCTCCTTTGGATCTCCCATTGTACCATATCAGGTTTACACCTGGTGAGTTAGGAGGCCACTGAAGAACTCTGAACTCATTGTCATGTTCGTGTAACTAGTTTGAAATGACTTTTGCTTTGTGACATGGTGCATTATCTTGTTGAGAGTAGCCATTAGAAGATGGGCAATTTGTGACGGTCAGCAACAATGCTCAAATAGACTGCGGTATGCAAGTTATTATTGATTGGATTTGTGGCTCAAAGTGTGTCAAGAAAAACTTCCCCATACCATCATACCACTTCCACCAGACTAGACTTTTGACACAATGCAGGTTGCGTGCATGGAAATACGCTGTTGGCACCAAATTCAGACTCTACCATCTGTGTGCCTCAGCAGAAATCGAGACTCATCAGATCAAATGACATTTTTCCAGTCTTCAACTGTCCAGTTTTAGTGAGCCTGTGTTCACTAAAGCCCCAGCTTGCTGTTCTTGGTTGACAGGAGTGGAACCCGACGTGATTCTCTGCTGGTGTAGTCCGTCCTTCTCAAGGTTCGACGTGTTGTGCATTCTGAGTTGCTTATCTGCTCACCACAGTTCAACAGAGTGGCCATCTGAGTTACTGTAGCCTTTCTTTTAGCTTGAACCAGTCTGGCCATTCTCTTCTGACTTCTCTCATCAACAAAGTGTTTCCGTCCACAGAACTGCCACTCACTGGAGGTTTTTGTTTCTTGCACCATTCTGACTAAATTCTACAGACTGTTGTGTTTGAAAATACCAGGAGATCAGCAGTTACAGAAATACTCAGATCAGCCCATCTGGCACCAATAATCGAGTCATGCTCGACATCACTGAGATCGCAGGTTTCTCCCATTCTGGTGTTTAATGTAAAAATTAAGCAAAGCTGCTAACGTGTATCTGCAGGATTTTGTGCTTTGTGGTGCTGCCACATAATTGGCTGATGAGATGATTGCATGAATGAGCAGGTGTACAGGTGTTTCTAATAATTTGCCAAGTGACTGTATGTGCCAGTGCATTAAGGAAGGGTAGTAAAATCTGTTATGCTACCAGGCACAAAATGGCTATTAGAGGGTAGCCTATGTTACCAAGTAAGGAAAATTAGGATCACAACACGAGACTGTCCAGAAGGCCAGTCATTACACTCCAGTTCATTAGATAGCAACACAAAGTTCTTGAATCTCCCTGCCATTGAAAAGCATACACTCCCAGTTGTAATATACAGGACACTGTTGTCCCATTAAAGCAATCAGGAGTCTGATTTGGAGATCTGATCTTTTAAGAACTCAGCAGGACTCTGCGATGTAGGGACATCAGGAAGCACTTGGAGGGAATTGAGATTAGCCTGGCTTCCATAAAATTAAAAAGTGTCTGACCCTAAACCCAGAATTTACTTGATGGAGAAATAAATGGAGACAAAAATATGTTACACTGTTTTCAATTAAATGTATGCATTCACATCAATATAACATTGGGGCACAGGAACTCTGTAGACCTGGGAACCAAACCCAGCATGTGACGTAACATTATGCAATGATTTTATATCCCTTTCTACTGCAGTGTTTTGGGCTACTAGTTGCAGTCAGTGTGGCCTGAAAGCCAAAGCTTTGGACTGTAAAACATGGTTAGGAGTTTAGCTGCCCAAGAAGAACAGAACCTCCAGCAAGTCACTAGTCAGAAGGGATGTCAAATTTGATGAGTGTCATTGCTGATCTTCTCAACTGGTTATATCAGTTTCTATGACTAGAAATCACAGAGTGAGTCAAATTAAACGACTGCCCAACAACTTTGCAGCATAGTTTCAAATTTCCAAATTATAATGAGTTAGCCATTTTTTCTGACAGCCAGTAATGGCTGCCTGATAGAGCTGGTACCCGTGCAAGGGCTCCACAGTTATGTAAGTCTGTGGGTGAAATTCACTTAACCTGCCACATAGTTTGTTGTTGTGATTTAATAAAAGCTGGTCTCAGATAAACTGCCATCTAAATTAATTAATGTAATCCACTAATATCTGCTTTAGCCCACCTAAGTATATTAGAAGTGCATGCACACTTACACAGTCACACATATGGTACAGGAATATATTGTCATTTCTTTGCCATCAATCATCAGCCGTACAGCAGCTATGAAAGATCACAAGTTTGGCACAACTTACACAAAGCCCAGAATTTAATCTAAACCCCCAATTAGCCATACAGAAGTGATTATCATGTTCTGAGGACACAGCTCTTCTCTTTTCCAAATCTAGCCACACTGTGTTCCTCTGACACAGCTCATGGATGTGATTAGTACCTCTTCCACATTTAAGATATTCAATATTATTTCATTCCCATCTTCTCTTCTTTTTAACAAAGTGAAGCTGGACATTTCTTTTGTGATGCCCCCCCTGTGCCATGACAGTCTAGTGGTATTTCAATCAAACATTATTGGTCAGGTCTCTGATGACATCTTAACCTCAGCACATCCAAATCTGACACCCTTTTGACTTTAGTGCATGGCAATTATTTTAAATGATTTATCTCCTTCTGACTATGCAGCCATCTTTATTTTCATTTGAAGTTAAATGTCATTAGTTTTGAAAAGGTCAGATTATTTGTTCATAATGTAACATATTTCAGTTTTTCATTAAAGTTTTATTGCATTTATAAATTAGATTATGATGTGTGAGACAGTTCAATCAAGTATTTGATCAATAGAGTACATTTTAAAACATGAAGAGTTTATATTAAATCAGTCTCAACATTTGAAGAGCCCAGATATGAAGCAGTCCCTCGTGCACACTGAGACATCAAATAAAGTTGACATAAGGTCCAGCTTATTTATTTTAGTACAGCATTAATGACATCTTGCCAGATTCTGAAAAAATCTTTGGCCAAATCCACAAAGAGAAATTTTAATTTTTCTTAATGTTGGAGAGTTGATTATGATTCTTTCATTGAAATGAAATAAGACTACAAGGAACCAATGTAGTGTAAGATATCGCAATAATCTCTTTGTGGCCTAATGTTATGTGTAAATCCAAAATCACCTCATAAAAAAAAAACTATGGGATAAGATTACTGAATGTAAGGTATTTCAACTTACAAATGCTACGGTCAGTTGGTCCTGTGTACAATAATCATATATTACTCTCATTAAAGGGTAAGTTTGGAATTTTTTACGCTGAAGTTATTCCTTCACAAATGCAGTATATATGCTTTTTCCCATGCAAAACTGTGTTTTAAAGTTAAGTGTTTTTTATACATTTAAAAAAATATATAGCCTGTCCTGGCATTTTATAACGGAATCTTATGGGGCAGAGGCCACCTGGAAAACAAAAGCTTAAAAACTTACCGAATACATCAGTTTTTCAATCCAAAGCAGCTGTCGAGCATTGATCCGCGTCTTGAGAATACACAAACACACACACATTGTAAAATAATTTTCAAAAACCAAAAAAAAACACCAATATTATGAGATTTAGCCATTTTAAAAAAAGACCAGCTGTACATACTCCTTTAGCGTTTATCGTCTTCCACAACAAACTTTCAACATCAGGACGTGGTTTATTTTCAAAAGACCAAATCACAGTAAACTGTTTGAGCCACACGTTTAATGTAACGTCCGTATTAATGTGAGAATTCCTGCAAGGAAGGCTGCTGGTTTCACACAAGTGAATAAAAAAAGTTTCATTTTCTTGAGAAAAATAGTTCCAGTAACATGCAAACAAACATGCGTCGGAAACGCTGAAGGTATGTTTTTCCTTTGCCACTTCAAAGAGGATGTATTCAGGCTTCTATTTTCCGGTGGTGCCTCATGACCCATAAGGTTCCGTTATAAAGTGCTAGGACAGGCTATGTATTTTTGAAAAATGTATAAAAAACGCTTAACTGTACAACATAATTTTGCATGACTAATGCATCTACTATACCATGTTTGCAAAGAGACAAAATCTACTTGTAAAGTGCCACACTTATACTTTAAGCTTTACGGTAGTCACCAAAGGCCTAAATTATAAAGCTTGTGGACACACAAGAAGAGGACTGAAACACATGTAGGCAACTTCCCATGCAAACTTCGAGATTTATAAAAGAAAAATTGACGGAGAAAATGCATATTTTTACAACAACTCTGACCCACGTATACGCAACAATTCGGATAAAAACTGAGAAATTTTGTCAAGTAGGGAAATGCAGCAAAACCAGCTAAATGATTACATATAATAATTTATGTCATGAGCCATTATTATAATGTGCATTGACGTGACAAACATTAAACATCAAAAGTTACAAATATGATCTACAGACTGTATTTCAGTTCCCGTTCAAGAGGGCCAATGCTGCAAAGTTGCACTGAAGGACTGTTTAGTTTTTTCATCAGTTTTTATCAGCTACCTGTTGTTAGCTCCCAGTCAGCTGGCCAATTCATCAGGACTCTTCAGCCAAGCTTCACCCCGTCATGTCAGTTAAGCTGGAAGCAATTAACTGATCAGGAAGGTGCTACATCCAGTTTTGTATGGTGTGGGTGCACATACATAAAACACAACATGTCTTTACCAACATAAAAAGGCCATTTGCAGCAGTGCCTGGTTCTCCTAACCATAGCCAGAGTACTTTACTGAACTCATTTCGCAATAAGGGAGAATGGCGCTGCTTTGGTTAACCGTGAGCAGTGACATTCCATTAACATTTAAGTCATCTATGATGTCAGATGAGATTGATTAATGTAATCCTGAGGATTTCCCAGACAATCCCAAACAAGCCAAGAGATTTAACCAATCCAGTGTGTCATGGGTCTGCTGCAGTGGGACATGCCCAGAGCAGTTGCTTGGGGGAGGGGGGCATCCTTACGACATGCCCAAATCACCTCCACTTGCTCTCCCAAATCGCTCAGTTTCTCACCCTATCAGCCCAGCCACCCTAAACTAATTTCTGCCATTGTATCTCATTTAGTCATTAGACAGGAAAGTCTGGGCTGACCTGATGGGCCTGCTGATGCTGCGACCCTCAACAGAAAAAAGCAGTTGAGAAGATGAGCTAAGATGAATGTCATACTGAAAGTGATTTGTGATTGTGCTCATTGTGAAATTTGCTATTTGAGTAAAAATGTATTCGCCGATTTCATGTACCTTGTTTTTCATTTTTGTCAGTAAACATTGTGGTGGATGGCCGGAGCGCTTCCTCGGCCAGGAGGCCTATATAGTGGAAGGACTTGGGGAGAAAGCATATTCAGGGCATTACCTCTCCTGGAGTGCTAGATGACAGCCCCCCTGGGTTGCAGCAGTGCCTTGGACTCCCATAGGGCTCCTTGGGAATTGGAGCTTGAAGGAGCGCTGATAGGTTCTGCATTGAGAGGGGGTGCTGCAGGTACTGCTGAACCCTTGGTTGCAGCACTTCCACCACAACCGGAACTGCTACCATAAAAAGGACATGGAACACCTGGAGCATTTCCGGTGCTCTATAAAACGAGCCAGCTGCCACTACTCTGAGGTAGGAGGTGGAGAAAGCTTGCCAGAGGAGGAGTGGAGGCAAAGAGAGAGAAAGAAGAAGACAGTAAAGAAAGTACTGTGTTCATTGTGCTTTTGTGCTTGTGAACTGTGCTGTGCAGGTGGGAAACGAAGGAAAGCATTTCCCACGAGAAAAAAAAGAGTGTGCTTTGCACTTGTGTCCTACGTCTGTCTGTGTCAGGTTTGGGTGGGTGGCACGCCCTCTGCAGGCCACAACATTTACAAAAAACATTTACAAAAAAAAAAAACTAAAAATTTATTAAAATAATGTAAATGAGCTGATCATTTTAAACACTGGAGTTTTGTGTGAGGCTTGGCTTGCAGTTTCAATAACAGCATAATTATTCAGTTCCAGCCATTTGGAAAAAAATGCATTATGAGAAAATAATTTGAGAGATTTTGTTTTTGGCAAAGACATTTTAATGTACATTTGAAATCAAGTTAATAATTAGGAATAGACATTGTTCAATTTTTAGACTATCCCACATTTACTGTAAAACATAAGAGTGCAGTTATCGGATATATAATTCAGTCAACAGGGTTGAAATAGTTAAAAACCCTGAGTTAATGAGTCTCTCGTAGCGCCAGCTCAGAGCTAACAGATGATGGAGTGTACACTAAAAGAACTGCCAAAGAATGATCGACACCCATATGGTCAGGAGCAAACAGCTAAACAACTGCCTGAAAATCATTTTACTCCACTCTGTGGTTACAGCCACTTGTGCCTTGACAAGTACAAAAGACAGATTTGTTTCCTGACAAATTGCATTCAACACTGCGATAAGAGCACAAGTGGGATCCCTTAAGTCCTGCTTCAATTCTCCTAAGGCTTGTTTAGTCTTGCCTATCCAAATTTCTGCTTTACTTCAGTTAGTCAGGAAACATGCTGAGGTCTCCACCTGATCTGTGGAAACTATGCGTTCTGGCAGAAAAATGATTTACTCAACATCCAGCAGATAGCTTTAGTGCTATTAATGTTAGTGGCAGGGGTCTGTCACACATACAGGAAGTCACCCACAGCAGCTTTTCAGCCTGAATTGTTCACTCTTTTGTACTTTGTATAGAGGCATAGGATGCATTATGAAAAACGTCTGTTAGCCACAAACCTTAAATCACATGAAATGGCAACTCCACAAAATTAGCTATTACTGTTTCAGAATCAAATCCACCTCAACGTGTCCACAGTCATTCATGGCTTTAAAAACATTGTTAATTAGGACTTTAGTTACTACAGTATATTGTAATATCTCCTTTAATCTGCTTAAGTTTTCTAATAGCCCTTATAATGTTATAATAATACTTAATGTTTGTTGTATTGATTCCTGCCTTTAGCCTGATTCTGCCGGGGTGGGCTATGATAATGATGATAATAATAACTTATTGTCATGCAAGTCTGAAAGTTTTCTTGCATCAAAGAAGCTCTATCCACAGCATCACCCAAATAACTCAAATTAAAACAAAAATACATACATTTAACATGACACTCACCATCACAAGACACAATATTTAATGTACATTTAAACTAGAGTTAAGTTCCATATTTAGTTTAAGGATTGATCTGATGGTAACCAAGTTAAGTTCACTGTTCAGGACATAGTTAGGATCAGAGACAATGTAGTTTGCCAGCCTTAATATGTTACTAAGATAGGCTGATCCATAAAGTTAAGCACTTTGAGCATGGGAAAGGCGCTATATAAATAAAATGCATTATTGTTATCATTGAAGTTTCTCTAGGGGTTGGCCAACAATCTTTGAACAGATCTTTATCTGGATGGACAGCTTTGACTTTAAGTTAATGGACAAACACTTGGACCATATAGTGTTACAATACTGTAAAACAATTATTATCAGAGAAGTCTGCTGTGCCACCAAAAGACCTAAGGAGATGGAGAGAATAAATCATTTGCTTTGTCTTTTTGCAGATGTATCGTAACACCCAAATATGTATATGACTATACTGGATTAATTTTGTCATCATGGATAATAATAGACACTTTGCGAGAATCAGATGTTGAACCAAATCCAATCTCCTCTGTTTTCTTTGTATCAATCTTAAGAACTTTATTATTGCTGCACTCGTCCACTTTATTCACACCATGGTAGTGCAGCCCAGGAATGCTCAAGATACTCAACAAAGATATTAAAGTATCTTCTGAATATGTAATGATGTACTGATTTTGTGTATGTATACAGCAATGATCAATATAAAAAGTGAATAATGTAGATGAATGGATTATAGTCTGTACATGCATGGATGGTCATAGGTGGGTGAGGTACTCTTGATAAAATGCAAAGTGGAAATTAATCTATTGTTATACTATTAACTATTAAAATGTGCCATTTAACAAGATACGCGCAACAGAATGCACTTCATGAAAGGTGCTTCAGCTGCTTGGCCACACGTATAGTTTGGGGACGCTGACTACGGAGCGTCATATGGACGGAAATTGCTGCATTGTGTCCAGTGCTGCCAAAATAAGCTCTGGTCTTTCGGCAGCCCTAATGAAAACTACACTGTTATGTTTCCAATCATTTCTACAATCATTTAATCATTACAATCAGTTCTACAATCATTTGTCTGTGGGCCTTTGAACCATTTTATACAAAGAGAAACTATGTGATTGTTGGACACTGTAGGTCAAAAGACATTGAGGGTACTGAAGTTTACTTATTCTGTACAAGCAGTCTGAATTAGCAGTCACCACAAAGATTATCTCCTTGTAACATATGCATACATCCATTATCAAGATGTAGGAGGAAAACTGAAGTTATTAAAAACGAGGCAAACATCAGAGTGATGTACACACATGCCATGTCCAGATAGTAACAAATGCTGGAGAGTCAGGGCATGACATACAGTATATATATTATATATATATTAAAACTATTGTTCCATTTATTAAGCAGCAGAATTGGTTATGAAGGAACAGTGCAGCACTTAACTTTGCTTTCACACTCCTCATAAGGAATTTCTGCCCAACCTCTGAAAGACTAAAACTGCATTCCAAAATGCATTAGAAAAGCATCAAAATGTAAAGTGCAGGCTGCCATCTAAGTGCCAGTGTCTTACAAATGGACTACAAGTGGAGAAAGAAATATTCTTACTGAATTAAAAGTAAAAAAAAGCAGTACAAAGAAAACAAAAATGATTAAAAGAGGAATGTTACATTAAATCTACAAAAACTTAAATCTACTTGGGGAATTTTTCTCTCCTGGAATTATGTCAAATATGGATCAAGGCTCCGGCATGAAAGAAAACCCGTCACTCACTTATGGTCATCTGCACAAAAGAAAAATTACTTGAGTGCAATTAGAGGTAATTAGCACATGGAGGATGGAGGAGCACAACCACAAAGCAGAACTACCACCATTGTGATGACTAGTTACAGTATGTGTTTAGAATATGTATATTCTCCATTTATCTAAATGTCTTTTCCCCAGCATCTCTGATTTTCCTCCACCTCCAACAGACATGTATAAGAAGCAAAAGCAACATTTACAGTATTTCTATAAGCATATTTTCATACAAAGAACAAAGCTCAAAGTGTTTGACAAGATGTAAAAGAAATTGTTACAAAGAAAACCAAATTAAAATCGAATAAGAATAATAATGAATAAATAACACACAAGAAAAAAATGTACACTTACATAAGAGAGATACCTATGCATAATAGAAAAATAGAGTCCTTATATATAGAATCAGTTCTTATGTTTCTAAAGATGAATCTGATTCCAAGGTGAGATGGAAGGGAGGAAAACAAAAAAAAAATCAAAATCTGCAAGAGTTCCAAAGCCAAAAGTCCACCCAGCCTTCACTTCCATATATATATATATTACTACAGCTAAACAAGTATAAAATAATAGATGAAGTATAAAATAGCAGTTGAAGATGTACTCTCTATATACTGTAACCACTTTGCTATACACATATACAGTAAAATTCTGATTATCTAAGGTAATGTGGACTGATGTTACATCAGATTGCTGAAAAGTCAGATAAAATGGATGGTGGCTGTTGTCATGACACTGTGCGGAGAAAGTGGCGGCTGAGACTTGGAGAGAGATCAGCTGACTTCACCAGAGAAGAGCATCGCTCACAGTGGCCAGAGACGAGCTCTGCGTGGCTGACAGATAGACCTCTCGGGTTTGCATAACCCAGAGTGCTTTGAAATGCACAAAAATCCCATGTGAATGAAACAGCAGAGCATCTGTACACGGTTAACAATAGAGACACACTGACAATAGCTGATGGGTGGGTAAATCATGCCCACATGAGGTTAAAAGTATAGTATTTATGTGCTTAGTACAGTATTCATGGCAAAGCTTTTATGAATTATAAGAAAAGTAGTGTATTATGCTTACAGATTTACCTCAGATAATGTGGAATCTCAGTTACACATATTTACCTACACCATAGATATACATTAAGATATTTATTCTTATACTAGCCGTGTAAGCCCATGCTGTAAAAAGCCTATTGAAATCGTCAGAAAAAAAATTGAAATGTAGAGATGTCAGGTAATTGAAAGGAACTACTCTGGGCGTCTCTCTCCTAGGAGGTTTCGTGTTGCCGATGGGCTCACGTCGCTTTGTTATTAGTGGCTAAGCAAGTTTTCTGTTTCCTCAGAGGAGTGAGCCCTTACCCCGACCCCATTTCTCACTTCTGGGACCTACAGACACACACACTTCCACGCGTAGACGTTTATACGTAAGATACTAGGTGAAAAGCTAGCATTGTCATAATATACAATCACTATTGCACACTGTACATAGTCAAGTGTTACTGACATCATTAATAGGCATGAGTCTAAAAACTGTAAAGCCATAGGAGTGTATGTACATATGTTTCATTTTATGTTGGTGGGTGTTAGGAGAATCAAGATCTCTGCAGAGCAGAGTTCAATATGTTAGTGGCACGGTAGTAAAAACTGTTCAAAAGCCTGAAAGTCCAGGCCTTAACAGGCCTGTACTGTCTTCCATAAGATAGCTGAATAAAAAGATGATGGCCAGGCAGGGACAACTTTTAAATAATATTTGTGGCCTAGGAGAGACACTTAGTGTAAGTGTCCTCCAGTACAGGCAGCTGTGTGTTAAGGATTTTCTGGGCTGATTTGATGACCCTCTGAATAGCCTTGTTGTCAGTCTAAGAGCAGTTGGCATACCACATTGAAATACCATAAGTGTGTATGCATTAAGTTACATCATCCTTATTAATGTCTACATCCCTCCCTCTGAAAAAAGGACTTAGCAACAGAAATGATTAATTCTGTTACTAACATGCTAATGATGAATCATTCCAACCTCGCAGTTATGATATGTGTTGATTCCAACCACTGGATTTTGGAAGGAACAATGACGAACATCCATCAATAAGTATCATGTAAGGTCCATTCATGGGTACAAACAAACTGCACTTGCTCTATTCAAATGTTAAAAATGCCTTTTAATGTAAACGTGTAGCACTACAATGCACCAGATCTGACCACAATCAGTACTCCCACATGCAAGCCTGTTATTAGATGGCAACACCTCTTTTATCATTATCCAAGCCAGAAATTGGTCTATGTGTTTGGGAGGTTATTGTTTGCTATAATATTTATATTTTTCTTTTTCATGAGCCACTATAGACTTTTAATAAACCCTTGAGGGTAAATAAAGCACTATCTATCCATTCCATGTTTTTGGGAGAGACACCTCTAGAAAAGAGAAAAATAAATTTTCACTTGGTATCTTTTTGCTGGGCCAAACTAAGCTGGTGATTTTGAAAACAAGAACAAATGACATAAGAAACATGACAAACAAGAAGAGACCATTCAGTCCATCAAGCTAATTTGTTTAGCTAATAACTACCCTGTTGCGATAGCTCCTGAAGAATCGTCTTAAAAGTTGTCAAGGTTTCTGCTTTAACTCCATGCCTTGGTAGTTTGTTCCAGATCCCCACAACACCTTGAGTAAAGAAGTGCTTCCTGGCTTCAGTCTTAAATGCACTTGCCCATAATTCTGCTGCATCTACTTTATCACTGCCTTTTACAATTTTGAAGACCTGAATGAGGTCCCCACGCAATCTTCTCAGTTTGAAACTAAACAGGTTTAATTCTCATAGTCTGTCAGAGTTGAACATGTCCCTTAACTCCTGTGGTGCACCTGGTTGCTCTTCTCTGCACAGCCTCAAGTGCTGCTATATCTTTCTTGTAGTTTGGTGACCAGAACTGCACACAATACTCCACTTTATTATATGGTCCGATTATAAAACAAGGTATTGTGTGATGGAAAACACACAAACTACTGACGTTTTCTTGATGTTTAAAATCCTCATTCATTTCAGACTGAATGTGGAATTTGCTTATTATAAAATGAAGAATCGACTTGAAGAATTTCAAAATATATGGTGAATTAATGATGTGTTATGTTCTGTTAAAGATAAATATTTGTATTTCAGATGGTAAAACCTTTGTAGAAAAACCTGAAATGGTGTCCATGTGAGATATAACATGGAAGCTGTTTTATAACTGGAAATAAGGGCTAATCTCTTATATATATTTCTCTTCTGGTTCGTCCTGCTTCCACTTCAAAACTGGTCCCGCCCACACGCAGCTGACACGGCATTTCTCGATTCCTATTCGTCCTCTTCCATGTCATGCACTATACTGACCTGCTGAGCATAATACATCCAACAAGTACTTGAGGTGCTGCCACAACGGTAAAGTAGGTTTACCACCTTGTGGAAGCCACCTGTGTCTTTACAACAGCTTCTTACACAGCAAACATCAAAAGCTAAAAATTATCGTGAACACATTAGAGAATACAACTCTTCAATAGCGTTTGCTTCCATTGGTGCACAGATAACTCAACCTCCTGGCCACGGACCATACTGTTTTAAAATACACGGGCAAATTTATCACCAAATCTCTCCACTATACGCTACCACTTCTACCTCTCCAGGATATGGACAGTTGTATGTTTTTGACACAGCGCAAACTACTGAAGTACGCTTACAAAATAAAGCAAACTCTGCATGCAGCAAAAATGCATTTCTCCAACTAGATTCCATGCTCAGAACCATCAACCCTTTCGCTAAATCATACACATACATGAAATTGCTCAGTCCAATCCAACAGCATCTGTATGAATGGTTTTCAAGGAAAACCCTAGGCAGGTTTACAACGATACAATGCCCTGACATTGCAGTGATTTTCGTCAGAGAAGATGGCGAAACGCCTGCCAAAAGGGACATTTGCATCTATCCCATAGGCAACTCCTGTAAACAGATTTCCATGCTCAATATGAATTGCGATCATATAGTTTACCCACTTTTATTCCCTTACAGAGACATTGGCTGGCACAAAGATTTACAACATGTTCCCGATAAAAGAACCGCCAAGCGAATAAGGCTTACTCAATGCCAATTTTACGCGTACAGATTAGCAATGAGGAATACATTTAGTATTTTGCATTCCAGCGGCAAACTATTCCAACAGTACGTCATAGATGCGTATGTTAAAACAGAGGGCGCGTGTCTCAACTATCTCAGATTACATCAACAAGATCTGCGCATGGAACTATACAAAGGACTTTCAGACACACTGCAAGCAAACACTGAAAATAACAACGTACGTGTAGGCAAAATGATCATATTACCGTCCACATTTCAGGAAAACCAAGATACATGCAGCAAAACTATCAGGATGCCATGGCCATAGTACATAAATTTGGAAAGCCTGATTTATTTATCACTTTCTTAGGTAATCCTGCTTGGCCAGAAATTCTACATGGACACTGTATCGTTCAAGAAGTATTTATTTCTTCCTGATTTCTGAATTCCTTTCTCACCGTTTTCCGTTCCTATTCTTACACCGCCGTGTAAATATTTATCCATCTGACTTATTTAGTGTACTCCTAATTTACCTCAATAAACTATGATGTATAAAGTATGTAGTGCAGTCAAAAATAAACTAAACTTTATTTGCAGCAGAGACAGCAAATGGTCACAGGATGTCGTCTAAGGTTACTTACTAAACAACAGCTTCTGGTATCTTCCACTGGTGCACAGCATTGTCTCAGGAGAACAAAATTTCTCTGCAAGGATGTAAAGGCTGCTTTGAAAATTTGCTTGTTATTCTCAACATTCTGAAGACTTTTCTGAAGACTTTTCAAAAAGTACATTGTAATGAAGGTCTGCCAATGACATGAGTATGCATGGAGTCTCTTTGGACACTAAATGATAATAACAAATCCACTTATCTTTTTCTTCATCTTTTTTTTTCCAATACAAGGGCCTCATAGTCATCACGTAATTTGACCTGCCCTCCTTCTGTAGCGGGAAGAATCATAGAACACCAAAAGAGAGAACAAGCAACCTTCACACAGACAGTGACCAGGCCAGAACCTGAACTTGAGGCAGGACTACTAAGGACTACACTATACAGTATACATTTAAGTGTTAATAGGACAGAGATTCTAGACTGCTTTCTGTTTTTCTTTGGGTGTCAGATGGTGGATGCTAGGTTTTGGGTATGGGGTATATTTATTATATATGCACCATGTGTAACCTGCATCGAACAACAGATTCATTTGTTTTGAAGCATTAATGATTCTTGAAGATCCCCTTATCTTTGTCAAGAAAAAAATAAATAAAATAACATCAAAGTCACTACTGCCTTTCATAGACCTTGCAATCAAAAGGAAGAGACTTGGCTGCAATTTTAAAGGAAGTGCAAAAGATAAAGCAGTTGAAGAGCATTTTAGAAGTTATTCACCTTCTATTGTGCAAATATATCCTATGTATAAAATAAAGCTAAATATCTTATATGCTAAGTATAAACTAACATTAAATAAAATCCTATAAAGCTATATAATTTTATATATACAGTACATACATACAGCATATATATTGTGGAAGTACAACCCCCTTACACAGACAGACACCGATTGTCCAAAAGCACACACATTTAATTCTTTTCTTCACTCTACAACACCTCACAATGCTCGATTCAGACCAATACTCAGACCCTTCTTTCTCTCTTCTTTTACTCTTCTGTCATCCTCACTCCTCCTCTCACAAGCTCTGTCTTCTTCCTCCCGACTCCAGCTCCAGGAATGGAGTGAGGCAGCCTCTTTTATAGTGCCCTGGATGTGCTCCAAGTGCTCCATGAAGATCTTCCGGCAGCACTTCTTGGTGTAGTGGAAGTGCTGCCCTTGCACCCGGAATTACTCCGGGCGTACTCAGTTCCTGTTCTGGTAGCACTTCCTGTTGTGGCAGAAGTGCTGCAATCCAGGGTTCTGTAGCCATTTTCCAGGCACCCTCTAGCAGTGGCTACAGGCTCCAACAGGGTTGAGTTACCAAGCTCTGCTCCCATGGCCGGGAAGGTATGGTCCCGGCATCCCGGCTGGGTAGGGCCTCCAGCCATCTGCCACAATATATATATATATATATATATATATATATATATATACACACACACACACACACATAGATATACATATAGATATAGATATATACTTGCCCGGCCGGGACACTCAACACTGGAAGAACTGGGGAAGGGAGCGTATCCAGACCATTACCTCCTCCGGAGCACTAGATGGCAAAACCCCTGGGTTGCAGCAGGGCCTGGGACTCCCACAGGGCTCCATCGGAACTGGAGTTTGATGCAGCCCTGTTGGGTTCCATCGACACCGCCAGGGGGTGCTGCAGCTGCTGTGGTTAAACCTTTAATTGAATTAGGTCAACGAGCACATGGAGCACTTCTGGGTGCCTTATAAAAGGAGCTAGCAGCCACTACTCTGGGAGCCAGAATCAGGTGGAAGAGAATGAAGCTTGCCAGGAGGAGTGGAGATGGATGGAGAAAGAAAGAGAAACGAAAGAAAGTGTTTGGTGCTTGTGTTGGAAATGTGCTGTACAATGTGGGAAACGGGGAAAGGTGTTTCCCATGGGGAAAAAATAAAAAAAATAATGTGTGCCCTGAACTTGTGTCAGGTTTGGGTGGCAGGAGTGCTCCCTGCAAGCCACTATACACACATACACACACACACACACGCACACACACATATATATATATATACACACACAGATAGATAGATGGATAGGTAGTGGACATTAGGGGGCACCAGAGAGCCCCAACCACCACACATAACAGCCACAGATGCAGTTCCAAGGTTAAAATAAAGTTTTATTTTATACCAATACATTAAACAGGTGTTCTTGTCATTCCAGATAATAAAAGCACAATACTAAGCTCCTTTCTGTCTCCTTCCACACCTCATGCAGCATCATACCAGCTGGTAAACAGCTTATTTTATGCCGGACCCAGGAACACTTTCCGTGCCACAGCTTTGCATGCTGGAAGCCCCCCAAAGAAGGTGCAGTGCTCCACTGCAACTCCCAGTGGTGGAACTTAAGTACTCCAGCAGGGCTGCCCATCAGGACTACTTATAATTATTTAATATTTTCTATATTCTATAATTCTATATATAATTCCCAATAATGCCCTATAGGTGTACATATGGGACTGCCACCCATTGGATCCTCCTATACTGTGCTTATGACACCAAGAAGCAAAAACCTTCTGTCCTTCCAACAAGAGACCTCCTTTCCAGGAAAAATACTAACAACTAACCTGGACAAGATGCCAGGCCATTTATGTCCTTCCATTAAGGCCTCCCTTCCTGGCAAGGAACCCTCCATCCTTGTTGGGATGCCAGTCCATCCATTATTTCACTCGCTATATATACAGTATATGTTTAAATAAGGGCTACTGAATAATCACTCTTAACCCATGCGTTTACTGCAATTTTTTTATTCAACCACTAAACGTGTTAATTTAGTCTGGTCAATTTGACCGCTCTTCACACTTACGGAAGCAGTGCCAAATGAATCTCAGTCTATTAATGGTAGTAGTGGCGAGGCACTGCCACATTAATATATTGTACCTGTATCTGCCTTATGTATGCTGTTTGTCCCTGGCTGAGTTTCCACACATTTACCATGTAGGAGCGGTCTTTATCCCAGGACTGAGAGGGGGAAGGCAGTAATTGATAGCATCACCCTTACGGCAGGTGGAACTTCCAGGCCGCTATCAGGAACTGTTCAGCTCGATAGCCATTTGGAGGTCAGGCTATAAAGTACAAAAGGGGTCCTGGGTTCAAATCACTGCCCAGTCTCTCTGTAAAGTTTAAATGTTAAAAATGGATTACCATCAGGATGCATCTAGATCCCAAAGATTAGGATGATTGGTGATTTTAAAGTTCACTATATCATTTGTTGATTTATATACTTTATTTAGGACTTCAGTATATTTTACATCTTTTACATTTGCAGAACAGCCAGGTTAAATAAAATGACTGAGATCTTACAGTGAGTGAGTCCATGGCAGGAATCCAAGCAGGTAAGTTATGGGTTAAGATTTGCTGCTTTAACTCCTACACCACACCATCTGCCTAAGCGCCATAGGATGTAAGTGTGTGAGGTATCTGCTACGGTGGACTGGCATTCTGTCCCGGGTTGGCTGTCACTTTGAACCTGCTGTTCCTGCTAATGCACTGAAAAAAGGAGGATCAGAAAATGAGTAGGGTGAGATCTTCTGGGATCAGGTGACTGATGATTGAATGGAAATACTGAGCAAACTGAAAATCTAAACAGTTTTATGAGGAAAAGGTTGAAGGAACAGTTCTTTATTAAAAGAGTGCAACAAGGCTGCCTGCTGCTATTCAGGGCTACAGCTCTGTATCACACAATGTATAATATATCTCCAGAAACGATGTTACAAGAGTGTTAACGGGCAAAAGGCATTGCAGCTGATTTACTACAAAGACATATTAAGTTCAAAGAAGGTGTTGGAAACAGAGCAGCCATGTAACAACAGGATATTAAATACTTAGCTGCTTGGTTAAATGTTTCACATGCATACACCGCAGGAAGCTTCTTAAGACCCTTGAAGTCATGACACTCAATACTACCACAAGGGCACGGTGATATAATTGCTGTTTTTAAGTTGGACATAAAAAATTCTCATTAATACATTTAAAGGCTCACTCATAAAAGTCACAATCTTGATGAATTGCTTGCAGGTCTCCCAATACACTTGAACAGTCAGACGACTACAATGACTCAACCCAGCCTACCACTGAGCCTGCAGTGGCTTACTAACTCAATTAGGAAGAATAAAAGTCTTCAAATCAAGACAACTCCACTTTCTGATTTTACTTTATGTTACTCTGTTACCATAACTATATCGTTTGGTAAAGTTTTAGTGCTCTTAAAGGACAAATAATTAGGTGGGATTACAGACTAAAGCAAATACATGACTTCTAGTTAGAGGGGATGTCAAAGTTGTTGCCTGAGCATGTCCGATTACACGACAGAAAATTCCAGGGTATGTCAAATTAGATAACTCCATGATGCCTTTCCAGCACAATTTCACATTTCCAAATGTATCATGGGATATCCCCTTTTCTGACAGCCAATAGCATGCTGCATGATGGACCTGGAAACCATGCAAAGGCATTACTGGTATGTTAAGTTCATTCATTTTTCCATTCTGTCATGGTAGGTAAAACACACAACATCATACAGATGAGTCTCTGTAATGTTTGTCAACAGGATAAGTCGCTCCTTTGATCAACCTGTAAGAGGGCTGGTGAAGCACTGAGGTTGCACATTTGCCTCCCAGATAAGGGGTACTGAAATCGGTGGCAGCTTGTACAAATGAATAAAGAAAAGTCCCCATTTAAAGTTTGGATCGATGTGAGCCACAGGTGACCTGATATACTTTCAGAGTAAAGGCATGTTCATTTGGCTCAGTGCAGTAAATTGTTCTCTGAAGAAAGTCTTAGGTATGAAATTTTCATTTAAGTCGGGGTATGAAATAGGTAGTGACCTGCTAGAATAAATTATAAAATGAACACAGTAAAGTGTAAAACTATTATTATTCAGTTCTATTCAGCTTATTTTTATGGATCCGTCTTCAGTATCCACAGGTTCAGTGCCTGCACAGTTATAGTACAATATATTTGTTAATGCCAATTAATGATTTATCCAGAGTTGTGAAGTTATTCTAATTATCTGCTACAACTATACAGGTGAATGTGATGTGTCATGGAACTAGCTGGCTCAGTGTTTTTTGAGATGAAATATATCTGTACACTGTTATATTATTAAATAGATAAGTAAAAAATGTTCCCCTGAGTGTGCTATCAATTATTTCTGCTTCATACAAAACAAATACTTTTGATGTGCCCTGCCAGGTCAGCTTTTTCTTTCAGTTGCAGTAAAAATAATTACAACTTTTACAGTAAATGAAATAAGGCTCATAAACTTAAATCTACAGCAAATAAGTGTAATGCAGTGCAATACTGTTAAAACCAAGATCATGATGGGGCTGGAAACTGTGCTGACAACATCAGGTGCCAGGCAAGAAACAATACTGGCCAGCATGCCAGTCCAGTAAGGTCCACTCAGCAACACACTCACATTTACACCAGACAGACAAACCTGTGAGAAACCCCTGCAGACATTGGGACAATGTGCAAAAGTAGCATTTAGATAGTGTGTGGCAGACGACCAGGGACCTTGCCCCACCGGGATGCCTCGAGAAAGGAAGGACCAGGAGAGGGGCCAAATCTTCCCTGGCACTCAAGAGGGCACCACCCCTGGATAGCATTTGGGCCATGGATACAGAGCTGGGAAGCTCAACCCCGTAAGGGTCCGTGGCCACTGCCAAGGGGCGCCTGGATGGTTCCCGAGCCATGGACTGGAGCACTTTTGCCATACCAGGAAGTGCTGCCGGAAGATCATCAGGGAACACATGGAGCACATCCGGGTGTGCCATAAAAGGGGCTGCTTCACTCCATTCAGAAAGCTGGATTCGGGTGGCAGTGGACAGAGCTTGCAGGAGAGGAGTGGAGGCGGCAGAAAAAAAGAAGGACTGAATATTGTGGTGGTTTGTGCACTGTGTTTGTGCTGTGTGTGCAAAAGAACAATAAAAGTGTGTGTTTTGGACAGTGGCTGTCTCGGTGTCTGTCTGTGTTGAGGCTGATTTTCCATAAGTGAAAGTGTATAGAACCTATAATGATTGACCCTTAAAGCATTAGCTACTGCCACTCTACAAAGGACAAAATGATGTATATTTATAAAATATACTGCTTTCTTCAAACTTTGGGTGACTATCATAGATAGCTTCAAGCTGAGCACAAATATATTTTCAGATTGACTGTATTGTGTATGAATTTGGAGAAACATGAAATTAACTTTTATTGAATATAGAGTGTTTAATCGCTTAATGATGATAATACATTGCAATAGTGATGAAGGAAACAAAGAGAAGGATTGCTATGGCAAAAATGGCTTTTATGTGGATGAAATGCATACTGTGGCAGATGGCTGGGATCCTTGGAGAACGGAAGGACCGGGAGAGAGAGAGGCAGTATCTCCCCCAGGATGCAAGAGAGGTTAGCCCGCCTGGAATAAATCAGGGTCATGGGATTGGAGCTTGGAAGCTCAACCCTGTTGGGGCCCGTGTTAACCGCCAGGGACTGCCTGTGATGGTTCTGGAGCCCCGGACTGCAGCACTTCCGCTACACTAGGAACTGCTGCACGAAAATCATCAGAGCACACCTGAAGCACATCCGGGTGTGACATAAAAGGGACCGCCTCACTCCACTCTGGGAGTTGGAGTCAGAAGGTAGAAGACAGAGCTTGCAGGAGAGAAGTGGAGGAAGCAGAAGAGTAAGGAAAGGAGAAGAAAAGTAAAGTAAAAAGAAACTGAGTTATTGGTTTGTTTGTGATTGTGTGCTGTAGAAGAAGGAAAAGGAAAATGAAAGCGTGTGCTTTAAGGACATTGTGAGTCTGCGTCTCTGTCTGTGTTACGGGCTGGCATCTTTCCACAATACTTATAAACCAACACGTTAACAATGAAAAGAAATTTGAGCATACCAAGGTGTTATGCTTAGTATAGCGTAATGTATACCGTATATACTCATGTATAAGTCGGGTCTTGAAACCCGAAAAATCAATCATAAAATCAAACCTACCTAATAGGAGTGAATTTCACCTCCTTCCCACTGGGTGTGACAGCACACTATTTAATCTGAAAGCATATTTAGGCGTTCGTCTATTCATGAACATAGTTGTGATTCTGACTGTATTGTTTGAAAATGAGAAGATTTACACATTTGCAACTACCATATATGCTCACATATAAGTCGGGTCTTGAAACCCTAAAAATCGATCATAAAATCAGACCCTGACTTATACGTCCGTTTAAAAATGCTACCCTTACATTTTTTTTACATCTTCTTGCCTCCTACAATCTCATGTCAGTTTCTCAGACGCATCAAATTTTGTTGCAGCAACGCGGTTATTGATTTCTTTCACTACTTCAACAACGTTTAATTTAAAACCAGCTTCATATTTTCTTCTGATCAAACGCTCCATTGTAGATAAGGGATGCTCTTATGATAAAGATTTATGAGGGTGTGAGATAGAAAAAACACAAAACAGTAAAAATGTCACTTCCGAATAGTTCGGGTATTACCGTGTGGTCATGTAAGCACAATATATAGAAAAAAGGCAGTGTGCTCCGTGGTTACTCTCTCAGGTGGGCATTAGCATATCATAATCTCTTGGACCAATAGCGCCAGTATTCCACATTCAACTTATATGACCGACATAAAATGCCAGAAATTATACGATAAAATCAACCCTCGACTTATCCGCAAGTGTATATGGTAAGTTGTGAAATATGGACTGTAATCAAAACAATAGAAGATGGACTAGAGAGCTGTAAGATTTGTTTTATTAGTAGAATGGCTAGGTGAAGTAACAAATTAATGAGTATTAAAGAACACAGGTATAAAAAACATTTACTAAGTGAGATAAAGAACAGGCAATTCCATTATTTGGGAAATATCATCAGTGATGAAGGCATTGAATGCTCAGTAAAATAATAGGAAGAGAGCAGAAGGAAGCCAGAGAAACACCATCAGTGGAAATGCCATGAGATGGTTCAGGAGCAACCTGAGTGGCCATGAGATTTTTAGTATGGCTAGGGGAAAAGGACAGGAGGAAGACCAAGATCACCAACATCTGCATCGGATATGGCGCTTAGAGAGAAAGAGAGAGAGAGAGACATGTAGAGCTTACAATTGCAGTGGAAATCACAAAAATATGTAACTGCAGATAAAAACAGTACGTGATAGGAACATTTGAAGGTTATTTTTGTGATAAGCAGGACGAAGATACACCCAAAAGTGTTCAGGAAGAAAAATTTTCATAGGCAAGTGATACTTACAACAATTTTTAATATCCAAGCAATGCAAGATTCATTGAACATTTCCTGGGCACTTTGCCAGCAAAATCTATCATCTACAGTATTCTTAATACAGAGTGAAGACACATATTTTTTGTAAATGAATGTACTTACTATATAAAGCAACTGAAATTCTGTTAATTTCTGGAGAGTACAAGAATAACTTTTGTGTCAAGTGACACATGTGTCATTGCTGTGGTACTGAAGGCACTACTATGAATGCTGAAAAGCTTTTATTTCCTTATGTTTATGGCTTTCTCTTTTTAGTTTAATATCCATTCAGCCATTTTTCAGTCCCCACTCCCAATTGTAGGACTCACAGATATAGATTTGTACAGTATACAGTATAAACTGAATTTAAGAAGAATCTGGAGGAGACTTTATGATGCCTTAGCTATTAGCTAAACAAAGGGTTTGATGGATGGAATGGTCTCCTCTTGTTTCTCAAATGTCTAATGTTTATGTGTGAGTGGTGGGCTTAATTAGTGGCAGTCTTAAAATTTATGTGATATGGAATGATTGTCTGTACTTTTTAAATGAAGCCAGACCACTTACTTCAGAACAGGTCATGTTTGGACCCGGCTGGCCAGTACTTGGATGAGAGACCATCTTGGAAAAGCTTGGTTTGACAGCTGGATGGTGAAGCCAGCAGTTGGGGGAATGATGGAGGGGTGCACTTACCCTGTGGTCTTTAATGCCCCAGTACAGTGACGGGGACACATGACACATAAAACCGAGGTCTTGCCTATTGGTGTCCATTAAAGATCTCTGGGCATCTTCTGAAAACAGCAAGGTATATCCCGATGTCCAGGCTAAATTGCCTAACACGGCCTCGTCCATTCCGGACCCCAAATCATCCCCTGCGTCCTATTGTCTCTCTCTCACACCTCCTCACCACCTAATAGCTAATGTGTGGTGAGTGTACTGGTGCAATAATGGCTGCTGTCGCATCATCCAGGTGGATGCTATACATTAGTGATGGTTGAAATGGTTTTCCTTCGTCTATATAAAGCACTCCGAGTAACAAGAAAAACACTATATAAATGTAATTCATTAATTAATTAATATTATTAGATGCTGTGTTACAAATGTGGAAGAGTTCATTGACATTTTTCCTCTAATTTGGGTGGGTTATTTACAATCACTTGTGCAAGATGTCCCTCTCAAAACGTCTGAAAAAATGTCTGAATAAAATGTGTTACTGTGTGTTTTACTGTTCTACAATATGCATATAAAACACTGTCTTTAGTAAAATAACAAATAATTTAAATAAAGGTTCTGATCTTTACCATACTACCAGGCTGGCTTTGAGGGCTTTTTCTGCTCAGCTGTGTCTGCATGTTTCCCTCTATTAAATATGACTTCATTTTGTCCCACTCCTTGTATAGTGCTGTCTGCTTGCCCTCGGGCATATGAACATAATGGACAGACAGCTGAAAGATCCCACAGTCATAAAGGTCATCTCTCTGGATAATACTGGGAAGATTATATTATGTCAGTACTTCTATCAGTCAGCTTTAACAGATTTTCTTTGTGACATTGTATAATACACCTAGTGTATATATATATATATATATATATATATATATATATATATATATATATATATATATATATATATATATGTATAAATCTATGCAGTCAGTTCATGCAGACTTCACATTTACTTTAAGATCAGATAGAAAATAAAAGTTTTCATTTAAATTGCCCCAGAAGACATGAATTTTTAATGCATTTTTGAGTGCCCTGAAGCCATTGATTGATTGGATTGTTGCTAATAACTGGTGGCCTGAATAAAGAATCATTCATTCAAAAGAAAACAGTCAAATAGTGTTGGCATTGAAGGCCGATGATTCAGGAGTGCAACACATAGGAATATTCCAAAAACAATTGCAAAATGAAATGTGGCAGAAAACACACAGGCCAGTTGGTCAGTTTTATACAGGAGAATCGGAGACATTTTATTTATAGGAATTAAAATGGTCAAAAACAATACATAAAGTCAGAATACTAGCGCACTCCAAAGTGTACAATCTGAGCAACCTCTCATAATGTAGCATCGATGTTCTTTACAAATAAATAATTTATAGAGATAAGCAATCTGAAAATAAAATAACCTCTTTAGAGAGTAACATCAGGTAAAATCTCCTCGTCCTTCCAAAGGAGTGCATGTACTTCTATGAATTATGGTAGAATTTTAAGCAATCAGTGTTATGATTTGACTTTCGTTTGTTTTTCAAAAGGTTTTTGCTGAAACACAAAATTATGTGATTTAATAAAGCAAAATAAACGTTCAATTTTAGGATTATAATATATATTATATTAAATATTACTAACTTCATCAAAAATATGAAGTACACATTGTACTTGGTGTAGACCATTGGTTCCAAACTCAGTATCGAAAAGTAATAAAGTTCATCTTTTGCCTGCAGTAGAATGGGACTGCCCCTAGCCACTCCCCTAAACAGTATTTTGCCCCGGCCCCTCCTATCTGTGTCTGTTGCTATGCAACGTTACTCATGCTGCATTCAAGGCAGTTGCCAGTCTATCATAAGGTTCACTTTAGAACATTAGAACATTAGAACACTCTAGACGAGAATAGGCCATTCAGCCCAACAAAGCTCGCCAGTCCTATCCACTTATTTCTTCCAAAAAAACATCAAGTTGAGTTTTGAAAGTCCCCAACATCTTACTGTCTACCACACAAC
This sequence comes from Erpetoichthys calabaricus, assembly GCF_900747795.2. NCBI lineage: Eukaryota > Metazoa > Chordata > Cladistia > Polypteriformes > Polypteridae > Erpetoichthys > Erpetoichthys calabaricus. The sequence goes on from NC_041402.2 coordinate 26,597,873, forward strand.
TTGGTAGCTTATTCCAAGTGTCTATCATTCTTTGTGTAAAGAAAAACTTCCTAATGTTTGTGCGAAATTTACCCTTAACAAGTTTCCAACTGTGTCCCCGTGTTCTTGATGAACTCATTTTAAAATAATAGTCTCGATCCACTGCACTAATTCCCTTCATAATTTTAAACAATTCAATCATGTCACCTCTTAATCTTCTTTTGCTTAAACTGTAAAGGATCAGCTCTTTTAACCTTTCCTCATAATTCAACCCCTGTAACCCTGGAATCAGCCTAGTGGCTTTTCTCTGAACCTTTTCTAGGGCTGCTATTTCATTTTTGTAACCTGGAGACCAAAACTGCACACAGTACTCCAGATGAGGCCTCACCAGTGCATTATAAAGGTTGAGCAGAACCTCCTGTGACTTGTACTCCACACATCAGGGCGCTGTATAACCTAACATTCTGTTAGCCTTCTTAATGGCTTCTGAACACTGTATGGAAGTCGATAGCTTAGAGTCCACTATGACTCCTAAATCCTTCTCATAAGGTGTACTCTCAATTTTCCGAACGCTCATTGTGTATTCAAACTTAACATTTTTACTGCCTATGTGTAATGCTTTACATTTACTGACATTAAATTTAATCTGCCACAAATCTGGCCAAGCCTGTATACTATCCAAATCCTTCTGTAATGATATAACGGATTCCAAATTATCAGCTAATCCACCTACCTTGATATCATCTGAAAACTTAACCAGCTTGTTACTTATATTCCTATCTAAATCATTTATATATATTAAAAATAGCAGCGGCCCTAGCACTGACCCCTGTGGAACACCACTCTTAACATCGGCCAGTTCTGATGAGGTTCCTCGCACCATCACCCTCGGCTTCCTGAGTCTGAGACAATTCTGCACCCATCTAAAAACATCACCCTGAACTTTCACTTCTTTTAGGTTGATGTGCAACCTCTCATGTGGCACCTTATCAAATTCTTTCTGAAAGTCCAGATAAATAATATCATTTGCTACACTTTGATCGTATCCTTTTGTTGCCTCCTCATAGAATTCCAGCATGTTAATAAAACATGACCTCCCTCTTCTGAGCCCATGCTGACTGTTCAGAATAACTCCTGTCCTTGCCAGGTGTTGCTCAATCTTATCCTTAACAATTCCTTCCATTAATTTTCCTGTGATGCATGTTAAGCTTACTGGCCTATAGTTGCTTGGATCTGCCCTGTCACCCTTTTTATATAATGGGATGATATTTGCCATTTTCCAGTCCTTCGGAATCTCTCTAGTGCGCAGTGACTTCCTAAAAATATGTGTCAAGGGTTTATATCTGTACTCACTTGCCTCCTTAAGAACTCGAGGGTAAATATTATCTGGTCCTGGTGATTTGTTTGATTTCAGCTTATTCCATCTAAGCAGCACTTCTACAATTTCCAACTCCCTCAGTACCTCCTTAGTAGTCCCTGTTACCTCTGGGAGGTTATCCACTTGCTCAGTTGTAAACACATCAGAAAAATGTAAGTTTAGGGCATCCGCTATTTCACTGTCTGTATCTTTTAATTCCCCTTTACTATTTATGATGCACTTGACCTCCTCCTTGACTGATCTTTTACTACTAAAATACTGAAAGAATTTCTTAGGGTTGTCTTTCACCTTATCTGCTATATTCCTCTCCAACTGTCTTTTAGCCTCCCTGATATCCTTCTTAATGGTTGCCCTCATGTTCTCATATGCTCTACAATTCACTTCGCAGTTATCAGTCTTATACGCCTTATAAAGCAGTTTTTTCCTTTGCAACTTCTTTTTTAAATCTTTATTAATCCACCGCGGAGTTTTTTGTAGTTTCCTATTAATTCCAAATTTAGGTATGTATGTTTCACACACACAGACAAATAATCTAATGAACACTATAGTGATCCCCCATTATATCGCGGTTCAGCTATCGTGCCCCTGCTATATCGCGGAAAAATTCAATAAGTTGCTACCTGCAGTGTACTTTGCAGCCAATTCATAACAAAGCATACGGTTTTCAGCAGTCACTATGGTACACAAACAGTTTCACGTTACAGTACCCAGATGATTTCTTACAAGGCCCGTTATTGGCTGAAAGAGGAGACTCAACCAATCAGAGCGGGATTTTCATTGTTTTGGGCTCTGATTGGCTACTGCTAACATGGTGTAATCTCGCAAGAACAGCGAGCATGGCTCCCCAACGCATCTCAGTTCTCTGCGTATCCCGTATTTTGCTTGTGGTCCAATTGTTGTGAGCAAACTTTTTATGAACTTTTTGTTTTATTTTAAGCCCTGACTCCCAAGCATCCTGCATCTTCTAAGCTTTCTGGTAGTAGTGAGCCTAAGTGCCAGGGGAAGACCTTGACCATTCAGGAGAAGGTAAAACTCCTGGATATGCTTCGGGAAGGAAAGCGCTACGCGGACATCGCTCACCATTACAAGTTTACATGTGTTTAAAGTGTGTGGGAGGGGTATTTTAAGTCTTAAACTATAAAAAAATTTTTATTTATATGGTCTTTCTATATCGCGGATTTTCACCTATCACTGATGGGTCTGGAACGTAACACTCAATAGACGGGGAATCACTGTATTAGTTAATGAGTAAAAATAAAATAAAAAACAAAAACATGCACACACATTCCACCTTAATAATACAATAATAATACATTTTATTTATATGGTGTGCCTTTTACATGCTCAAGATTCCCAAAACTGTATTGAATAAAAAAAAAACTGCATTAACTTCTTCTAATGTGTCAAATAAAACTATATAACAAATAATTAAAACATGAGAAATGTTGAATTAGCCTAAAATTCATTTTGTCTCTTGCATATTCTAGCATTAATCACCTATTTTTTACTATTTATGCAGTTTTATGCTCAGTGTGGGGCTCAAGGCTGGATCACAAATAACCTACAATTGACAGGAATGATACGATGATTGATTAACGAGAACATCTGGAACACATAAGGGACACCTCAGTGACACTACATTTATAAATTAGTGGGACCAACGAAAAAACAACTACCTGAAATAATTAATGAACTAGCCAGAACATCTTAATAGCTCAGAACAAAAATGAAAGCCAACATCATTGTTAATACGCAAGGCTGGCCTGTTGCTCACAACACACAAACATACACATAGTGAACAGCAGCAAAACACTGCAAAATTCAGTTTTCTCACTCTGATGTTTTAAATTTTCCATTTTTAAAAAGCCTAGCATTATAGTGGCTACACCCACTCTCTTTGAAAAACGTGTGTGTTTTTATTAATGTAATTTTGTATTGATTCACACTGCTGCTTCATAGCTACAGTGGATTTCAATTCATGTCGGCATGGAGTTTGCACATTTTCTCGATGTCTGTATGAATTTTCTTTTTGCCCACTCCCCAGTCTTACTGCACATCTTTAGGGTGTGAGTAGAAAAATGGAATGCACACAGAAGCTGAAGAAAGATGAAAAATTCACACAGGAGTGCTTGGACCAGGATTTTAATGTAAAGATCTGTGAGACAGTTTTATGAACCTCTGCATGGCAGTAAGCAAATGAAGTTTATAACAGCATATCTTCTTCAACTCGCTTAATCCAGATCAGGCCACGGCCAAGAGCCTATCCAGGGCACATTCAGTAAATATTAAAATAATCATCAAAAGAGAGAGCTTTTGGCTATTTGTAGTCTCACAGAGTCAGATGTAAAATACATATGTCTGGAGACAGCCATGAGTGAATTAAATATGAGTGGAAAAAAATGAGATTGTTCTACGAACGTGATATATTCTAACCACTCCAACACCTCTTGAAATCAGAGATCAGAGTAGGAGTGGGGATTTAAATAGCAAAGACCAGTGGTGGTCTTGTTAATCTGGTTCAGACCGACAGAAAGGCTGTATTTACCATGAATAAATCTTCTATGGTTGAAAGTCTCTTAAAAAGACCCCTGTTAACATCAATGTGTGTCCTGTGTGTGTGGATAGCACATTGCATGTGTTAAAATAGACATAATTTGTTAAAAGGCAAACCCCTTTCTCCAAAAACACATTATATTTTGGAATTTGAAGACATCACGGGACTACTATATATACTCAAAGATAAGTTCTCCCGCAGATAGGTTGGGACTTGATTTTATCATATAATTTCTGATATATTATAATGTCGGTCATATAGGTCGAAGGCGGAAAACTCACGCTATTGGTCCAAGCGATTATGATATGCTAAGGCCCACCTGAGAGATTAACCACGGAGGTGGGTGTGGGTGTGCCAATGCGCTGTATCAGCGTGTGTTCCTAACCTCTCTATCTCTTTATCTCTCTCTGTTGTGCCTACATGACCACACGGTGATACCCAAACTATTCCAAAGCAACGTCTGCACTGATTTATGTTTTTGTATTTCACACCCTCATACACCTTTATCGTAAGAGCATCCCTTATCTACAATGGAGCATTCAATCAGAAGAAAATATGAAGCTGGTTTTAAATTAAACGTCGTTGAAGTAGCGAAATAAATTGGTAACTGCACTACTACAACAAAACTCGATGCATCTGAGAAACTGACTGATTGGAGGAAGCACGAAGATGTAAAAAAAAAATTAAGATGTTGCATTTTTGAACGGGCATATAAGTCGGGGTCTGGTTTTATGATCGATTATTCGGGTTTCAAGACCTGACTCATACATGAGTATACAGTATATGGTAGTTGTAAATGTATAAATGTTCTCATTTACAAACAAAACAGTCAGAATCACAACTATGTTCATGAATAGATGAACACCTAAATATGCCTTCAGATTAAATAGTGTGCTGTTACACCCAGTGGGAAGGAGGTGAAATTCACTCCTATTAGGTAAAGGGGCAAAGTTCTTTCTTCAATACACCCGAAACAGTAAATGCGCCTAACGCCACTGGTACCATTCCTGCAGAACTACAGGCGACGCTGCACAGCATCCACCTTCTGACAGCAAGTCTAACTGAATAACTCAAGTAGGTTCCTCTTCTAATTGGAAATTTAAAACAAGCCATATTAGATAGATAGATAGATAGATAGATAGATAGATAGATAGATAGATAGATAGATAGATAGATAGATAGATAGATAGATAGATAGATAGATAGATAGATAGATAGATAGATAGATAGATAGATAGATAGATAGATAGATAGATAGATAGATAGATAGATAGATAGATAGATTATTAATCACAAGGGGAAATTCACATACTCCAGCAGCACCTTACTTATACAAAAAACAATATTAAATTAAAGATTGATAATAATGCAGGTAAAAACAGACAATAACTTTATATAATGTTAACGTTTACCGCCCCGGGTGGAATTGAAGAGTCGCATAGTTTGGGGGAGGAACGATCTTCTCAGTCTGTCAGTGGAGCAGGACAGTGACAGCAGTCTGTCGCTGAAGCTGCTCTTCTGTCTGGAGATGATACTATTAAGTGGATGCAGTGGATTCTCCATAATTGATAGGAGCCTGCTGAGCGCCCTTCGCTCTGCCACAGATGTTAAACTGTCCAGCTCCATGCCAACAATAGAGCCTGCCTTCCTCACCAGTTTGTCCAGGCGTGAGGCATCTTTCTTCTTAACGCTGCCTCCCCAGCACACCACCGCGTAGAAGAGGACTATTCATTATTATAGGGCTATTCATTATTGCTATTGTTGTAGCGTACCCATATACAGTATACAGACCACAATGCTACTGTTTTTGCCACTGTTTTTTTTCCATTTAGTGAAGTAGGTAAAATGATAACAAGATACATAAATGAGTCAGTAAGATTTAGTTTAGTTAGCTACTGAGCTCTTGGACCAATATTAGCAAAAATAGCTTTCTGTTTTCTCTTAGTGTCAAGTCATTTCTTCAGTTTCTTTTTCTCTCTCCCCATCTTTCCATACTTATTGTGCGTATTTGTCAAATACAAGTAGACATGAAATGAGACACTCCAACCCTGACCATTTAAAAAGCACAGACTGCTAAGATGGTGACCCTAAATTGGACTAAATGAGTCTGAGAATGTGCGTATCTAGCACACTGTACAGAAAAGAACATTGTTTTTAGAAGAATGCATTAAAAAAACAACTTAATCCTATGTAATTTTAAGTGCACTTTGTTTTAATCCCTTACTTGTCCATGTACTGCGTTTTAATGTTTTATAAAGCACTCAGCAGGAATAGTTTTGATAGCCTACAGTATTGTGTCAGGCACTTTGCTAGGCTGACTTTCTTCACAGAAATGACTAGAGAGTTATGCATTCCTCTCAGGCTGCTGCGTCTACTGCTTGTTTTTATCACAGGAGTCTTAGTTCACTAAGTAACCTACTAACTGGCACTAATGACATTATTATGTACTCCATTAAGAATACATAGACAAGGAAGAAAACGTCTGCTTTCTCACACTCCAGAAAATGGCATTAAGTGTCAAAAGGAAACTCAAGAGCTTGTGGAATGACTTTTCAGCTAATTTCAATAAATTAATTGCTGCCTTTTGCCTATGGCAGGGCTGGCTTCAGCACTTCAGCATTCCTGCCCCATATAATCCCTACACTTCCTTTCAAGCTCTCATGTGAGGAATTCCCATCTGTACTGGGTAGACCCATTATTCCGGGCAGACCACAGAGGGCCATGTCTGTCCTGTTATACTATTAGGCCCATCCATTAATGATTTTTTATAACCATAACCAAAAAAAATTATACAATATATAAATTACAAATGCTGAGGCCTATCAGCCTGTCTGTCACGTAATTACTCACAAACTAACTGGGGCTTGAATTTTGAAAGATTATGACCTGAGTCATTCTGGAAATTCAAAAATTTTACGTAATGGAAACCTTAGCAAAGTGACCTGTGGTTGTGTGTTTATTACAGCAAAAATGATTGCAAAACTAAGTCACGTGGCGGTAAGAAAAAGAACAGCGTGACATCTGCTGAGCATCAAGCAAATTGCAGAGTACGTGAGGAAGAACACTGTAATCGGAATAAGAAGAAAAAGAACAGCAGCAACAACATCTGCTACGCATCAAGTGTGGGATACAGAATTCAAGAATGACACAGATGGAGAAATGCATGCTGATCATCGAGAAGATCATCATTAACTTTGAAAAGCAATATCCTTAGGAAAACAGCATCATATTTTTGAGTCCATTATATTTATTGACCCTCAAACAACATTTGCTTCTGTGTTTATAGAAAAATGATCACAAAATAAAATGTCAACTATAATAATGGCGAAAGAAGAAGAAGAGCAGTGACATCTGCTAGGCATCAGGCAAATCGCAGAAGGCACTTATGTCACATAGAATAAGAATACAGTTGAGCAATTGAGCAGCAGGCCAACTTGAGTGCTCATTCTCATGCACGACAAAGTCCAAGAAGAAGATCAAAAGAGAAATGCATACCAACAAATGGGAAGATCATCAAACACTCAAAAAAATTGCCGATATGCAAGCATTGCTTTTACATTTTTTAATCAATGTTTGTTTGAAGACAAGTGTGATCACTGAGAAGCTGTACATTTTAACAGTGAATTCAATAAAATATGTTGCCAGACTGGAAAAGTTCCACTTGCTCTATGTGAAACACCCGTATTTTAGGACTGTAGGTCCTCATACTTCACTAGTAATATTACAAATATGCCTTTTATTTTATTTTTTTTTAAATAATTGGTGACTATTAATAATATAGCCACTATAATTATGTTGCTTGCCCAGATTGGTTATTCAGTTCTGGCAGTTATTCAGCAATGCATTAGGTGAGAGCTTATGTGTATGCACAAGTTGTTATTGTAGATCATTGATAATTGCAAAGTAGAGACCATCATTTTCCAAAAAGCACAGTATCAGTATTAGAAAGTGCAAAAAATTACTCCTGCTACTTTTATATCAAACAAAATTGGAAAAGAATCGCCCTCCTAATCGATTACATAATTACCCCCAGATGATAATTGGGTGCCTCGTCCAGGATTGAGGTGGAGTCCTTACTCAGCCGGGATGCCATAATAGAAGGATGGACTAAAAGGGGCAATACCCGGCCTGGACATCTTATGATCCCCATCCTGGGTTGGATACCCGAAGAGTACAAAAACTGGCAGGAGAACATGTCAGGGAGCAGTTCATCCCCCAATTTAATAGGTGGCAGTGCCCCTTATATAGAGTCCCAGTTTGGACACCCGCAGGGCTGCATGGGAATTGGTGTCTGGAGGAGTAGCCCTGTAGGGATGCCTGGTGGGCGATAGAGGGCGCTGCCAGGGGAAGATCTACCTGGCCCACTCATAACCTGGAAGTGCTTCCTACTGGCTACGTCACATCACAGGAAGTACTCAATAAAAGGCACCACACTGCTTTGTCCAGATGAGTCGGAGCCAGGAAGAAGGTGGGCAACACTCAACTGGAGGACAGCAGTGCAGTAGAAAGAGGAGAGGAGGAGAAAGAAAGAAGAAACTTGAGTTTGTGCTTGTGGCATTTGTAATCTGAACCTGGGACTGTCTTGTGTGTTTGTGTTTGGGGCTCACTGGCGACCGCTGGCCTTCACTATTATCATGTTGGAAGATGGTGACAGAATGCAGCTAACCAATGGTAGGAGCAGAGTTTACACTAGTATTAGTTGCAAAGGCGGCACCACGCAAAGCCTGAACAATCACAAGTGCCAACTTTGTTCACAATTGATAGCATGGGCCAAAACAACCCTAAACAAGTTATACTGAACACATACACAGTGCGTTACCAGTTCTCCGCTTTGCTCCATGTGTGTGCATTCTGTACCTACAGTGGTGTTTGTATTGCTTATACTGTACAAACATGTTTTTCCAATCTTGTAATGCTCTTTTCTGGTGTTACGTGCATAATTTATATAGTTTATAGCATTTGTTTAATATAATATTCGATATATTTTGTAGCATTCAGCAAATATAAGCAATATCAATCAGGTGGGGGCAGCTACCTGCAAATGCAATGGAGTCAGTCCCCTCTAAATATATCCTGTCTCCTCCACAGCATTCTAGGGAGTGTTGTTCACCAAGGTGGGCACATTAAATATTAGTGACAAGATTATCTGGCATTTCTAGTGGCAGGAGGTGAACATGAGGGACAGCCTGAGTCAGAAGGACCACCCGGAAGGTGATAGGAGCTGAATGGATGAGTCAAGCTGTATGACAGTGTGGCCATCTTGTAAACCAAGGCTCAATTAAGAATTCATTTGTTGTTTTAGTGGAAATTCATATTGACAACTGCCCCATCCCCGAAATGCAAATGCTTGTCTTAAGATTTGGTTTGGGCACCAGGTCTGCTACAAAACTTGTAAACTGAGGCAATATCACTCATAAACCACAAGGCCAGACCTGATTTGTGCAATTTTGCACCTTCATTTCTGCAGTCTTTGGTGGTTCCTTACCTGTCAGGATAGGCTCAGGCCCTCCCATGACCCTGAATTGGGTCGATCAGATCTGAGAATATTGTGCAATGTTTTTTTTTATGGGCAGCATGGTGGCCTCATGGCTTCAGGGGCCTGGTTTCAGATTCTGTCAAGGACATATGTACACTATGTGGAGTTTGTGCGGCCTGTACAGTGGAACTATAAGTGCTGTGCAGAGTGGAGACAGAACCTCTGTGTTTTTCCCAGTTGATTCTGGGGTTCGTCAGTGGTGTGTTCTTGCTCCTACTCTGTTCAATGCTTGCATGGACTGGGTGTTGGGCAAGGTTGTGGGGTCCAGCAGCTGTAGGGCATCTGTTGGCAAAGAAAGATTCAATGATCTTGACTTTGCCAACGATGCTTCGTGGAGTCAATGGAAGCTCTGATCGGGGCGCTCGAGAGACTGAGTGAGGAGTCTGGGTGTCTGGGCTTGTGAGTGTCCTGGATAAAAACCAACATCCAGGCCTTTAATGACCTCTTGGGCACAGCCATCAGCACTGTGTCTGTTTGCGGAGAGAGTGTCGACCTTGTTGAGAGGTTTACTTACCTTGGCAGTGACATTCATGTCTCTGGTGACTCTTCCTATGATGTCAGTAGACGGATTGGGAGAGCATGTGGGGGTCATGAGGTCACTGGAAAGGGGTGTGTGGCGCTCCCGATATCTATGCAAATTGACGAAGGTCCAAGTCTTTAGATTCCTGGTGCTTCCTGTCTTGCTATATGGTTGCGAGACATGGATGCTATCCAGTGACCTGAGACGAAGACTGGACTCCTTTGGTTCTGTGTCTCTTCGGAGAATCCTTGGGTACCACTGATTGTGTCGAATAAGTGGTTGCTAATGGAGTCCCAAATGAGGTACACTACCTGCATTGTGAGGGAGTGTCAGCTATGGCACTGTGGCCACGTGGTGCGATTCCCTAAGAGTGATCCGGCTCACAGGATCCTCATTGTTGGGAACCCGAGCAACTAGACCAGGCCAAGGTGACGCCCAATAGAGGGTCATTTCCAAAGGGTGGGACTGGACAGCATGTCTGCCTGGGAGGTTGCCAACCAGGATCCTGAGTTGTTTCATCATGTGGTGGGTGCGGCAACGCGCTGTACCAGTGCATACTCCCAGACCTGACCTGACTCCATGAGTGTGGGGTTTCCTCTGGTTTTTCTAGTTCCTTCCCCTATCCTAACGATTTCCAGGTATAGCTGACTGGCAGCTCAAAGTAGGCCACTGGAAAGTTAGTGTCAGTGCAGGTGTTCTCAGCTACAAATTCACATCTGATCCACAGTCGGTTATTTGCATTCTTCCATTTGCAGCCGGTTCAGGCTCCAGCATCCTTTCACCAAGTTTTAGATTAGAGAATTTATTGTTCATTTTCAGTACTAAGTAGTCTTTTTCTTATTAATTGTGGCCTAACTCTTTGTTTCTTTTTTACTGCCAATTATCTAAAGTTAGTGGAATTCATGTGATTTATTCTTTTATGGCCTTGAGCTTTAATATTTGTAAGAACAAGCTCTCATTTCTCCTGGCTGTCTGTGTCATATGATATCATTTTTACCTTCATTTGCAACTTTTTTTAAAGCTGTTATATTTTTTTCAGAAGGATGAGCTTGCATCCCAAGAAGGTGTAAGATATCATTTGTTGTGTTGTTTGGGCTGGAAAGCTAATAAAAATCACTCTAAAAACAGTGACATCTCATCACCTTTTAGTTTATGTTGCTTCTTTCCCCAGTCGCAGGAATGAACTCTGCAAATGATTTGCCTCCAGCTTTGCCACAATTGAATTTGCATTTAAACTCTCAATTTCATTATCTCTCTAAATTCAAGTGTCTTCACTTGTAGGACCACTTATATGCTGTAGGGATCTGAGTGCTTCAAGTTTGAATCAACAAAATCAAGGGCTTCATCTGTTTGGTATGGATTTAAGAAAGGCAAAAAACAGTGAGCAAATAGCGAATTAGTTTGAGCACATTAGTTCAAAATTGGTGGCACAGCAGTTAGTATCAGTTAGACTCCTCTGCCTAGCTGCTATCTGTATAGCATTTACATGTTCTCCCTGTGTGTATATTGTCACACATGTGCGTCTGAGGGACACCTCAAAGACTCATCCCAGGTATGAAGAACCCCGCCGGGGCGAGAAGGGTGCTTCCGCTAACAGGCTTGTCTCTTTTATTTTCTTCAACCCTGAGAAGACACCCCCTGAGAGTAACTGACCAATGCCCCTTCAGGGTGGGATCAGTTTAAAAGGGAGATGGTCGAATACCAGCGTCTCATTTGGACCCAAACCTCTGAGAAAGACAGAGCTCCACAGACCTTTTGAGTGCATTAAATGCTATTAAATGATAACCATTGAGGCAATTTATGTTTATTACAGCGCCATGAAGCTCCCATGTACTTTGAACACTACAGGAATAGAGGGGGCACCCCAACACTTCGCAAGGGCTAAGAATATTTCTTCCACCAGTTTGCAATATATAAATCTATACAGTTACCCCAAAAGCCTTGGGTTGGTGCTGTCGCTCACATCTTGAGTCCTCAGATCTGAAGACCACCGGATGGAAGTGCTGACTATTTTTTTTTTTTAATATTATTACATGGCACACCATCTGCCATTAAATGAGATTAACCTTGTGGTGCCCCCAATCCTTTATGCTTCTCATTGCCTTTTCCTACCAAATAAATTTAAATCAGTATAAATTATATATATATATGTTGATTTCTATATGTCCAGCAGTATATTCTTTTGGGCATATTTGGGGTAACATCTGAGATGTCCCATCTATTGGAATGTATTTTGTGCTGCATGTAATAATAAAAATGAATTGCATATTTCATTCCAACAGATGACGCATTGCAAACTGCTGTTTAGAATCCTACAGCAAATGCTATATAACTGAGGCAACATACACACAAAGTACATTATAACTTAATAAACAGAAAAAAAATCATAGACGGAGTGCTAATCTAATTTGAGTCCATTAAACCCATTTAAAGTAGCAAAATGAGAGCAGGAATTAATTGTGGAAATGATTAACAAATTCTGTTAATAGCAATAATAAGGGGATCTTGGCCTCCTATGGGCTGAAATTGAGACCTCCGCAATCAGACCATCAGCTATTTTGTGTGTGACAGTCAACAAACTCCAATGAGATTTGTACTTCCTCTATCAGCCTTTGTATTTCTTATCCTTTTTTCAATTCAAAATATTGTTAATTAGGTTATTGTATATGCCATCGGTTGGAATGAAAAGCAAGGCATTTTATTAGTACACATGATAAATGCCCTGGAATGGGCGTGTTGAGGATGACGCCCTTAAGTGTGTGTGTCAGGAGTGATGTTGTAGGTATTGTGGACTGCAGTTACACTCTTTTAAAATAATTTCAGTTAAATTAAAATTGAATGAGATTTAATTGGATTTAAATTTATGTGCTAGACCAGTAGTCCACAAGCTTTGTGTAAACATGACTAAATAAAGGAACCTTGAACCTTGCTAGTAAACAAACAATATATATATACAGGTACTCGTCGACATACGACCTATGCAAGTTACGACTGTTCGACTTTACGACGCGTTTGACTGTTTCCCCCGCCAGCTGTTGGCAGCGCCAGTTTCCCGCACTCTCAAGTCTCGCTATGCAGCAGTAAAAATATACGCAGCAGTGTTGCCCCACGTGTGTTTGTGTCTTGTTGTTTTGGCAATTTTCGATAATAATATAACCCTAACATATAACCCTATAATATTAACACTAATAGCAGCTTTCTACTCAAAACGGCAAACTTGAGAAGCTGCCAGCATCAAACCCAGAAGCTCTTGATTGGGCAGTTCTTAGGATTGCACTACGCAAGCAGTCGCATCAACTGCTTACCGCAACCTGCTTTCTTTTTTCTTCTTGAATAAAAGCGCACTTGTTCTGTTATACTTGTACTTGTGAAAGTGTTTATTTGATATTTGGACTTCAGGCTTCACACCAGTCATTCTCAGTCACACACACCACTCACATCCACATCCACAGTTATCCCAGTCTCGTTCGTGCACAAGTTTTATATACAATCATCACATTCAAATGTTAACAGTTCCCACACACAACTGCTGACTCCCAATCAAGAGCTTCTGGGTTCGATGCTAGCAGCTTCTCGAGTTTACCGCTTTGAGTAGAGAGCTGCTGTTATTGTTAATATTATACAATAAAAACATACATTTGATTTACGTCTGTAACAACCATTGTAAATTTATAGTGCTTGTCAAAGTTAGCGTTCACGCTCGCCCCGATCTGACACTGCTCTTTTCAAATAAAGACGCGCTATAACAGAGGTGAACTCAGATCAGAGAAAACAGAAGCCCTCCCCGCAAGAAATGTCGACTCACAGTGTATGAATGGCGTATGGAAGAAGTGTGTTAAGCGTTATGTAAATACTTTTGCTGGATTTAACAGTGAACAAGAACTTGATGAGATTCGTGAAGAAATAGTGAAACTGTCAAAAGACCTTTCATTGGAATGTGAAATGGAAGATGTCGAGGAGTTGCTAGACCGGGAATCAGGTGAACTTATGAATGAAGAGCTGATAGAATTGGAAGAAGAAAGAGTGGCGGAAGAAGAAACAAGAGAATTGGAGTAAGACGAAGAGGAGGAGGTGCCACAAACAATGTTCACCACAAAGGGATTGTCAGAAGATTTATCTACTGAATAAACTCCTCGCTCATTTTGAAAAAATGGACCCAAATATTGAACGATTTGCGAGGATTGAACGGATGGCACGCAACACATTTCGTCCTTATTGCGAAATTTATGAAGAGAAAAAAAAAACAAACAATTCAGACGAAGCTCACTATGTTTATGAAAAGAGCAACTCCTCCCATCACCCCGTCCGCAGCCTCGCCTGATCTGATGAAGGCGATATCGACAACCCGCAGCCAAGCACCAGTGGTGCCAGGAATTAAATGTACAGTACAGTATTTCTTGTTTTGTACGTTTTCCACATATTAAACAAATTGTACTGTAGTATGCTGTGTTTGTCTTAGAAAGTAAGAAAATGTTGATAAAATATTACTTTAAGATGATTACAATATTATTACCCAGTCTAATATTCTTACCTTAAATTAACATAGGCCGACTTACGTCCAGATCGACTTACAACCAGTCAGTCGGAACCAATCGCGGTCGTAAGTCGACAAGTACCTGTATATATATATACACTATCTATCTCCAGGAGTTGGTGCTGTGTACTAATGTCGGAAGACTGACGGCTTTACTACCACTGACGTCACTTCCAGCATCCGTCTGGCTGTCGGAAGTCCTCAACGCCTGAAGATCTGCCATCTTAGAAGCATTCACAACTGGACACGCATCTGCAGAGATGTTAACACTTGTTAAATCATTTGGTGCCCCAGACCTTTATGCTGACGTGTCTATTCTCTTACACCGGCCATACTAACACATTTTCTAGATTGTAGTAAACTAGAATATCCAGAAAAACAATAATGCTGACTGGTGGATAATTTATGTGCTCAACATAGATAGTGACTGTGCTGGAATATGAACTCAAGCCCTGAACCCTGAGCACCCCATGTTTCCAACCTTGGGAAATCTGTTTTATCAGTTCAACTCCTTCACTCAGAGCAGCACAGAGTTAACATATAACGCTGAAATCCATTACATGTTGAACTCATATTGCACAACCTGATTTTCTAGACTGCAAAGGTTTGCATCCTATAGCTATTAATCAAGAAGTCTGTGAAATTGTGACAACTGATGGATTGAATAAATTATTATAAAGTGTCACGCTTTTCCAAGGTCATTTCAGTTTAGCTACAGAAGGAACAGATTAGACACTTAAACTACAAGGCAGCGGTCCCTGAGGAGTTATTTTGAAGCCTATATGGTAATTCCTGTTTGGAAACAGCCTTTATTCAGTAAGTAAGCCACCTTGAAAAGTTTTCTCGTTTAACTTTAGTCACCTATTTACATGCTTTTTAATAACTCCTCATATTTTCTTTTGTATTATTTACTTTGCCATTCAAAACATTTGTGTTTCCTATTAACTGAATAAAACAAAGTGACTTACTGTATAATAGAAGACACCGTTAAAGTACATCATGACTGGAAATAAATGATTGATTGGCTGACAGAAAGTTCCCGGTAAAATTGAGACATGACACTGATGTTCATTTTGAACTGCACGCTTTAGTGTAGAATTGCAGTTGTTTGAAATAATAACCGATAGGTCATAGCATATTAACTTACATGCTCAATTTGTCTTGGTTGTCCCTCATTGTTTGGTATTAAGGGAAATCAGCTGTCAGTGTTTTTAATGTATGTCTCCAGCAATTAATGTACACTTGGCAATGGATCAATGAAAGCTGTTTAAAATAAGACACAAGATTAGGAAGGCGACTCTGCCCCTCTCTCTCCCCTATCTAAGGTACTGTATATACAAATAATAAAATAAATGAGCATACCTACAAATAAACATGACGTGGCTTACTTAATTAATATCGAGTCTAGGAGTAAAGAAATTCTGAGATTTTGTGACTGTGAACACAATAATAGAATTGGATTTATGGGTTGCTGCATAGCTGGAAATATAAATGCAAGGTCACATCTTGGAGATGTGATGCCACCAGAAGGGCACACAAGGACAGGATAGACACAGGCACAGACTTCTGTTATTAAAGCTGGACATTTAGGACATTCTGCGCCTGCTTTACCTTATTTTTTTAATAATTGCTAGGTAAATTAATGAACCAAAATAAATAGTTTAATGATTTTAGAAGAACTTAGGATGTTTAGCAAATGAAAAAAGACCACACAATCCATTTGGCTCATTTGCTTAGCAAGTATTTGATTCATTTATTAATTTTACAAACACATTTTTTTTCTGATACAGTGTTATGGTGGCCTGAGATTTTCTTTATTCAGTACTGGCATATGACTGGAATCCACCCTGAATAATTGCCCATCCAAGTTCACACACACGATTAACACAAAGATCAAGAACTCCAGAACTGTGAGGCAGAAGTGCTAACCAGTGAGACACCATAACACTTTAAGATGCTTTTTGAAAAGCTTTGAGTAGATGAGTCACAATTTAAATTAAATAATCTTACTTGATTGGCTTTTATAAACAGTTGTTTAAAATGTCTCTGCTTCATGTGAAGAAGTATTTTTTTCGTTTCTGTCTTAGGTACTCATCTCCAATTTTTTCCACTGATGACCTTGTGGATCCAATTTACAAAAAGAATTCTCCTCAATCAACTTTATGTTGTTTTAAAGCTGTCATTGGGTTTGCTTCAATTGTTTAACTCTGTAGTTCATTTCAGTTTCCAATACCCCTCTGTGGAAATTTCCCATTTCAGGTGCCCACAAATGGATTTGGGTATGTGATTCTCAATAAAAATGAAAGAATTTTGATCGATTGACGTCACTCCATGTGCATTATTTGCTCCAGATACCTCAACTCTACTGTACATATGATGATGTGCTCCTGCAATGTCCACCTTAGATGGCATATCTCTTTTAACTTCAATCGATTATGCTGCCTATGGGAGTCACTATTTTGCTAAAAGAGGTCTACATTATCAGTGGGTGTATCTGTTACCGTCATTGCAATGTGACAAGGCTTAAGCTAGATAGGTCAAAGCTTTGGATCCTGTAGACACTCTGAGTCTTTACTTAATCTCTTCTTAGGTTCGGTTGAGTTAACTTCAATCATGGAATTTTGGCGGCAAAGTTTCTAGCACATAATTTTTTGTAATCAAGCTGAAAGTAGCGGCTCACTGGAGATGTGAGAATTACACAACTTCAAAATTTTCTAACCTCCCAATTTATAGCTCTGATTTTGCAAGAAAAAAACAACTTATAAAAGTACTGAATAATTTAAATATGTTAATTTTGTACAAAGGAAAAAGAACACAGTTTAGACATTGCAAGCTGTAATTAGCATCTGGTCATAACAAATGAATGCTGATAATCAATCCTAAATTACTTTATGCAGCAACTCACCTGCTCTGACCACTAATAAATCACAATTCTGCCAGAACCCTTGTACTCTTGCTGTAATGTGCATCGTACTTTAATTACCTATCATTAAGAATTCATTGCAATGCCCATTATAAATCATGTAATCAACAAACGATCATTTGAAATTGTCACCCCAGGTAATCATTGAGCTACCATTAACACTCAAACAATCAATTAGATGGAAATTTGAGAAAGGCATACATGTTGACTGACACCACTCAGACTTTTATAATAAGAAGTAGCAATGGAAAGAATGAAGAAACTTACTATATGTGAGGAAAAGTTTGCAGTCAATGTTCAAAATACTTCCAAAATAGCACCAAATCAGGTTATAGAGAGTTTAGGGGAGTGACTTAATTGCCATGCTGGGTACTGGGCCTGGCCTCACAATATAATGTTTTGATCTGTGTTACAACGTTTTTACACATTTTTCTGAATTTTTTTTATTTTGTAATAATGCATATCTTATGTTATGTCTTTTGGGTCACAGAATCCATTTCTGGCAATCCTTTTTCTGTGGGATTCTATTTTTAGATAGTTATAAATGTTTCCAATGTCATCTTGTTTTTCTGTGGACACCACCATTGTCAGCAGCAGTTGACACAATGTTACTATGCAATGTTACCCAGAGATGTGTGGAGCGAATTCCATTGTCGTGACGGCATCATGCAATTTCTGATCAGTCTAGCTTGTGGTTAATATTTGTGTCTTGTGTTAAGATGTTAGAATTCAACTTTCTGGCAATAGACCTTGATTTTTTGGAAGAATTTTGGACTGATGAAAGATAGGACTTACAATCTGTTAAGAAATATTTTGGCTAGGGCTTTCGATGTTTCTTCTCCTGCTCACCTCCATCCCTTAAATTGAGTCTTTCTTTGTATTTCTAATTGCATTATATGTCTGTTGATTGTGTTGACTTCCCTTTTGCCGGCCTTCAAACTTCCCTTTTACTGGCCTTTATAACATTATCTACCTACCTACCTACCTACCTACCTTGTAGATAACTCTAAAACACTGGCATGCATTTTTCTTAGCAATATTCCAAATAAAATTCTAGCAATTCTTTTTGACTACAATTTTGGGTTTCCGTTTTAATTTAGCCACTCTGTTACTATGACTTGCCAGTTACGGCCCTGTTTCTGATTTTAGATCTTGTTTTCATCTCCCAGTATGGTAATATTTCTATATTCTGCCATTTCTTTGAGAGTATACAGAATTGTTTGTAATGATCCTGAAATAAATACTTCTGAGGTACTTATTAAACTAAGGTTTTCAGTTAAATTGAACATATATGTTGTATATATGGTTGAATGAGATATCAGATCAGTTGTATGTAATTATTGGTTTAAAACTGTGCATTATTTTGTTTAAAAAAAAGAGATATTCTTTACAATGCAAACAAAATGTAGTAGGATGCTGTGGTTTTCAGGGTCTGCACCAACTCCTCAAACCTGACACAGACATTTTTATTTTGTGTGGGAAATGCTTCCCAAAACGTTTCCCACCTGCAGTGCATGGTACACAATAAGCACAGTGAAGCACAACAATGTCACTGTCTTTCTCTCCCCCCCCCCCCCCCCCCCGCCTTCTTTTTATGCTTTCACTCCTTCTCCAGAAAGCTTTGTCCTCCATCTCCCAACTCTGGCTCTGGGAGTAGCCCAGTGGCAGTGGGCTTCTGTTATCCTACACCCAGGAGTACTTCTAGTGTCTTATTAGCGTGGTCCGGAAGCAGTTCCGGGAGAGATGAAAGCCCGACACTTTGGCCTCCTCAATGCCTATAGCACCTCTTGGCAGCACCCATTAAACCCATCAGGAAAGTACTGAACTCTGACTCTCATGAAACCCTGTGGGAATCCAAGGCACTGCTGCAACCCAGGGGGCTACCATCTAGCATTCCAGGGGAGATAATGCCTGTGCAAGCGCTCTCCTCTAGTTCTTCCTTTATGAAGGCAGCTCGACCAGGGATCTCAATACCGACCCTACACTATACAGATTTTTCGTGGTGTCAAGCAAGAACATTTGCAGAGGGTCTTATGGGCTCAAATCAGATACGAACAATGGGGATTCAGAGTGGTGTTGTCCTTATTTGATTCTATCACAATTTCTTATCCTCTTATCCTGGGGGTTTCTGAGGTCAAGGAATTCAGTTGTTTTATTTTTTTTTGTTCTGATGCATTTTTCTGCAGGTTTCTTTTTGAATTCTTCCTCTCGTGATGCCATATTGTTTTGGTATGAATGACGTCATTGTTGTTGCGCACTTGGCAGGCTGTGGCTAGTCTTAACACTAGAATTCCCAAAGCCTGCGAAAAATTGTCTTTCTCCCTGAAAAGCCTACTTTCCCCAAACACACACACTGTCCTTATCAGTGTAGCAACTGCCCAGTGATAGTGGCCTAGGTTTACCAAATGTGTCAATTAGTGGCACTCACACATCCCCCATTCAGCCAACCATTTGCCCCTTCTGACACTTGCACTCTGTTTATCACCGCCAGCCCCAAACCTCTCCCTTACAGCTCAAGTCTGTGTTGAAGATGTTATATAGCAAAGAATTGTAAGGAATCATATAGGAAATTATATCTTATTTGAAATACTGTACATTTCATGTGTGTTCTGTGTCTACAACAAACTGATTAAAAATGTACAATGAAACAAGAAATATTAAGTCTTGTAGAGACAAAGCAAATGTTCGTGTTTATTATATCGAGCTTATGTCACGCTTGGATAATTATAACGGCACTGATAAATAATTTGTCTTTTTAGCGCTGACTAATACAAGTATCATAGATCAAAAGTCACAATCTTCACGCATTCATAGCAAGCCAAATTGCACTTTGTATGGCATCATCGCTGCAATGAGATAAAGGTCTGCATTGCATATTTCCGATTCATCTGAGTATTCAGGTTACTTCTAAGATCTTGTAGTGCAGCTTATTATATTAATTTGATCACTTGGTTTTGACTCATTTTGGTTTCCTGACTTTGATTCTTGCCTCTCATATTGGTTAATAAACAGGCACCCGAACCTCTCGACACTTCTTTTTTCACCCTGATGTTTGCTGTCACGCTTTGGGCTCTGTTTTAAAATACTCATTTCCTTATTCACTGGCATCAACCTTGGCTTGCTCGTCTGACTTCAGGTTTCTCTCCTGAACCTTAAGCTAAAACCATCTTTGACTGGTTGTTACAGGTGTGACATTGGAGCTGACACTCGTTCCTCTTTTTGCATTTCGACTGGATGAAGAAAGCCTAGAGGACAAGTGCCATCATTTCCCCTTCTGTTATGGAAGACCCACCACTTTTGCTCGGTCCACTATTTAAGAAGAGAACAAATCAGAAGTCTGGATTCATTAAGCAACAATCAACATCTTTGAAAGCAATTACTTTTGACTGAGGAAGCCATGATTTTGACCTTATAGTTCTGTTATTTACTTTAATTCAACACTCAATTAAATCGGCACTGACTACGATTCTCAACACTTTATCTGCGTTACCCATTTGTTTTACACTGTATATTACATACAAACCAAAATATGCTGTATACAGACCTATTGAAAGGTGGCGAATGTAATTTGGGCAGAATAGCATCCAAATATTGTTTTTACAAATGTGTAGGTTGTTACCGCTATTTTAAAGTTTTCTATATAACAGCATGGACGAAACGGATGGATGGGTGGATTAGAACTCTCCATCTATACATCAATTCATTTATCTATTCGTTGTCAAACTCTTTCAATCTAACTGGATTATACGTCACCCCCTGTGGCCCTGAATTGGATTAAGAAATTTCAGAGAGAGAGATAAATGGATGTTTCTAATTTAAGAGGTAAGTGTGCCTAAATTACCAGACTGCACACTAGGCTGTAATTGAAATAATCCCTGCCTCACTATCTGATCCTGACTTGCTTAAAGTGTTAGAGCTCCAACTGGAAACAGATTAAAAGAACTATATTTCTGAATTACAATCTGTAAAATGTTTTAGACTAAAATTATCCCCTAATAAATGGGTAAGAAAACAGAAATGGCTGTTATACCCTTGGCATGTTGTGAATCTGGATCATCTGTGAATCAGCCATGGGCGTGTGCTATTGATTGAGGAAAGTGGCTGTCAGGGATTTTCAATTATTCGCTTTTTCTCCACGTCCCAAAGGGGTTTTCCCTGGATACTTTAGTGTCTTCCAAATTCCAAAACTGTTAAGTTAATTAACTACTGGGAATTAGCTCTCAAGGACCGAGTGTGGTTCTTTGTCTTCAGGCTATTGATGGAGATTGGAGTATTTGGAGAAAATCCTTATGGGTTTGATAAATACTATAAAAATGTTGCATAAAATCAAAACCCTGTTCAGGAAAACAGTGAAGCGGTGAACATCTTGAAAATGAATGAATGCTCCAAATTAGCATTAAAGTTAAATGTTAACATCTTAAAGAATAAGAAAACTGTGTGATACGATGGTGTAGTGATAGCACTGCTGCCTCACAGTAAGGGGACCAGGACTGGCATTCTGCATTTTCCCTTTGTGGAGTTTGCATGTTCTCCCTATCTTTGCGTGGGTTTCCTCCCACTGTCCAAAGACATGCAGGTTATGTGAATTGGCAACACTAAAACTGGCCCAGATGTGTGTGCGATTGCCCTGCAATGGAGTGGCACCTTGTCCATGGCTGGTTCTTGCCTTGCGGCCCATGCTAGCTGGGATAGGCTCCAGCCACCCCCTCGATCCCCCAGGATTAAGCAAGCTAGCAAATGACATGATATTGCATTTTGTGTATAAAGCACACAAACCTTAATAAATTTCTTTGCAAAACAAAAAATCCTGTTGGGTACAACTAGACTGACACGATTAAACAAAAGGTGAGAAAGTGTGTTTAAAACAAGCATCCAGTTTATGGTAATTATAAGGAGAATTTAATTTGTTAAATTATCAGCTTTGTTGAAAATAACAAAGACATACCGTCACACATGCGCAAATGGGAGGCAGCTAAAGGGCTTGAATGAGAGTAATTCCACGCCAGACCAGGGGGGTGGCGGAGTACACTGACACTTTATCTCAATTCTCTGCAAACCAGTTACAGGAAATTTGCCTGGCACTTCCTGTTCTGGGCCCCATTGATGACATCACTTCCTGTTCAGGCCCCATTGATGACATTGCTTACTCTGCTTGCCTTTAAAACTGCCATCTTGACAATCTCAAATTAGTTCCGTGTTAGACTTGAACCTGTACACATCTGTGCAACTACTTTGTCCATTTGCAGCCAGGAAAATTATATTGGGGGCTGACCCAGACCTTTTTTTTTTGGCTCCTTTATTTGTCTGTTATTGACAATACATATTTAAACAAAATTCCTTACAACATAATTGCTTAGTTTCTTGATATTTTCATAATCTTTCTTATTATATACTACTCAACAAAATTAAAGGAACACTTATTAATCAGAGTATAGCATCAAGTCAATGAAACCTCTGGGATATTCGGAGTGTCTTTGAATTCAGCCCTCTGTAGGTTGATCATTTTCATTTCCATCCAATGATGTGCCATCCATCCATCCATTTTCCAACCCGCTGAATCCAAACACAGGGTCACGGGGGTCTGCTGGAGCCAATCCCAGCCAACACAGGGCACAAGGCAGGAACCAATCCTGGGCAGGGTGCCAACCCACCACAGATGTGCCATCCTTTGGTTCCTAAAACATTACCAGTCCATATCAGTAGAGATATCCAGCACATTTTTTCCCCATTGAGATCTGATGTGTTTTCAAAGTTCCTTTAATTTTTTTGAACAGTTTATTATTATCCCCATAATATTAATAATGTACATTAATTAGTAATACTTTTATATTTATGATTACATTTTGAATTGTTTTCTTGATATTTTCCTAAATGTTTAAATGTTCATCTCAGATGCACTTAAAATGTACAAGTCCACGTTCATTATTTTAGAACTAATGGTGGGGAATGAACAGCATCAACATGCTCAATATCAGACCTGTTTGATCCAGTTCAGGATCACAGTGGCTGGATCCTATCCCTAGTGAATTACTTGGGTTTCATAATGAATGGTTAGAGAGCGAATTTTAATTCAAAACACAATATTTTCTTGTACATCTAAATTTCAAGCAAGCCTTCAGTCGTCACAACTGTGGGCTGAAATAAAGTATACTGTATTAGGAAAGCAAGCTCATCTCTTGAAATGTTCTTAATTCCGATGACAAAAATGCATAATATACAATGAAAAATAGACGCTTGTCGGTCTCTGAAGTTTGAAAGATTTATATATTAATGCAAAAGATCTGAGTTTCTTTCACGCTTCAGTGCCCACCATTTTCGGTCTTCTATTTACCTGCAAAGTCAAGCCTATTACTGCTTAAAGAAAAGCTAATGCACATTCCGGGTTTGTAATTCTCATATGAAATAATCCGGCAAGATCAAGTAGAATTATTTAGTGAGAAAATCACTTGAAATGGGTCATATATTCATAAGTATTCCAAAGGGAAATATAGTGTGCAATACAGTTAAAACCTCAATTTCAGAAAATGACGGCGTAGGGGTGTCCTGTCTAGGGTTGGCTCCTGCTTTGTGCCTGATGCTGCCAGGATATGATTCAGCTCCCCGAGACAGTTTAATGGACTAAGTGAGTCTGGAAAAATGGATGAAATACAATCCCTATGAGAAAAATATTGACTTGAAATTTTATTGTTCTACAACATTGAATCACCATAGATTTAAGGAGTCCGTTTTGACACTAGTCAACAGAAGAAGACTCTTCAGTGTCAAAATGAAAACAGATCTCTGCCAAAATGATACAATATAAAACACAAAAATAAATTGATCACATAAGTATTCACCCCCTTTAATATGCCACACCTAATTCACCACTGATGCTGCCAAATGGTTTTAAAAGTCACAGAATTAGTTCAATGAAGGCCATCTGTCTAAATGAACCAGAAAGTGGAAGAGCCAGCTTGTTGCGAGTCAGTATGGTGGCCTAACTGACACAATAAAGACAAAAAGAACACTCTAAACAACTCCATGAAAAAGTGCTTGAAAGGCACACGTCAGGGGAAGGAGACAAAACAAAAATACCCAAGTCATTGAATATTCAATTAAAACAATTGGAAAAAGTATGGCTCAGCTATAAATCTGCCCAGAGCAGGCCGTCCACAAAAAAGAAGAAGATGAGTGAGGGAGCCAACTAAGAGACGTACGATAACTCTGAAGGAGTTACATGTTACAGTGGTTAAGATTGGGGGGACTATACAGATAACAACTGTTGCCCAGGGGCTCCACGAGTTGCAGCTTTCATAGAGTAGTAAAGAAAAGGGAACTGCTAAAAAAAAAAAAATGCACATGATGTCACAGCAGAAGCCACATGGGAGACTCTGATATCAACTGTATAAAAGTTCTACAGTCTGATGAGACCAAAACTGAACTTTTTTTGCCATCAGACCAAATACTGCATTTGAACACTGCCCATCCTGACAAACACACCATGTCAACCTTGAACCAGAGTAGTGACAGTATCAGGCTGTGGAGATGCTTGTCTGCAGCAGGCCCTTGAAGCCTTGTGATGGCAAAAGGAGTGCAGCAAAATATGAACAGATCCTAGAGGAAACCCTAATACAGTCTGAAAGAAACCTGGGCCTTGGGAGAAGATTTGTTTTCCAGCAAGACAAAGACCCTAAACATAAAATCAAAGTTACACAGGAATGGCTTAAAAACAAGAATGTGAATGTCCTGGAGAGCCCAAATCCCAATTTAATAGACCTTATGGATGGACTTGATAAAGTCTGCTTACTCACAATTAACATGCAACCTGACCGAGCCTGAGCAGTTTTGTAAAGTAGAATGTGGAGGAACAGAAGTGTGTGCAAAGCAGACAGAGAAAGAGAGAGACCCTTGCACTCAAACTCAAGGCTGTCATGTCATGTCTACCAAAGGTGCATCTACTAAATGCAAACATGAATGGGCCAAATACGTATGTGATCAGTTATTTTGTGTTTTATATTTGTATATTATATTTGTATTCCAGTAAATAGACACTGAACATAGCTGAGGTTTTCCTCTCACGCCCTGAAGTCGCACTCAGCAGGTTATTGGTGGATGTAAATTGGCCCCATCTAAATGAGTTTTGGCACATGGGTGTGACACAGAGTTTTAAAAACTACTCAGAAATGATACTTGAGTAAAAGTCGAAGTACTTTGTCAAATTTTACTTTCACTGAAATAGGAAGTATTTTCAGTTAAAAAATACTCGAGTAAAGTAATAAAGTATCTGCATTCAAAAATGCTCAAGTACCAGACGTAAAAGTACATTTTATAATTAAGAGAAGATTTGTCTAGAAAACACATTTATTTTATTATTATACAACAGTCACACAATATATTTGCTATATAACAGCGCTCCAGAATAATGAATCACGTGAATACAATCTGGCCTTTGATCAGTACATAACTGCAGTCAGGGTCATGGCGACGACCTGAAGAGTGGTACTGGTAAGTGTGGATTGGACTTACACTGTGCCTCCCTTACTGGGTTACCCGTTAAATAGATGACGCATCCCTACTCCAGAGAGAAGAATAATAAAACATAATAAAATAAAATACAACTCACAACTTTATCATTTAAATCAGTGGTTCCCAAACTCGGTCCTGGGGACCCACTGTGGCTACAGGTTTTTCTTCCAACCAGATTCACAATCAGTGATAATAATCGATAACAACTGAAAAAAAAAATCCTTAGAAGACTGGCATCCTTCAACATCTGCAATAAGATGCTGCAGATGTTCTATCAGACAGTTGTGGCGAGTGCCCTCTTCTACGCGGTGGTGTTCTGGGGAGGCAGCATTAAGAAGAAGGGCACCTCACGCCTGGACAAACTGGTGAGGAAAGCAGGCTCTATTGTAGGCATGGAGCTGGACAGTTTGATATGCGTGGCAGAGCGACGGGCACTGAGCAGACTCCTGTCAATCATGGAGAATCCACTGCATCCACTAAACAGTGTCATCTCCAGACAGAGGAGCACTGTTCTGCTCCACTGACAGACTGAGGAGATCGTTCCTCCCCCAAACTATGCGACTCTTTAATTCCACCCGGGGTTTAAATGTTAACATTATTCAAAGTTATTGACTGTTTTTACCTGCATTTTTATTACTCTTTAATTTAATATTGTTTTTTTGTATCAGTATGCTGCTGCTGGAGTATGTGAATATCTATCTATCTATCATTTAATTAGCCAGTCTTTTTTACTCTTTTCTTATTCTGCATTCAGTAAACACAACAGTATGGTTTTTACATTAATAAGACATTTAGAAATATTTCTATTTTTTTCTAAAGCTTTAAATGCTTAACTCTCTTTTGTTGTTTTCCTATTATTTTCTCCTTTTCCTGTGTAGTTTGCTCCCTTCATTTAACCCTAATAGTGACAATTAACAACCAGCACAGCACACACCGGGGATGATGAAATCAGCAATGACTTCAGTATCAGACCCCCTAATTAGTAAATAATTAATGAAATAACCAGAACACCTGGAAAAGCAGAATGAAAATTAGGTTGAAAATACTGTTAACAACTTAAAAAATACATATTCCCCATATAACTGCTCATTACATTTTAATAAAAATCTACCAAACTTTGTTTGTAATTTCTACATTGACTCCAAATCACAGAAACTGGGAAATGATGACTCATTTAATTAGGCTAAGAGTCCAATGAAAAATGGAAGTTGATTGGAATAAAACCCTGCAGCCAGAGTGGGTCCCCCAGGACTGAGCTTGCAAACCATTTATTTAAATATAAACACTATAAATAAAAAAAAAAACTGAGGGCAAATCAACACAGATCGGGATTAATATAATTCATTAAAGTAAATATAGATTTTAGTACAGCAATTATTACATTAAATAGTAACACAATAATTTCAGAATTGTTGTTCATCTTTAGAAGGAATTCTCTTAAAAAAGTTGTGGTTTTCTTTGCTCAGTTTGTCACCTAATTGTATCTTTAAACTACGCGCTCGAGCACTCATGTAAAGAACAGAATTAACTACAATTAAACTCAAAGCATATTATTAATTCTCCAGCATAATCAGGTGTATACCAGTTTGTTGTCTCATAATATATATTCATATTTTAATGCACTCCTATAGATAATTTAAATTAAACTAACTTGCATTAATATTACACTGCAATAATTCAGCTTCATTACAACATAATAAAATGGCAATTACACATCTGAGACTCAGTGTTCTACTGATAAATGTTCCGGACAAGGGTCAATTCTGTTTAATTTAAATGCTTTCTCCTGAATGTCATAAAGGACTAATAAAAAAGACAGCTCAGAGAAAATAAAAGTCACACACATTGAGTAGCGATGTCTTTTACTCTACTGAACTGCAAATCAGCCTATCACACAAAGCTAGAATATCCATTTAATAAGCCACCTATATTTGAATTAGTCATTGTGGTTCTAGTAGACTTGGGTTAGCAGGTCAGAGTTCTGTTAGCTTTCCCTGAGCTCAAGTTCTATTAGGTGGCATCACAAATACATGTGTCTGCTTCCAGGAAAGATGCCACCCCTTTTATTAACTCTCACATAACAAGAGACTGCAAGGACCCTCACAGGCCACGAGCTCTCGCTTGAACCCCGAGTTTATCTTCGTCAGTTAACCATTGACTTTTACTGCTGAGTTCACGCTAGTGTTTCAGTGAATGGACTCAAAAGAATCTGATGCAATATCTTGTGCGTACAACACACAGATTATATTTGCAAACTTTATAACTTTTACTTATCTTGTTTGCACAAAATTAAACACTTTTTAAAATTAAACTTCAGGGGTTCCATATAAGAAAAGGAAAAATGCTTACTTCTTCTTTTTCATCATCAGTAGCTAACTTCAATACTTTTTTTTTTAACTTGAAGGCAAATTCTTAAAAGCAACAATTTCTTTAGGTGCCATTTTCAAATACAACTGGGGGGAAATTGCACGTTCAGTTTCCAAGTCTCAGCAGTGAGTGGGAAGTATGGGAACAGCCTAGCAAACGAGCAGCAGAATGTGTGCAATGGTGATTTAATTTTTGAATGATATACAGCATTCTAATAGCTGTGTGAGCACCCCTCAATTACAGTGGTGTGAAAAACTATTTGCCCCCTATCTGATTTCTTATTCTTTTGCATGTTTGTCACACAAAATGTTTCTGATCATCAAACACATTTAACCATTAGTCAAATATAACACAAGTAAACACAAAATGCAGTTTTTAAATGATGGTTTTTATTATTTAGGGAGAAAAAAAATCCAAACCTATATGGCCCTGTGTGAAAAAGTAATTGCCCCCTTGTTAAAAAATAACCTAACTGTGGTGTATCACACCTGAGTTCAATTTCCGTAGCCACCCCCAGGCCTGATTACTGCCACACCTGTTTCAATCAAGAAATCACTTAAATAGGAGCTGCCTGACACAGAGAAGTAGACCAAAAGCACCTCAAAAGCTAGACATCATGCCAAGATCCAAAGAAATTCAGGAACAAATGAGAACAGAAGTAATTGAGATCTATCAGTCTGGTAAAGGTTATAAAGCCATTTCTAAAGCTTTGGGACTCCAGCGAACCACAGTGAGAGCCATTATCCACAAATGGCAAAAACATGGAACAGTGGTGAACCTTCCCAGGAGTGGCCGGCCGACCAAAAGTACCCCAAGAGCGCAGAGACGACTCATCCGAGAGGTCACAAAAGACCCCAGGACAACATCTAAAGAACTGCAGGCCTCACTTGCCTCAATTAAGTTCAGTGTTCACGACTCCACCATAAGAAAGAGACTGGGCAAAAACGGCCTGCATGGCAGATTTCCAAGACGCAAACCACTGTTAAGCAAAAAGAACATTAGGGCTCGTCTCAATTTTGCTAAGAAACATCTCAATGATTGCCAAGACTTTTGGGAAAATACCTTGTGGACTGATGAGACAAAAGTTGAACTTTTTGGAAGGCAAATGTCCCGTTACATCTGGCGTAAAAGGAACACAGCATTTCAGAAAAAGAACATCATACCAACAGTAAAATATGGTGGTGGTAGTGTGATGGTCTGGGGTTGTTTTGCTGCTTCAGGACCTGGAAGGCTTGCTGTGATAGATGGAACCATGAATTCTACTGTCTACCAAAAAATCCTGAAGGAGAATGTCCGGCCATCTGTTCGTCAACTCCAGCTGAAGCGATCTTGGGTGCTGCAACAGGACAATGGCCCAAAACACACCAGCAAATCCACCTCTGAATGGCTGAAGAAACACAAAATGAAGACTTTGGAGTGGCCTAGTCAAAGTCCTGACCTGAATCCAATTGAGATGCTATGGCATGACCTTAAAAAGGCGGTTCATGCTAGAAAACCCTCAAATAAAGCTGAATTACAACAATTTTGCAAAGATGAGTGGGCCAAAATTCCTCCAGAGCGCTGTAAAAGACTCATTGCAAGTTATCGCAAACGCTTGATTGCAGTTATTGCTGCTAAGGGTGGCCCAACCAGTTATTAGGTTCAGGGGGCAATTACTTTTTCATACAGGGCCATGTAGGTTTGGATTTTTTTTTCTCCCTACATAATAAAAACCACCATTTACAAACTGCATTTTGTGTTTACTTGTGTTATATTTGACTAATGGTTAAATGTGTTTGATGATCAGAAACATTTTGTGTGACAAACATGCAAAAGAATAAGAAATCAGGAAAGGGGCAAATAGTTTTTCACACCACTGTATAATCTAAGTTGGGAGCACATTTGATTGGTCTCTTTTATGAAGTTATAATAGTTTGGTCAATGTAACAATTAATGAGGACTTGCTGGAAAATGCAGTAACAAAGTAGAAAGTATGCTATATGACCAAGTAGTGAGGTAAAAAATAAAAGTAGCCCCAAATTAAATTTTACTCCAGTAAAGTACAAATAGCTGAAACATGTAAAAAATGTATTTAAGTAAAGTAACAAAGCAAGGTAATGAAGTAAAGTAAGTGTACTTAAGTAAAGTAACAAAGTAGTTACTTTGTTATTTTATACCTCTGGTTTGACGGTGCCATGTTACAGACCCACCTTTCCTACCTAAGGTTGCTTCCTGTCATGGGCCTACTGCTTCAAGGTTAAGCTCCTGCGACCCAGACAGGACCCTTAAGTGAGTAAGCCATTGGAATCCAACAGATTTCACACAGCATAAATAGCAGTTCACTTTTAGAAAGTTTCCATAAGCTGTTCTGTAAAATCTTTTTTTTTTAATTTCTCATATTTAAACTCATCTTCTGAGGCACCCACCACTGATGGATACCACTCTGTCACCACTCACACAATTAATTCCTTTAAAACTCAAAAACTCACAGCCAGCACAACACAATGTGCGAGAGAGTGCCTCACTATGGATCCAGTTTAAAATGATGATCACTTTGGATTTAAAGACCTGTCAAAAGAAGCCTTTTTAAAGGCCCTGCATTTGTAACATACTATGGCATACTCAGATCAGCTTATTTCAAGACAGAGTCATCTGTGTCTGAAGGCCATCTTGGTTGCTTCAGGCCCAAAAGCAGGAACAAACTTTGAATGGAGTGCCAAATCCTCACATACCCACACAAGACTAATTGTGAATCAATAATCACCTTAACAGGCACCTTGTTGGCAGGATTTGGGAAATTAAATTAAGTGCAAACCAAACATAGACTGCAACGAAGCAAAACATTTGAATGTGGCATGCTGGATCTATGAGACAGCAGTGCTAACCATTGTAGTCCCTCTATTAGTAACATCCATAAATATATACAGTACTTAATTTAAACACCATTCCATTTCTAAAGATCAAATCCCTTAAACAAACACACACACACACACACACACACACACACACACACATATATACTATTATATATACATATATATCTATACTAATAAAAGGCAAAGCCCTCACTGACTGACTGACTAACTCATCACTAATTCTCCAACTTCCCGTGTAGGTGGAAGGCTGAAATTTGGCAGGCTCATTCCTTACAGCTTTCTTACAAAAGTTAGGCAGGTTTCATTTCGAAATTCAAAGCGTAACGGTCATAACTGGAACCTATTTTTTGTCCATATACTGTAATGGATGGGGGCGGAGTTGCATATCGCGTCATCACGCCTCCTACGTAATCACGTGAAACGCCTATCGCGGAAGTTAGTTCTAGACCCATCAGTGATAGGTCAAAATCCGCGATATAGAAAGACCATATAAATAAACATTTTTATAGTTTAAGCCTTAAAATACCCATCCCACACGCTTTAAACACATGTAAACTTATAAAACACACTTTGTTAACACATATGATATGTGGATGTCGGACTAAGGATATAAGTAACATCTCTCTATTATAAAACATTTTAAGTTCATGCAAGACAAGGTAGTGAGACAGGAAAACAGCTGCTGTACAGGCTTATTGACACGCAGAGCGACAAGTAGCACAAAGTCCACTTCTCCTTAGCGTGTATTCAGGAAGCCCGCTTCCCCCCCTTCGACCACCTGCAACCCCATAACCCCCCCCCCCCCCCCCCCCCCCCAGTTCACAACATGAAGAGGCAGGAGCGTATCGCGCCTCGGAGACGGGGGTTTCAGCGAACGTGTGTTCAGCCCTCACACACCCACACACACACACTCCTCCTCCTCCTTCAGAACGCGCAAAGCGAGTGGCAGACACATCAACGTCTGATCGCTGCGTGTAGTGTTGCTCTGTGGTGTTAGGAGTGTAGAAAGTGTTTAAGAGCATAGGAAGGGTTTATAAGAGTGTGGGAAGGGTTTATATATATAAATAATAAAATAAATATAGGTCTGTACTTCACGGATTTTCACTTATCTTGGGGAGCTCTGGAACGTCACCCCCGCGATAGGTGAGGGATGACTGTATTTCTGTTTTATTTAAACCTTTTAAGTTCGTATGCATAGCCCCATTTGGCTGTTTTAGTTTTTTTTCTTTCTTCAGTAATATTTAATCTCCTTAAAGAAAAACAACATATGCATTTTACTTTTTTTGTATCTCTTTAGTAATATTTTAGTGTAAAAGGATAACCAGTATTTAAACCTTTTATGTTACTTTATAAAGTTATTTTACACAATGTTGAAAAATTAATAAGAAAGCTACATATTTTGGCAGCTGCTGCTTTAATTTTCTCTCCAAGAGAAACCCTCATTTATAAAGGTTTGCTGCAGATGACTTAACTGAAAATAAATGAATAGTTCCTATGTGTATAATACATATTTATCTATTCAACTTATGCCTTCATTCCAGCAACTTGCAACATCTGAGGTACAATTTGTTACATTACTTTTGTTTCTTGCAGCACAGGCAGGTGAAGTGACTTCATCAGGGTCACACAGTGGTGTCAGTACCAGGACTTGAACTGACAAGCTCCGGGTTTGCTGAAATATTACTGAAGAAAGAAAAAAAATGAAAACGGGCAAATGGGGCTATGCATACAAATGTCCATCCATCCATTATCCAACCCGCTATATCCTAAATACAGGAGCCAATCCCTTGCAGCACAGGGCACAAGGCAGGAAACAAACCCCAGGCCCACCGCAGGGCGCACACACCCACACACACCCACACACCAGGGACAATTTAGAATCGCCAATGCACCTAACCTGCATGTCTTTGGACTGTGGGAGGAAACCGGAGAACCCGGAGGAAACCCAGACAGACACGGGGAGAACATTCAAACTCCATGCAGGGAAGCGAACCCGGGTCTCCTAACTGGCACCTTTCACTGTGCCACCATGCCGCCCGCATACAAACTTAAAAGGTTTAAATAAAACAGAAATATATACCTTTATTTTTACTTCCTTAACTTGTGGAGGGTGTATCCTGTAGCAAAGCCCTAAGTTTTTTCATGAAAGCCCCTTTCAGTCAATAAGCCTTAAAAACAGGTGTAAAGCTAAACTTGCAGCACCGCTATTCAATTACACTTGCCTAACGCCTCTCCTAAGGGGACATACTGTGGGATCTGGGCATCAGTCCAACCACCAATCACAGGCCCGATTAGAAAGCGGGAAGCTGTGATTTGTCGTCTCCCTCCCATGTAACAATCACAGCCCGTGTTACAACGCAGTATGTATATATGTATATATGTGTATGTGTGTGTGTATGTATGTGTGTATATGTATGTGTATATATATGTTCATATGTGTGTATATATATATATATGTGGATGTGTATATGTATATATATATATATATATATATATATATATATATGTTGAAATAGTTTACTGTCAAATAAATGCAAAGAGTACGCGACACATGTTTCGATTGTGACACAGACTTCGAATGCCGTGAATGTAATTACCCCGATCTACATGCTGTCAAATAAACGAACCACACGCCGTGGCGCAACGTTAGGGGCATCGCCTCTGGCGCTGACGTCCGAGGTTCGATTCCCGAGAGGGAGTGCAGTGGAGTGTGTACGCCTGATGAGCCCAGAATGAGGGCGAAACACGTGTCGCGTACTCTTTGCATTTATTTGACAGTAAACTATTTCAACCATTGTATGATCTGCTCCTCACAAACTGAGGGCACCGTGGCGGATGTTAGCAGATTGCTGGCCAACCACAAGCGTTACCTGGTAGGTAACCACCCATACAATCAGATTGTGACACAGACTTTGAATGCCGTGAATGTAATTACCCCGATCTACATGCTGTCAAATAAACGAACCACACGCCGTGGCACAACGTTAGGGGCATCGCCTCTGGCGCTGACGTCTGAGGTTCGATTCCCGAGAGGGAATTCAGTGGAGTGTGTACGCCTGATGAGCCCAGAATGAGAGCGAAACACGTGTCGCGTACTCTTTGCATTTATTTGACAGTAAACTATTTCAACCATTCTATGATCTGCTCCTCACAAACTGAGGGCACCGTGGCGGATGTTAGCAGATTGCTGGCCAACCACAAGCGTTACCTGGTAGGTAACCACCCATACAATCAGATTGTGACACAGACTTCGAATGCCGTGAATATATATATATGTATATATATGTATATATAGATATGTGTATATGTAGATATGTATATATATGTTTAGAAAACCTCTTTAACACACTACTTCTCCGCTGCGAAGCGTGGGTATTTTGCTAGTGTATATATATATATATATATATATATATATATATATATATATATGTGTGTGTGTGTGTGTGTGTATAGTGGCCACTAGAGGGCGCTACAGCTCCTCAAATCCAGAACACAAGTGCAGTCACACAATCAAAAGGCTTCGATGATAGCGGTTTATTTAAATCCAATACCTTATACAGGTTTCAATTCACCTTCAACATACTTTCTTCCACAATAAATCCTCCATCTCTCCTCCAGGCAAGATTTGTCCAACTTCCACTCAATTCTGGCTCACCTGTATGAGGTCAGGTGACTCCTATTAACTCAGGACCCAGGAGTGCTTCTGGTGTCAAATGACTACAGCTTGGCAACACTGTCGGGTCAGGTGGAACCTCCTTTGAGGTGTGCACCTCTCTTATAGCTCCCTCTGGCAGCACCCACACAACCCAACATGGTTGTTCTCCAAGACCACATGTCCCAAGATACCCTGCGGGAGTATGAATGGTAGCTCTGCCAGAGGCAAGCTGCTGCCTAGCATATTGGGGGAATAAATATCTCCCAGAGACAGTCCTTCCCGGTCCTTCCGTTTTATCCTGGTCAGGAAAGGTACTGAAATCACATCCAGCCGAGATGCCTGTAAATCCATCTGGACCTCCCCTTCCAGGTAAGGAACCTTTTTGTTTCTTGGTTGGGATGGCTGTCCATCCACTTGGGTCATCCCGTCTAGGTAAGGAACATTCCCTTCTTGTCAGGATGCCTGTCTATCCCATATGGCATTTACAAAATATACACACACACATATACATACATATATATATATAGGTGCCGATTTATTTGCGCAACTCCAAGAGAGACGCAGCGGGCCGAGGGGTGGGGGGAAGGGCCCTCCTCACTCACGCGCCAGCCTTGGGGAATTCCTTACCTCTGTTTAGCTAGTGAACGAGAGAACTACTTCATGGATTTAGATCAGGTTTTTTTTCTATAATTTGCTTGGACTTTCTGGTTGATTTTGCGACTTCTCTAATTGCGCCAAGAATCATAGTTCGCTTGCAGGAGCGATAAATTCACGCTAATCTGAGACAGAGGCTGCAGGCCTGGGGAAGGAGGAAGTGTGACGTCAGGAGTGGAGAGCCCTCCTCACTGTCCTGTTTCACTATTACGCAGGCATAGCCATGGGGGAACGCTAGTTTTAAAATATATATATTATAGTCACGTGAATACACTGGGATAGCAGCCTGAGGGCTCAGTTGTGCTAATTTTCCCCACCAAACCAGGGCTGGCACTCTTGTCTGATGCCATCTCTGTTCCTCCCTCTGCAGAACAGATGGTTAATAGCCTTTCTGCTGCTAATGTCACTTCCGTTGTCTACCCTCCTGAACACCCCCCCCCCTTCCCTTCCCTTCCTGCCAGGACCCCAAATGACCCCAAACCCCACCATTGCTGTCAGTTCTTTGTTTGAACTTGCGTCTCTAAAGACGTTTACTTTGTCTTAGTTAAAAGCCCATTTTAATATGTTTGTTTGCTTTAAATTATACAGGGTCACAGACCTGACCCAAACCTTTTTTCAGTGCTCGTTCTCTTCTTTTACAATATATTATTGGCATTTAAAAATAAGGAGAGTAAGGAAAATGAAAGTAATACCAGAAAAATGGAAAAATAGCACATGCATGCTTTGTACCATCTGCTTAAATATTAACAACAACATTTTAGAGAGGGCACGCAGGAATTAGCCACAAATAAAATGGGCCCACTGAAATGGGCAAGACACAGTCATGAAATGTCAGCCGACACAATATCAAGTAGAAAGCCATCTGCAGGGAGAGATATTTGGGTCGGCTCTTTAATTTGTTGTTTATCTCCGCCTTATATCACAAGACACGGCTGCTAAAAAGGCAATATGCTAAATTCTGCTTCATAGAGATTTCATTTTTAAAGTGTTCTTTTTAGTGCTTATGATGAATCGCCAAAATGCACTAAGTCTGTAGTATACACTCTGTATCCTTAAAAGTCGCTTTATAGGGGAGTCCATCATCCCTGTAACACTGGCCATTATGATAACATTGCTGACAGAGTACTCGGTTGGGTCGTGTAGTATATCTGCTTAGAACAGGCTGAGGACATTCCTCATATTTACTTACAAACAGAACAGAATACCTTTCCTTTGTAATTTTAAACTGTGGAGCAGACTGTGGGGTAAATCAAGGAAAAATGTGCCTTTATTCCTAACATTATGGTGGCACTGGATATTTATGTATCTGTCTATTTACCTATTTATTTATTTATTTATTTAAAAAACTTCTGTAAAAAGCCAAATTTCCCCCTGGACACAAATAAAGTTCTATCTATCTAACCCTAAAATGCGCACCCATTGATAATATTATTAATTCAGGAAAATTCAATTCAATTAAGTTTATTTTTATTAAGATTTCTTCACAGAGTGTAGGCACAGAGCATCGGGAGAAGTTCATAGTTAGATAAAAACTTTACAAATGACTAATTGTACACACACACACACAAAGACACAGATTTGTTTAAATGAATTGGAAAACAAAGTACTGTAGTTTGAAATTGATTAATATAAATGGAACCCAACAATATCTGGCCACAAATTAATTCTTGAGCTACGGCCAGTTGACATTGGAGGAGAGAAAAACAAAACCTC
This sequence comes from Erpetoichthys calabaricus, assembly GCF_900747795.2. Taxonomy (NCBI): domain Eukaryota; kingdom Metazoa; phylum Chordata; class Cladistia; order Polypteriformes; family Polypteridae; genus Erpetoichthys; species Erpetoichthys calabaricus. Next base: position 26,635,046 of record NC_041402.2, read on the forward strand.
AGTCAGCAGCATATCTGGAGAGGCAATGAATGGTGGCGCATATAATTTCTTAACCTCTTAACAGATCTATTACATCTGTTTCATGGGTTAAAATAAACAGTTAATCAACTATGTAATAAGTACAACACGCTCCATTTATTGCGATGTCAAAAAAAGCACAGAAACATCCAAGAGTCTGGCTCACTGTAGTAGATACAGTACAGGCTTGTTAATGGATGGACAGATGGATGGATGTGGTGAGTTATGTATGTGGATTGAAAATAGAAAATAAAAGAAAGCCTACAGCTGCAGTACGCCTACAGGAACATTCTGTGACATATGGCACTTAAGGCTGTGATTTTGTCTTTTATTCCGGTTCAGTTTTTCCCCCTGCGGCATTCCTGAAAATGAATGATGAACACTTTTCTTAAGGTAGCTATGGTTTAAGGTAAAGCGCTACACAATATGTCAGCTTAGGCATCAACAGGACCAGCATTTGGAAGAATTAGGTAAGGTACCTTTTACATTTTTATTTTGTAATCTAAGTAATTGAGTTACATATTTCATTAAAAAAAAAAAATAAGACAAGGCTAAGTACAGCCCATTAATGGCTAGCAGCAGAAATCTGAAGCCATCACGTGGTGATCCTAGGACTGCTGCTGTTCAAAACAAATATGATAAGGTTGAATAGAATATAAATGAAATGATGAGCAAACGTCTGGGCAACACATGTTAAGATCATGAAAAATAAGAGTTGAAAAGATGGGGCTAACACTAAATAAAGAAAAGCCAGCATGTGTGCCCCCCTTGTTTGTGTATAGCATTGCATAAGCTACAGTATATAACACATCAATTATTTATCATCAACTGGCAGTACATTAATTAAACATTATTCTTTTCTAAACGGCAAAGAATGGTGTCCTTAACAAAATGGGTTAAAAAAGAAAATACTTTTATTTTTTAGTCTAAAATTGATTGCTTTCCATCAAGGCAGAGTCATAGACATTAAGTGTGATATCAGAAAGTGCATGGCCCGCATATTTGTCGAGTCACTTTGCCGATGTTACCGTGACCTCTGCTGCCAAACACATCAATACACATCATGATGAGAGAGCTGATGGAAAAAAGATGTTCTTAAATGTCTAAAAAGATGACTGCTTTTGAAAGGTGCTGTACAACTCTAGGCAATGCAATAGAAAAAGAAGTCAAGGCTATCACTAAATAATAACGACATACTGCTAACAAATCCCTCACGTGTGCTCGTTTAGAAGCATGACTCTTCCTTTTTTGCATTATAAGTCTGCCCTTTACTTCATAAATGATAAGTTGATTTATGTAGTGCCTTTCGTTGTTGCCATCTTGTAATGAGTCTCAGGTCTCCCAAGGTGGTGTTTGTCTCTTGGTTGCTGAAGGGTTTTGAAATGCCGCTTGAACTTTATATTGACCTAAAGTGTTAACATTGGTTTGTGTTATGTGATTGCTTCTGTAACATTTGCAATTTTTCTTTGAAATGTATAAAGTTTTAATCTATTTCTTAATGGTTTTAAAAAAAAAACTTCATAGTACAGAATCTGATTTGTTGAAGGTGACAAATGATATTCTATTAACCTTGAACGCGGCATCAGGTGTCTCCAATAATGCAGTCAGTTGTTCAGAAAATTTAAATGGAGAAAAGCAGTCACTCAGCTGTTTGGTATCACCGTGTGTCCCATACATTTAACATGGAGAAGAGAAAGCAAAGGAAAGAGTTGCCGAGGAGATCAGAAAGAAAATTCTAGACAAGCATGTTAAAGGCAAAGGCTAGGAGACCATCTCCAAGCAGCTTGATGTTGCTGTGACAACAGTTGCAAATATTATTAAAACGTTTAAAGTCCATGGGACTGTAGCCAACTTCCCTGGACGCGGCCACAAGAGGAAAAAAACGACCCCGGAATGGGCAGAAGGTTAGTGAGAATGATAGACAGAAACTCAAGGACATGTTCCAAAAAGATTCAAGCTGAACTCCAAGTTCAAGGTTCATCCATGTCTGATCGCACCATCTGTCACTTTTTAAGAGACAGTTGGTTCGGTGGAGAACCCAAGAGGACTTCACAGAAAAAAGCCAGACTGGAATTTTCTAAAACGCATATTGACGAGCCACAACTCTTCTGGGAGACTCTCCTTTGAACAGATGAGACAAAACTGGAGATTTTTGGCAAGTCACATCAGCTTTATGTCCACAGGTGAAAAGAAGAAACTTTCAAAGAAAAGAACACCATATCTACTGTGACACATAGAGGAGCCTTATTTAGAAGACAAATAATGCAAATAAATAATAATTAATAAATAAATAAATAACACAAGAATAAACTGTGTTTCACATACTCACAACTGTAAACCTACCTTTGCCTACTCCTGTGTTTGTTTATATATATATATATATATATATATATATATATAGATAGATATATATATATAGATATATATATATATAGATATATATAACTTACACTTCCACGCATAGACGTTTATATATATGTGTCTGTCTGTCTGTCCAGCCCAGAAGTGAGAGGCAGAGTCGGGGTAATGGATGCACCTCCGAGGATACACAAGCGAGGTCAGTACGTCGGCAAAACAAAACCTCTGAAGAAAGATGCGCAGAGTAGTTCCTTTCATTTACCTGACACCTCTACATTTCAGTTTTGTTTCTGATGATTTCAATAGTTTCTAGGACCTTATGCTTACACAGCTAGTATATATATATATATATATGTACAGTATATATATATATATATATATATATATGTACAGTATATATTATATAGAGATATATATATATATATATATATATATATATATATATATATATATATATATAGAGAGATATATATATATATATATATATATATATATATATATACAGTATATATAAAGTGTAACACTTTACTTGATCATCTGCAAAAATGCATTGATTAGTCACTTACTCCTAGGTGACTACACCTTAACAAAGGCTTCTTTGGTTCTTAAAAACACTTATAAATCATTAGTACATAGGGTATTCATCTCTGTGTACAGTGTGGCAGATTTACATGATAGTAAAATGACTTATTAATATGAAGGATTCACATGTCTTATATTAAATATATAACTGAGACACATTTCTCTTGATAAGCTGCCTCAGACCATTCCAAAGTGACGTTTTGTTAGTAGGTCAATTTGCAGAGATGAATAAACACTTTATTGATGCTGTGTAAGGTTGGGTTTATACTTCACACGACGTGATGTGTTCGCCTGTGGACACTACTGCTACGCAAGTGTTATACTGTTTACACTTGTGCACGTACTTTATGTAAATCTGGAAGATTCCACCAGGTGGCAGTGCGAGATATCATCACGGTGAGAAAACAATGTTCAGCTTCACTGTGCTGTGAATTGCCTGAAACAATGATTAAATTCCCAGGACACCTTGCCACAATATCTTTGAAAAGGATTATGTTTAATGATTATATCCATCAATCCAGGGATTCACCCATTCCAACCAGCATTGGGTGCATTGGTGCATCAGCTCATCACAAGGCGATTACAAGCACACACATATACTTGCATCACTTTAACATTGCAAAATCCTCAAATCTGCATCTCTTTGGAAGGAAACCGGAGAATACTGTGGAAACCCACCAGGAAAAACATGCAGACTCCAGGCAGGGAACATCAGGGACGTGACGCCCTACTGCCAGACAGTAGCGCTACCGCTCTGCCACTGTGCCGCCCCCTCATGTGCAATTAAAAGCAGTATTAATTACTTAAATGAAGTTAAAATGATTACTCTGTAAAATGTAATATACATGCTTTAACACATTTCATTATGAAAGTGATATCAAGTATAAATCGGATTCTACATTTGCAGAGAGCTGGAATATCATAACTTTAATGTGTTCTGTGTGGCAATTGTTGTCTGCCGCTGCTGTCAGTGCAGGAGGAAGCCCCAGAAGCACAAAGAGATTAACAAGTGGCTCAGTTTTAAGATGATGTTTACGATGTTCTACTTTAATGACAAAACAAACTATGAGATTAAAGTTGAATGTTCCACTTTAATCACAAAATAGACCTTTTTAATTTATATATATTGTTGCAGGTGGCTGGGGGACACCCCTGGAGGACCGGAAGAGGGCTTACGCCCTCCTCAGAGCATGTGGGGGCGACTGCCCTGGTTCCTTTGGGGGCCACGGGTACAGAGCTGTGAAGCAGCAACCCTGTAGGGGCCCGTGGTCACCACCAGGGGGCGCCCCAATGCCTTGGGACCTCTGGAGCTCAGCACTTCCGCCACACCCAGAAGTGCTGGGGGGAAGAAGAGCAGGGACACCCGGACTGCTTCCGGGGATGCAGCCGGCACTTCCGCCACACTGGGGCGTGTCGGTGGAAGATTGTCGGGAAACACCAGGAGCACATCTGGGTGATTATAAAAGGGGTCGCCTCCCTTCATTCAAGACTTGAGTTGGGAATGGAGCTCTGGAGGAGAGGCAAGGAGGTGGCCTGAAGAGTAAGGCATTTGAGTTGGCCTAGACTTTGGGGGACTTTGGGGGTTTGTGGTGCACTTAGAACTGTACATAATGTATAATAAACGTGTTGTGGGTGACTTGAACGTGTCCACCTGTCTGTGTCCGGGCCAGCTTCCACAATATTTATATATATATATAACCATTCTATGATCTGCTCCTCACAAACTGAGGGCACCGTGGCGGATGTTAGCAGATTGCTGGCCAACCACAAGCGTTACCTGGTAGGTAACCTCCCATACAATCAGATTGTGACACAGACTACGAATGCCGTGAATGTAATTACCCCGATCTACATGCTGTCAAATAAACGAACCACACACCGTGGCGCAACGTTAGGGGCATCGCCTCTGGCGCTGACGTCCGAGGTTCGATTCCCGAGAGGGAGTGCAGTGGAGTGTGTACACCTGATGAGCCCAGAATGAGGGCGAAACACGTGACGTGTACTCTTTGCATTTATTTGACAGTAAACTATTTCAACCATTCTATGATCTGCTCCTCACAAACGGAGGGCACCGTGGCGGATGTTAGCAGATCGCTGGCTAACCACAAGCGTTACCTGGTAGGTAACCTCCCATACAATCAGATTGTGACACAGACTACGAATGCCGTGAATATATATATATATATATATATATATATATATATATACAGTATATATATATATATATATATATATATATATATATACATACATACATACATACATATACACACACCCACACACAACTACACATTTTAATAAAAGCATAAGTGTATATTTGTCTGTCTGTGTTTCCATTGCTATGTCTCTGTCATTCCAAAAGATGGTTAATCACAAACATTTTTAGTAGTAAAATGCATTACATTTGATATTCTAACAGATGGAGCATCACAAACATTAACACTGTCTTTACAGATCCCATACTAAATGGCATATACAGTAAGAGAGATATATGCATTGCATTGTGCACTGCAAATGTTAATGCGGAGGTCTGCATTGATTACTTAGATTTCAAACGGTCTTAGATATATATACACACACTCATAGTCATTATATGGTTTCTGTGTTTTTGCTATTCATAGGCACATTTCTTTCAAAAAACGACTGTCATCCTATCTGTCCCTACTAGATAGTGTCATAGTGGTGTGACAGATAGGGGGTGCTGTCGACCCCTTGAACCCTCAGACAATGCGTCAGACACCAGATAAAAGTCCAAATAATTATTTATTATAATAACAAATGTGCACAAAGCACCCTCCACTCCACAATACTCAATAACAATCCAATAAATCAATACAACAATCAATCCTCCACTCCCAGCAGCTCAGTCACCCTTCCTCCCAACTCGGCTGACTGCTGGGATCTCCCAGAGTCCTTTTATATATCTTAACCTGGAAGTGCTTCTGATTCCCCAGTCCATGTGATTTCCCAGCACTTCCGGGTCAGGTGAAACTCCTCTTTTTCTTCAGCCCGGAAGTGACTAGGACGTACTTCCGGGTTATAGTGCAAATATAAATCCTTATGCCTCCCTGCAACGTCCTCTGGTGGCCCCCAAGGTATCCAGTGGGGCTGCAAAGGAAAACTCCAAGGTCCATAATGCCCTTCTGGAATTCGGGGCCCCTCTATGTTACAGGGAGGGTTCCATCTGGCGGCTTGGGGGTATTGGCCAGGATAATAAGCCATTTTCCACAGTTGCCATCGTGGTCATGGTCTCTACATGTGGCAGTACTACTACTAGAGGAAGTAGCTTTTCTACCTTGTATATCCAAAACATCCTATTCTGTTATTTAAATGCACATATCACAGGGACATATCAGTCCTTCAGTGCAATCCCAATCTCACATTTCTGTACTTATCTAACACCCAGCATGCTTTTATAAAGCTCTGTGGCACAACAGCACTGAGGAGTATAAACCTCCACTCTACAGTGAAGAAGGAGGTAAAGGATGCCGCATTGAGCTCTCTGCAGTTCAGTGTCTCTCTCTGAAGTGACGACATGTGTTGTATTGTTGCCTGATGCACTGCTGTTTCACACCATTAACTCCAAATGGAAGTAAGGAGACTTGCTACATTAACACTCTTCTAAAGGCTGCAAGTCATGCAGAGCAGAGTCAAGATGGATGAAACACCTGTCCGCACAGGTGCCCACACCCATGGCATAAAGTGTGATTGAGAAAAATGGATGACTTAGAAAATAAAAGCCATACTTTATTACTGAACTGTGTGTGTGTGTGAAGAATTAGCTTCATTTTACTGAATCGTGTTCTGTTTCAATATTGAGCTGAACATTACTTAGCTCTGTTGCCTCATGGACCCAGTTGTTGGTGTTCAGTGCTGCCTCTGGCTGTGTAGAGTTTGTACATTTTCCCCACACCTGTGTGGATTTTATTACTCCAGTTTTTATCCGATATCCGATACTGGTGATACCAAATATCCCCGTGTGACTGTGAGTATCGATGAGTAGGTCTGTGAGAGAGTAGGACCCTGTCCATGGCTGGCACAAACCTGAACGATTGAGACCATAAAAAAACATAAATCTGACCAAATTCACATTACAAGTCTTCACATTAATTATAAAGCACAAAACAGAGTGCAATAATAAAAATTAAAAGAATGAATTATACGTTAACTCGTTTCCTACCTCACATACTGTATAACCTCTGTAACAAGGGCTCTCAAGTTCAGTCGTGGGGCTCCAATATGGCTGCAGGTTTTCCTTCAAACCCACTTTCCCAATTTAATTGGGTCGGTCTTACTTTGAATTGACCTAATTGTTTAATTGGCTCACCTGTTTTTTCTCTTATTTTGCATTCACAAAAATGTGTTTGAATAATATTTACAAGTAAAATAAACTGGGAAGTTTGAATTTTCGCCATAGCCTTAAATGTTCATTTTCTTTTCCCATACTCTTTTTAATTCACCTTTTCTCCTGTGGAATTTGCTCCCTTAATTGCATCCAAATACTGAAGATTAATAACAAGCAGGACAGGCAGAGGTGCAAATAACACTGATAGGAGCAGCTACTTACTTGCATGCTAATCAGTGAAGAAGGGTTTGAATAACCAGGACCTTAAAAATAGCAAAAATAAATCACTTCAGTGTCACATAAATGTTACTACTTTCCAAAAAAATTTAAAAACCTGTTTTGTAATATCTGAAGTGATAGAAAAAGGCAGAAACTGGGAAAGAAGAGCTCTGGCCTTAACCCTTAACTACTCGCGCTGGTGTATTTGGTACAGCAATCTCAGTTATTTTTGTCCCACGTCCTTTTATTTGAACCTACTGGCATTATCCACCATCTCTCCTCAGCTTGATTCTTTACAGGTACAGTGTCACAATGGTTTCCCTGTGATTTTATGAATGGATGCATAATCGCAAGTTCCATATGGTGCATTTGGTACACTGCACAGGTATGCAGGACAATGATGAGATGTTCTTCTTGCAATGACTTTGTCTGCAAAGAACATTCAACAACTGAAGTGAAATGTGATCCATGTGCAAATCCTGCAGTGGATGAAAGTGTGACCGGTGACGAATGAGCACTGGAGAAGTGGATTTTCAGATAGTCCTAGACTGTATCATACTATTCAGTAATATGGTATTAAATTACATTAAAAATGTCAGTCAGTCATTGTCCAACTTGCTATATCCTAACACAGGGTCAGGGGGTCTGCTGGAGCCAATCCCAGCCAGCACAGGGCGCAAGATGGGAACAAATCCTCGGGCAGAGCGCCAGCTCACCGCAGGGCACACACAAACCAAGCACACACTAGGGACAATTTAGGATCGCCAATGCACCTAACCTGCATGTCTTTGGACTGTGGGAGGAAACCGGAGCGCCCGGAGGAAACCCACGCAGACACAGGGAGAACATGCAAACTCCACTCAGGGAAAGCAAACCCAGGTCTCCTTACTGCGAGGCAGCAGCGCTACCCATTAAAAATGTGAACAATTTAAATATTAAATTACATTAAAAGCATGTACAATTTAAATATTAAATTACATTTAAAATGTGTACAATTTAAAATTATTGCAATATTTTATATCAAAACCTCACAGCATGCATACGAATAGCCATTTTAACATTGGTACAAGTACTAGTGCACAAGTACTAACGAGATGAGAAATGGTGCAAGTAGTTCAGGGTTGATGATGGCAGAAGTCCAGTTAAAAGCAGAAGTTGGTGGGATGGACACCTTCAGTTACAGCGGCCCTAATAACTGAACTTGAGGGCTGCTCATTTCGGCTTTTATAGTACACAAGAAAACAGGACACAAAACTAGTGGCTGCATTTTAGCGTTCAGTGCCATTGGTGTTTGTCTCTGCACCGTTTGTCATTAAGGGTCAGTAAGGGAGCAGACTCTGCAGAAGAAATAAGCAAGTTTGAGGCTATGAAAAAGACACAAACTTATTAATTTCTTCCAAATGTAAATATCCTGCACTCAAAAAAAAATCTTTGGATTTGATAAATTTTATTATGTTAAGTTTTTCAATTTAAATTAATTAGGTAAATCCTTATTAAAAATAATGTGCAATGTTGAAGGGGGAAAAGATGAAGAGGAAGAAGAAGTATACTCAATATAGGTACTTTATTTTAACATAATGAAATTCATTAAACCACTTGGGATTTGTTTAACTTTTTATGTCAAGTTTTTCCACCTAAATAAAATAAGTAAATACAACTGAAAGATAATGAATGCTAAATATATTTATTTAGTGAACATAATGACATTAATGAAATCACGCAATATTATCAGTGTTAAATGCAAGCTAACTACATACATCACATATAATTACTTTTCAAATTATATTGTCACCGTTTTATTTATTAAGTGTGTAGCGGTCACACGTTACCACGTAAGCTCTGTTTTGATTAATTGCATTTTTGTGTAATTTTAACATTAATTACACTGTTGTATTGGAAACAAAGAAAAAGATGCTCTGTGATATCGGGAGGGTGATGTGCATTAAAAGAGTATCATAAATCATCTTCCACATCTCCACAAAATTCACGGCATTTGGGAAAAAAAATCAACATACTCAAAGTCTTTAACATTCTTTCCAAATATATAAAAGTGTGGCGAGCCCTCGGAATGTGGTGTCAACAAAAGGGGCGGTTCTTTATGCAAAATAGCATTCTTTATGCAAATATGGAATTGTCATGAACTTAAAACTTGATTGTCTTAAATTCAATCTATTTAAATTGTGAATAAGATTAACATAAAGTGACTAATGACAACAGCCCCTGAGACAGATTAGGCTTCTGTTGAAAGAAAATAATCTGATTGTTTTGTTTCAATACAAATTAATTGTATCAGTATGCAATATCTAACAAATTTAAGTCATTGTAGCTAGAAAAAGTTAAGTAATGCTAGCAAACATATTTATTGTAAGGTAAAGTAACTTAAATTAAATACATAAAGTGAACATCCCCGGTAGTTCAATTTTTGAGCCCTAGTATAGTAGCCCTTTTTTTTCAAATGCAAAATAAGAAAAGTAAAAAGGCCAGCTAATTCAATTTTAGATCAATGAAACGCAAGGCTGACCCATACACTGATTTGTGAAACTGTTCTGAACAAACGACTGCAGCCACAGTGGTACCCCACGTCTGAACCTGAGAACCACTGCTCTGTAATACAATTTTATTATAAATCCCAAAAACACAAAAGCTCAGTGCTGCAACTGCAACCCAGCAGCAATGACATTGAAATTCTGCCCTGTTCTTATGTTTTCAAAAAAGAAACTTCCATCTTTTATGTAATCAAAATCCAGGACCAATGTGTGAAACATTTTTTGGTTTCTAACTACCTTTAGTCTTTGAAGGGGATTCTTTTCTGTGGTAATTCTGTAGTCATCTTCAGTATTGCACTTTTCCATAATTTTATCAAATATAACATAAAATACATGAATATTTCTGGTTATGATTAACACTTGAATTACATTCTCTTGTTTCATTCTAATTTTATTTACTATCAGAGAAGATAGATAGATAGATAGATAGATAGATAGATAGATAGATAGATAGATAGATAGATAGATAGATAGATAGATAGATAGATAGATAGTCATGAAAGGCACTATAAATTGGGCTTTGTCCAGAAGCTCATTAAATAAATAAATACATACATACATACATACATACATACATACATACATACATACATACATACATACATACATACATAAATAAATAGTTTATATATAGTTACGGTGAGGCACTGCAAAGGCATACTTCTGTTGGTAATGTAGCCCCATGGGTAGTTCTTGACATACTTCTGCTAAATAATTTGTTATCTGAAAGTACTCTGTGATTGTGTGTTATATCGGGATTAATAAAGTATCTATCTATCTATCTATCTATCTATCTATCTATCTATCTATCTATCTATCTATCTATCTATCTATCTATCTATCTATCTATCTATCTATCTATCTATCTATCTATCTATCTATCTATCTATCTATCTATCTATCTATCTATCTATCTATCTAAAGAGAGCATGTGCAGCGTTGTTCATTATGGTACTCAGTTTTGTTTTCATTCTCTCCACTTCTACTACCTCCAGATAGATAGATAACACTTTACAGTATTTGTCCCAAGGGAGAAATTTAGCTTTTTACATAAGATCAACTAAATAAATAAATATTATAACAAACAACAACAACCCCCTTAAAATACCCACCAGAATAACTTAAAAGAAATAAGAACTTCTGAGCATGCAGTCATAGACACAGTCACAGTGAGTCATCTATGGCTTACCATTTAATGACTTTGAAAAGCATGTTGATTTATTGTTTAATTATATATTTCTGGGCAGAGTGCTTCAGTGGTGACACACCTTAGTTTAAAACATCCACAGAAGAACTGGGATACTTTGTCCATAACGTTCATTATAGGATTCCCCACACTTTGCAGCTTAGTTTTTTTGCCCAGTTTTCGGATTCTCTACTTAAGCTGTCTAAAGTTCACATGTTAATCTTGGTTTGAGTGTCACCAGTCCATTTCTTACCCAAATCGGTTCTTAGGCTGAGTTTTTGCTAGTGGCTCATGATGGCCTGATTTCCTGATAACAGTATTCAGTGCTCCCCTATAATGAATTAGAGTAAGTGGCTTTGATGATGTTATGGTATTTAAATATAATAAATTGCCCATCTATTCCATGTGTAGCAGTTAAGGCACCAAAAAAGTGGCTTACACAGCAAGCCACTGTTTGTCACGTAGGTAAAGGAAAGACTGTCAAAGATCACTGCTGCTTAGCCTAGACCAGTGTTCTCAGATTTGATCCTTGGGACCCACTGTGGCTGCAGTTTTTTCTTCTAGCCAGATTTACAATCAGTGATAATAATTGATCTCATTTAACTAGCTAGTCTTTTTTTTCTTATTCTGCATTCAGAAAAGCTCAACAGTATGATTTTTACATTTATAAGACATTTAGAAATACAGTATTATCAATTATCCCCATATAACTGCTCAGTACGTTTTAATAAAAAATACCAAACTTATTTTGTAATTTCTACATTGACCCCAAAAAACAGAAACTGGGAAATAACAGCTCACTTAATCAGGCCAGGAGTCCAACTAAAAACAGAAGTTGTTGGAACAAAAACCTGCAGCCACAGCGGGTTCGTAAGACTGAAGTTAGGAATGACTGGCCCAGACCGTTTCATTTCAAGCTAAAGTCTAAAATTGAATGCCAGCTTCTTTACAAAGGGTGCACTAATTTTTTATCAGTCTTTGTATACTCCTGTTGAATGCTGGGAACTGAAGTCCTCTCACCAGCCATGCCCCAAGACCATCCCAATAACAGCTAAATATTGTAACACTACAACACCAACGTGCAGTTCTGATTTGTACGTTTCTTAAGAAAGTCTCTGCCCTCTTCCTCAAACCCTCCTGATTTAGAGGATGAAGACTAATGCCAGTCAAACATCTAACCCTCACCCCATTCGCTCACAGACAGACACTCATCTCATCTGCTCCAAACTGCCATCTTTCAGTCCTGCCTCTAAAGAACTCTGCAAATATTTTCCTGCAAATTCAGTAATGGGCACCAAGTTAATTAACTTCACATAATGTGACACACTAATTTCTCCCTGTTTTATTTAGTCTGAAAATGCACAAAAAATGATTTCTGTTTTCAGAAATTAATATGGCAGTAAACCTGTATGTTTTCCAATAGCTAAAAAGAAATGTATCTAAGCTATTAGGAAGTGCAAAGCAGGAACAAGTCTTAAGGGCTACCATTATTAATATTCTGCAGTGCCTTTGCAGTATTTGACGTTTGCATTGTCTGACTACATTGAACTGTGGAGGAACTTCACCTCTGTCCAGTCACTAAATTTACAAATCTTTTTTTTTTATTACATGAACTCACCGACACATCCACATATTACTAATTCAAAAAGCACAGATTTGGTTTGACGAGGGAAAGCAGAGCTCCCAGAAAAAATGCACCGAAACATGAAAAGAACAGGAACACTCTAGACATAGTTCTTAAAAATATATTACTACTAATATTAATATATTTTAAAATGTTGCAGTATACAGGATTAAAGGATTAATGCATTAAAATATCTTGCAGTATATGGAAATCTAATGTAAAATATGTATATTATTGATGTTTTTGTATATTACAATATATTTTAAAATAGTAGAAATAACATACAGTACTGTCAGGGAGTGTTTCCCTTCTCTGTCTCGCAACCCAGTTTTACCTTTTTTTCCCCCCTTGATGAAACAAGTGTGAATGGAAGAGTAAGGTGGGGGTGTAGATTCCCATTCATGAAATGTCACAGCTACAAATGGGGACTCTGGTATATATTGTGCAGTTGATCACTTAAATGACCCACCATGACCCACCTGCGTATCCAAGAACGGCCACCCATGACCCACCGGTGATAGCCGGCAAGCGAAAAGCACATATATTATTACAGTACATATTTTTAATATACTGTAAATTCTGGGTGGCACGGTGGTGCAGTGGGTAGTGCTGCTGCCTCGCAGTTGGGGGACCTGGGTTCGCTTCCCAGGTCCTCCCTGCGTGGAGTTTGCATGTTCTCCCCGTGTCTGCGTGGGTTTTCTCCGGGTGCTCCGGTTTCCTCCCACAGTCCAAAGACATGCAGGTTAGGTGGATTGACGATTCTAAATTGGCCCTAGTGTGTGCTTGGTGTGTTTTTGTGTGTCCTGCGGTGGGTTGGCACCCTGCCCGGGATTGGTTCCTACCTTGTGCCCTGTGTTGGCTGGGATTGGCTCCAGCAGACCCCCGTGACCCTGTGTTCGGATTCAGCGGGTTGGAAAATGGATGGATGGATGGATGGACTGAACTGTCATCTCTGTCTTGTCATGGAGCACAGTTTAAACTTTTGAAAAAGAGACAAATGTTTGTTTGCAGTGTTTGAATAACGTTCCTGTCTCTCTACAACCTCCTGTGTTTCTGCGCAAATCTGTGACCCAAGCATGACAATATAAAAATAACCATATAAACATATGGTTTCTACTTCGCGGATTTTCTTATTTCGCGGGTGGCTCTGGAACGCAACCCCCGCGATGGAGGAGGGATTACTGTATATATATATATATATATATATATATATATATATATATATATTATATATATATATATATATATATATATATATATATATATATATATATATATATATATATACATATATATGTATGTATAAACACACACATGACAGTGAGTCAAAATTACGTTAACATTTGCATGGCGGAAACAATTTATTCACAAAACATACTTCATATGTACAAGATGATTTACAGGAATGTCTCAACCTGTTCACCATCATGTTCAACACATGTACCATATGTGGCACATAAATTGTATATAAGTAACTATGCAGCAGTACCATTAGTGTTAACATAATTTTGGCTGATCCTGTGTATATATATATATATATATATATATATATATATATATATATATATATATATATATATATATATATATATATATAATAATAATAATTATTATTATTATTATTATTATAAATATATATAAATTAGTGATGTGCTATGAACGAACAAACTACTTTTTTAGGACTTGTCTTGGTAACTGATGAACATACTGGTCAACTTCACTTACATGTTTATTTTGTTTGGTGGTTAAAGTTGTTACAAATTTGTAAATTTTAAACTAGAATATAGCTTCTTGTTGTTTTTGAAGTGAACAAATTAGCGAGTGAAAGATTCAAATAATTTTGGTGAACTTAATGAAATGAATCAAATCACTAAAAAGAATCATTTTGCACATTACTAGTATATATATATATATATATATCCATCCATCCATTCATTTTCCAACCCGCTGAATCCGAACACAGGGTCACGGGGGTCTGCTGGAGCCAATCCCAGCCAACACAGGGCACAAGGCAGGGAACCAATCCCGGGCAGGGTGCCAACCCACCGCAGGACACACACAAACACACCCACACACTAAGTACACACTAGGGCCAATTTAGAATTGCCAATCCACCTAACCTGCATGTCTTTGGACTGTGGGAGGAAACCGGAGCGCCTGGAGGAAACCCACACAGACACGGGGAGAACATGCAAACTCCACCCAGGTCCCCAGGTCTCCCAACTGCGAGGCAGCAGCGCTACCCACTGCGCCACCGTGCCGCCCCCTGTTTAGTAAATACATGGGTGTATATCTAAATTCTTAAAAATAATGAAATGACACACCTATTAGGAGATTCTTATGTGATTGTTATCTACTCTTTTGTCTCTTACCCATTTAACCTAAACATGAAATATAAAAAACTCACCCATCCATTTTTACTTCCCACATACTGTATTTCAATACAGGAGTCAGTCACAGCAACACTGAGTACAAAGAAGGGATTCAACCATGGATGGTTTACCAGGGCACAAGCACAGCCACGATCAATGTTCATACATGGCCATTTCACACTTACCAGTCAACCTAGACTGCATGTTTTGAGGTCCTTGGGTAAATAGAGTATCCAGAAAAAAAAACAACAACATCATGAACATCAAAATAAATCAAAACTTAACATGGACAATGATCATCTGATGATTATTACATCCACACAGTGTACAGAAACAATCAAGAAGGCTAATAGGATGTCAGGATATACAACATGATGTATAGAGTTCAAGTCAAGGAACGCTCTGCTTAAGTTACATAACATACTAGTGATGCCTCCCCTGATTAAAATTATGAATGGAATTAGTACAGTGGATCTAGGCTGTTACTTTATAATTCATCAACAAGAACACAATGACAAAGAAACGTGTTAAGGGAAGATTTGCACAAATGTTAGAATGCTTTTATTCACCCAAAGAATCCATAGACACAAAGGATAAACTACCAAGAAGTGTGGTGGAGTGTAGCACTTTAGGGACCTTCAAATCTCAACTTGATGTTATTTTAGACAATCTAAGCGATTAGGATGGATGAGCTTATTAGGCTGGATGGCCTGTCCTCATCACTACTGTTCTGATGTTCTAATGTGGCTCACAGTTGGACTCAGGTCTTGGGAGCTTTGAGGCATCAGCGCTTAGCCACTGTGCTTCCTTGATGAACTTTTCATTGTATTACACAGCAGTCATAAATGTATTACAGACAGCAGTTTCAAATGAACATTTAGTTAGCAGACACTTTCATTCAAAATGGCTTCCAAATCATGGAAGTGTTTAGCCATACGAGCACTAAGTCACTGGCACTGTGGTCAGTCACTCCATAAGTGCTATTGAATTAAAAACTGAGAGTTACACTTGGCACTAAATGTAGAAATGATATATGTTAAATAAACATAAGTTAAATAAATGAAATAAATGTTTTCATACATACAGATCACACAAGTTATAACATAACTTTAATCACGGGAGGCTTTTAATATTGTAATATTAAGTTTAGTATTGTATACATGTAAATGTAAAATCTCGATAATTCCACTTCATGCATGGAGAAATTATATATGAAAGGCCAAAAACTGAATTTTTATATTGGGTAAAATTTTGATTTGTGCATAATTAAATTACTTTACAGTAAACAAACAAGAAAAAGGAAATTTACAGTATAAAAAAATGAAAACAATCTTGTGGCAATATGAAGTTAGCACATTATGAGGGCTTCACTAGTAACTCAAACTAAATGAATCTAGCCAGCCATTTTCTATCCATTTCCATACAGTCTTCCATTTATCACACTCTGTTAGGCCAGTGGAGGATTGTGGGAGCCAGAGCTCATGTTGGCATTTGGCAGCAGCAAAAAACAAACCCTGGATGGGGTGACAGTGTATCGGAGGGCACGCTCATGCACACTCCTACTGGGCATATTTTGAGTTACTACCGAACATAACATAAATAAAATTGTGATATGGGAGGAAAACTGGATTATAGAGGAAAAATGAAAAGAAAAAAAAACCTCACATATACACAGAGAAAACATGTCAACCCCACACAGACAGTGACCACACTCTTAAAAACAACACTTCTTTAATGGCACTTGACTGGGTTGTGTGGTTCCTTGTATAACCCTTGCTTGATAAAGGACTGGGATTATTTATAGGGAGATGAAATTGGTGCTTTGGGCTTTGAAAAGGCCCCTAATAATTTGGACAAAACCAGAAATCTTTAATGTCTAGTAGGCTACCTAGAAATTGTAACAGGTCAGGAAAACCTGAATTCAACCTGTGGTACTGCATGCAGCAAGAGCCCTTTTTAAAACCAGAAACCCACTGGGATGTCACTAATGTTATATCAGTGTAGCCATTACAGAACTCAATAAAAGGTTTATTTCTGGAAAATTCACACGGATAATCTTGTCAAGATCCAAAAATGGTTCCCATATAGCATCACTCTGAAGAACTATTTTGTCACCTTTATTTTTTTGAGCAAGACCCTCACCCTGTAATTGCTTTGTTCGGAGTATGTATGACATTAATCTGCATCCAGCATTTCAAGCCTCCAAGTTACAGGGAATTTACAGTCCTCCAATTTACAGGGAAAACTTGAGGGTTGGTGGCAGGATTGGCACTCCAGCCACTGTAAAAAAAAAACTCACAGTGTTCCAGTGTGGTGCTGTGGTGTCACCCGCTGCATTTGGGTCCCAATCTAAGTGGTTCGTCATTTGGTGGGTTCGGCAACATGCTACACAGACTGGGGTTTGAACCTATGACTCTGGAGCTTTGAAACAGCAATGCGCCATGATGGTACCCTCTAACTCAATTATCATTGTCACATTTTCATGGTATCTTTTGCAGCAATCACTCCCTACAGGAGTGGCTGCACAATTATGTACCAACTATTTAGAATTTTATCCAAAGCAAATTAACTAACAGTGTGAATTAAAGTCGTTTGCATAGATCAACAACTGGCACTCTGGCTGGTGATGAAATTCAATTCAATTTTATTATCCCGAGAGGGAGATTTGGTGTGTCAGCAGGTTTCACAGAGAGACCATGACGTAACACTAAAAAGCACAGCCATCAAATATAAGCACAGTGCAGATAATTAAAATATAGCTGTGAGTATAAAATTTATGGTGAACACATTAGATCAAACATATTAGTCCTAAAATTAAACCAATGTTTAGACTTCACTGATGGCTGATATGAACGCTAACAGTTAACCCTCTTGACTTAAGCCTGTGGGTGTTTATGAAAGTTGTACTCCTTTAGAAGATTAACAGCAGTTGGAATGAAGGAGTATTTGAATCAGTTGCTTTTTATTCTTGGAACCCTTGAACCTGTGACCTGTCTGACAGAATGCACCCTGCTTGGTTATTAAACAAGTCCATGAGATTGGACTGTTGGGACCCTGTTATTATTTTTTTTTTGTTTTTTGCTTAATCTTACAACTTGATTTATTCGGTTTATTGTTGCTGAAATTAAGATTTCCAAACCAAGCCAGCAGAACATAAGTAAAGATAGACCAATACAAGATTTTTTGTTTTATAAAAGAGTGGCATAATGGCAGGACTCTCGCTAATAAGACTTGGCTTCCTTAAACAGTAGACGCGCTGCTGTCCCTTTCTGCGTATGAGTTATGTATTTTCATTAAAAGTCAGTTTGCAGTTTATGATTGTCCCCAGTTACTTATAACAATCAACAATCTCTATTGCCTGGTTTTTGATTAATGTTTCTTGTGGGGTGAATGTTGTTTCTCATGAAATCAATTATTAGTTCCTTAGTTATTCTAATGTTTAGGTGTAGAAAAGACTCACCACACAAGTGAACAAAATCGTCTACCACTGGACCAGGACTGGCTTCATTCTCATTCAGTAGGCTTACAATCACTGAATCATCAGCAGCTTTTAGGATGAACCTCTTTTCAAATTTACTGTAACATCCATTAGTGTAGAGGATGTACAAAAGAGGTGACAGAATGCAGCCCTGAGGGGACCCTGTAGATGAAGACAGCGTATCAGACAGACAACCATTTACTGTACTTTCACTCTTTGAGTCCTGTCTGTTAAAAAGTCAATCAGCCTCCCTACACTCTTACAAATACTGGCTCCTTAATGACACTTCATATTTCTTTACTCGGTTGTGCAGTTCCATGTAGAACTATTGCTTGACAAAGCAGCATTTCATTCTAAGATGGGTTGTTGGCCTATGAAGTTGGTTCTTTGTGCTTTGAAAAACTTCCAAATATGTGAAAAAAATTGAAATCTTTAATGCATAATGGAGTACTTAGCAGGACACTACACTGAAAAAAGTATAACATTGATGTTGTTCATTCAACGTAAATTTTCTCTTTCAAGCAACTTAAGATTAGTCATTTAGTGTTGTAGCTTGAAATATTTGGTTTCAGATCTCAATCAAAGTAAAAAACTTTGTTTGTACCAAAGTAAGTTATGGTGGAGGGAATAAACATACTGCGGTGGGTTGGCACCCTGCCCGGGATTGATTCCTGCCTTGTGCCCTGTGTTGGCTGGGATTGGCTCCAGCAGACCCCCGTGACCCTGTGTTCGGATTCAGCCAGTTGGAAAATGGATGGATGGATGGAATAAACATAGAAATCCTATTTCAGTTAACTTAATATTTTAGTTTGTTTGTGTGCTGTGTTTGAGGGGCCGTTTGTATATTCTTCCAGTCGAACTTTCCAGTGTGATGGCTTTCCAACTGCCAAAAAAGAAGAACAACTTAAAAAATAGACTAAGTATAAAACAAGTGAACTGCACCCAGTCACTCTAAATGATTTGCCTCAACTTAAAAATTGTAGGATCAATAAGCTAAAAAGAATTATATTGGGGCGGCGCAGTGGGTAGCGCTGCTGCCTCACAGTTGGGAGATCTGGGGACCTGGGTTCGCTTCCCGGGTCCTCCCTGCGTGGAGTTTGCATTTTCTCCCCGTGTCTGCGTGAGTTTCCTCCGGGTGCTCCGGTTTCCTCCCACAGTCCAAAGACATGCAGGTTAGGTGGATTGGCGATTCTAAATTGGCCCAAGTGTGTCCTGCGGTGGGTTGGCACCCTGCCCAGGATTGGTTCCTGCCTTGTGCCCTGTGTTGGCTGGGATTGGCTCCAGCAGACCCCCGTGACCCTGTGTTCGGATTCAGCGGGTTGGAAAATGGATGGATGGATGAATTATATTGGTTCAGATTGAAAATATTAAGTGTGAATCGTCACCTTTTTTTTTCAGTGTAACAGATTAGGAAAACCTACATTTAGGTTGTGTTATTGAATGCAGCAAGAGTCTTTTTAAAATCAGGAGCCACTGGTATTACACAAATCTGTTACTATCTATCTATGTTTATGGAGTTTGTTATAGATTTAAATAAATTTAGGCTCTTTTTAGGACCTTCATGTGGATGGGTCTTTTTATAATCCTTTATTTGCCATATACAGTTTCTTTTATTAGGCATTTGTCATTTTTCACACACCCCAACTTACACTCCACAGAGATTTTTGGGGTCTGAGCACAGGGTCAGCTATTTGTACATCAGCCCCCAGAGTAATTGCAGGTTAAGGGCCCAATGGAGTAGCATTTCTTCTGTCACTGCCGGGATTCGAACAAGCAACCTTCGAATTACCAGCCTAGATTCTTTAACCAGAGAGCCACCACTCCACTCCTTTAAGAAGCAAAAGTGGAAATCTTTTATACTTCTCTATGCAAGAAGGTAAGGCAGGGTGGGATTAAAACCTGAAGAGAAGTCTACAAACTGGAGCCTCGTGTGAAGCGTGATGCCCTCAAAATCATTGTGTAACTGCCAATGGCATCCTCTGGACCTCCCTTAGACTGGCAGGCAAACTGAAATGGATCTCATAAACCCTGAGTTTTCTCTGTTAGCTTCCTCTGTGTAAGTTTTTCAAATGATTTCATAATGTCAGGTCCACTGGTCTGAAGACTTTTGAGGTTTAATGGGGTTTTGGTTTTAGCTACTGGAATTACTGTAACCCAGCCACAGGGGATGCACAATCCAGTGTGTTTCTTCGTGCTGGTCCCAAGCCCGGATAAATGGGGAGGGTTACATCGGGAAGGGCATCCGGTGTAAAATTTTGCCAGATCAGCATGCGGACAACAATACAAATTCATGTGTGTAAATGAGAGGGAGGTCAGTGGAATGGTGAGGATGCAAGGAGTAGAGTTGGTGAGGGTGGATGAGTTTAAATACTTGGGATCAACAGTACAGAGTAATGGGAATTGTGGAGGAGAGGTGAAAAGAGTGTGTAGGCAGGGTGGAATGGGTGGAGAAGAGTGTCAGGAGTGATTTGTGACAGACAGATATCAGCAAGAGTGAAGGGGAAGGTCTACAGGATGGTAGTGAGACCAACTATGTTATATGGGTTGGGGACGGTGACACTGACCAGAAAGCAGGAGACAGAGCTGGAGGTAGCAGAGTTAAAGATGTTAAGATTTGCACTGGGTGTGACGAGTATGGATAGGATTAGAAATGAGGACATTAGAGAGTCGGCTCAAGTTGGACGGTTGGGAGATAAAGTCAGAGAGGCGAGATTGCGTTGGTTTGGACATGTACAGAGGAGAGATGCTGAGTTTATTGGGAAAAGGATGCTAAGGATAGAGCTGCCAGGGAAGAGGAAAACAGGAAGGCCTAAGCGAAGGTTTATGGATGAGGTGGTGATGGGTGTAACAGAACAAGATGCAGAGGACAGGAAGATATGGAAGAAGATGATCTGCTATGGCAACCCCTAATGGGAGAAGCTGAAAGAAGAAGCTACTGGAGTTACTGTAGCCTGTTTCCACAGCTTTGGAACTTTATGCTGTTCTAATGACATCCTAAAAAAAAGTAATTAATAGAGCTGAACTGCTCTACACGGGATATTAAGAGCCTTTCAGTAAGATAGGTTGCTCTAAAACATTTGTTTATTTCTAATTTTCTAAAAATGTTCTCTTCTTCCTTTTTAACTACACAAATATCCCTGTAGCATCATAAGGACTCTTAAATGGATGGCATGGTGGTGCAGAAGTAAACATTTTTGCCTCACAGCTCCCAGCCTGGTCATGAACACTGCATCGAGTCTGCATGTTCTCCTCTTCTCCACGTAGGTCTACCACTCACACTCCAAAGGCATTCATCTTATGTTAAATGGCGACTCTGAGTGTGTCCTGTGGTCAAATGGGGTTTCTACCTGTCATACATTCAGTGCCACATTGGTGGACTTTTGCCACCTGTAGTGCTCTATTACAATGAGCACATTCATGTTATATAAAAAGTCATATAATACAAAAATATAGATTTCTATGTGCATGTTTTAGATTATGTTTTCTGTTTTCTTTGAATCACTTGACATTTGAAGTATATGCATGACACCGTAAACCTACAAATGACTGTACCCATCCATCCATCTTCCAAGCCAGCTTATCAAGGGCAGAGTCACAGGATAGGGTGCAAGGCAGATACAACACCTGGACAGGGCGGACACACATGCCAACAAAATGCCAGCACACACAAACAACATGGGCAATTCAGCAATACCCATTCACCTAACCTGCAAGACTTTGGACTACTTAAAAATAAAATGCAATTGCATATTCAGTGACTTATTTGCGAGGACCCAACTAGCAAGCTTGTGCTTTAGAGTCTTTACATTTACTTATTTGGCTAACACCTTTACCCAAGGCGACATTTATGAGATAATTGGCTACATTTCTTTTAGATTTCAGGTCAAGTGACTTGCTCAGCGTCACACAGTGTCAGTAGTTGGATTTGAACCCACACTCTCAGGGTTTGAGGTCCAAGGCCTTAATCACTACACCACACTGCCTGCTACTTTATAGCCCCTGTCTGGCTGGGTGACCACCTTATCACAATGATGTCACAGGCTGCACTTGTCATATACAAGAAGGGACACAAACACAATCACTGATATATGGCACTTTGGTTTGAAAGAATGGTCAAGAGTAACAGATTACAAAACACCAGCGATTACTGAAAGGATGAAACCACGTAGGCAGTTTAGAAGCGTATTTATCTTGGATGGCACAATGACGCAGTGATTAGCGTGGATCTCTAATGGATTCAGTTTTCTGGGTTCAAATCCTGCAACCTGTCACGGTTTGTGTGTTAATATGTGATGCTAAACAGGCCGTGTCTTTGGGCCCTGATGAACCAGTCAGCCATCCAGGATTAGCTCCTGCCATGCGTCTGATGTCAACAGCAAAGGCATTGGGACTCAAAATTTGACTAAGAAAATGATTCAATTTCCATGATTCACTTTCCATAAAAACATTTATATTTTTACAGATTGAGAGGCATAAGCAATGGCTTTGGAAAGTATTCAGACCCCTTCACTTGTTATTTGCTGTGTTGCATCCTGGTGCTAAAATCATTTCATTTCATTGTTTCCCTCATCAAGCAACACTCAATACCCCAGAATGAAAAAGCAAAAATGGGATTTTAGAAATTTTAGCAAACGTATTAAAAGTAAAAAAAAAGTGAAATGTCACAATGGCTATCCATCCATCTGCCCACTTTGTCAGTCAGAGCAGCATTTAGAGGAGCTGGAGCCTATGGCAGCAGCATGAGGTCCAAAGCAGGAACCAAACCTGGATAGGGCTACGCACACAAACACACACAGAGGCATACATAACAACACTGACATACTGTACTCAGGGTCAAATTAGACATGTCAGACAGCCAAGCAGGCACATCTGTGGCAGGTGGGAGGAAGACTGGAGTACCCAGCAGACATGAAGACAACATGCCAACACCACCCAGACAGTGACCCAGCATACTATATACAATTCACACATCATTTTTAATTTTACGGCAACTTTTTGGAGTTAGGGAAGACTGAAGACACAAACACAAAGTGGAAACCAGACACACTCTTAAAAATACTGGTTCTGTAATGGCACTTTATTGGGTTCTGTGGTTTCCCCATAGAACCTTTGCTTGACAAAGACCCTTTTCATTCTGGAAAAGGTTCTTTACATATGAAATCGTTTCTTTGGGCTTTGAAAAGATCCTGACATGCAGACACAACAGAAATATGTAATGAATAGTAGGCTACCTATGGCAGCACACTCACAAATCAAGAAAGTGGGAATAATATTGGTTCTGTATTGGCACTTTACTGGGTTATGTGGTCCATCAAGGGACCATTGCTTGTCAAACAACCATTTCATTCTGGGAAAGATTCTTTAAATATGAGATTGGATCTTTGGGTTTTGAGAAGGTCCTGATATGCAACCATAACAGAAATCTTCAATGAATAGTAGGCTACCTAGAGCAGCACACGGACAAATCAAGAAAATCTTTTAACTTAACCTGCCGTTGTTGTATGCTGCAAACTCCGCAACCCTGCGCATTCACCGCTTCATGGCTATCTGTGGACCCTGTTACAGACCTAAATAAAGAATTCTTTCTCTCCCCTGTACCATTGGCCTGAAGAACGACTCAGACACTTTTATTTTTAAGAGTGCAGCTTGCCAGTCCGCCCCTGCACACACTCAGTGTCACGACACACTCGCATCACGCAGTGTTATGTTTGACAGCTACCCTCATGAGGACTTGAAATATACATTTTACTAATAAATACAAAACCCGATTATTTGCTAAGAATAAAGGAGTGCAACTGAATGTACCTAAAAACCGTTACGGATAAACACTTGAAAAAAAATTACTTAAGTTCATACTACTTCTTAGATCGTCCATTATTTGAGCAAAAAACAGAAGCGTCATTCATCTTCATTCAAGCTGCCGTTGACGTACACCTTTTCAAAGAACTCCCCTCAGATGTCCCCAGAAACTTAATTACAACCTCGCCAATCTGTCAGCGGCTCTAAAGACGCCAAGAGGAGCTGCCGTAGCGAGTTAACCTTGGAACAAGCACAAACGCTTGGAGTTCCGTTCTGCTGTCAATAAACTCATTTGGCTGTTCCCCAATGTGTTTCGATCGCTCTTTCTCTTTCTCTCTCTCTCTCTCTCTCAATCTCCCTCTCTCTCTCTCTCTCTCTCTCTCTCGCTAGCTCTGATCGTTTTTAGATGATAACAGAGAAGATGGCATATAAAAAGAGGCTATCAAATGCTGCCCAGTAAAGTGAACACGCACCTCTCTGTGTAGCCAGTCTAGCCGCTCGGCCTGTCCCGGGCTCAGCTGACTCAGTACAATCCAGTCAAGAGAAACGGGAGGGCTTTCAGACGGTCAGCTTCTGATACTCGATCTCTGAGTAGCTGTTGTGTTTAGAAAGGGCACGTGTCAAAGCCTCGCATTAATGTCCCTCTATCTTCGCATATCCATTCATATCACTGATATCAAGTGAATAAAATAGACATTAGCGTGGACATATCAGTTTTGCATAAGGTGCGATCGTAACTAACAGAGTGTATCGGGGTGGAATAACAACCGTAAGAATTGTGAAAGTGGCGCGGAAGCTGTGCACAATCACTTACATAACAATACCCACATGTTTTCAGGGGGTTTTGTGAACTCCGACGAATGCCTGTGCAGCCCGACACTTTCTGATAGACAGGCACGCAGGCTTACTTCAGACCTTGTGACCGTGCACGCTCGTGTGGATCCCCGATCCTGCAGCCTGGCTAAACCATAACAATTCTTCCCTAAGATTACCGACTCTTGGTAAACGTAACATTAAAAGGCAAACTTAAATCCAATGACCGGCGCCGATTATCGTATTAAAGACCAAGAGCTCCCCCTACAGCTATCGGGAAGGAAATCTCTAAGCAAACTTTTAAAAAAAGACAAAGTGTTTCATAAAGGCGGCTGGGGAAATCAACATTGTTGCACCAATCCGAGTAGCTTATACAGTGATTGCGGTGTCAATCATCTTTTTAAAAAAAATAGCACGAATGTAGTGTCGGGCGATGCGCATTAGTAGCTCAGTGCAGAATCAAGTCTCATTTTAAAAGTGGTAGGTGTATTTTGCGAAAAACAAAATTGTTAATATGATTGCGTGCTGTTTAGATGCCTTTATTAACTAACTAACTTGTTAATATGCATATCTATCTATCTATCTATCTATCTATCTATCTATCTATCTATCTATCTATCTATCTATCTATCTATCTATCTATCGTACATACATACATACATAACTTGCATACGGTCTATTCCAGGTTCACGGCATATATAATATATATATATATATATATATATATATATATATATATATATATATATATATATATATATATATATATTTACATCCCGCGGGACATATACAGTATCACAGTATATATCTGTAACGTTAAAAGGAATACACATATAGAAAAAAAGGCCAAAGACAGGTTTCGGCTCCATCGTCTTCATGCAGCACCCGTTACTTAAACACAGCATAACGTTTGCGGGCCGGACGCACACTTTACACTATTGTTTGACATGCGGACATGCTGATCATAACAATATATTTTAAATTGTACTTTTATGGATCTTTTTTTGGAAGTGTCATGTATCAGAAAGTCTTGAATTATACTGGTTGAAAAGATCCCGAGAACATCTATTTGAATTTGTTCTGACTTCAGTGCCAATTCTCATAGATGCCACTTTCTGTGTGGAGTTTGCATGTTCTTCTCGTGTTTTGGTGAGTCGCCCCGTTAGAGTCTCTGTGACAATAATATATATTTAGTGTATGAGTGTGAGGACGGGGGGTCTTGCAATTTACTGGCATCCCGTTTAACTTTGTCCCTTGTCTATGCATTCAACTGATAACGAGATAAGGCTTCTCAGTGTGCGGTTTACATGTTCTCGTCGTATTTCACTGAGTCTCCACGTTGGACGGCCCACGACACACTTTTATTATTATTATTATTATTATTATTATTATTATTATTATTATTATTATTATAAGCATATGTGTGAGTACGGGGGTCTGACGGTTTACTGGCATCCCGTTCAGAACTGGTCCTTGCATATGCAGACAAATGATAATGGAATAAGGCTCCTAGTTGTAGAGCGTACAGTGGGTCTCCACGTGGGACACTTTAATTATTATTATTATTATTATTATTATTATTAATTGATCCTGTATGTGTATGCGTAACGACGGGGGTCTGGCGGTGGACTGCCATCCCATTTAGGTTTGGTCCTATAGCCTTGCAATTTTTGATAACAGAATAAGACTCCGGATCACTATGATCCTGTAATGGAAATTCATAAATAAAGGGAAAACATCCATGCAAATAAAATATGACTGATGGGCTTGTTAGGATAGAATATTAAAGTTTGCTGCGCCGTGCAGCATGTCTAAGGATGCGCATGTGTGTAAGTGGCTGTCTCCCGTTTACACAAAAACAGACCGTCTTCTAGATAAGACCGACTTTTTCCCCATTTAAACCTATCAGTTACAATTTGCAAGGGAGTGGCATTATTTCTTGAACGAAAGATGAAGAATTAGCCAATTATTCCCAGAGCAGCCTCTCTCCCCCTCCCGGTTTGTGAATTAATACGTGTCTGCAGTTGTTGCCTTACTGTATTCCTATACTGTGCTAAACACCAGAAATAACGTGGACAGTCAGCAGAATCCTCGTAAACCTGTCGTTCTCTGTGCCTTGTGAGCAAAAGAGATTCTGCAGTTTTGAAAGCTGATGTAACAGCACAAGAGTAAAACGGAAAAAAGAAACTAGAAGATTTCAAATGATTACATTATCTATCTATCTATCTATCTATCTATCTATCTATCTATCTATCTATCTATCTATCTATCTATCTATCTATCTATCTATCTATCTATGATTGGCCTCAGTAGAAAAAAATTAGAGTCATGTAAGTGGAAGAGACGATGTGACCAGTCATTGGTCAATAAACAAGTAGTGCGTGGTCTGAAAACAGATCGAGTCCGGCATCTCTCTCTCTCTCTCTCTCTCTCTCTCTCTCTCTCTCTCTCTCTCTCTCCCTCTCTCCCTCTCTCATCCCCTTTCCCTTCCTCTCTCTATATGCAGTAATCGGAGGTACCAATAAACGCAGGTTATCAGCCTGGAGTTAGCACCGTTTGAATGTTGTGTTTATCAATACAGCACGCATATGCTTCTATTTTAATTTACGAATACGAAAGCTGCTACACAACCATGAAATATCAGAGCATTAGAGCAAATGCTTCCATTTCGACTTTTCCTCCGGCTTTCTTTTTTCGCCACGGCTACATTATTATTTTGTCTGTATGACATTCTTGGATCTTGCCCGATTACATCAACAACTTCAGAGCTGCCTGCTTTCGTACAATTCATTAGCATTTAGTTACTGAATAACTCCGTCAAAAATAATGAATAGTCACATTCTCGGCACTTTCGAATGGAAATGTACATAAACTGGTGGCTTACCTAAATCTGATTCTCCCCTTCAGCTGGGATCTTAAGTCCCCTGTGTTTTATTTTGTGAGATGAAAACTTCTCTTGCTGAAGCTCTTGTATCCAGTGCTCATTCTGATAACCCGATCGGTGATGCTGAATTGCTGATGTTTCGGCAGTCCTTCTCATGCTCAAGACAGAAAATCCCTTTTTCCCCTTGTCTGATCAGGTTGCATGCACAAAAATACGCGATTAGAGAGAAGGAGACCAAATAAATCCTTTTTTTTAATTGCAAGCGATCGGCAGATGAGAGGCAGAGAAGAAGAAGAAGGGGCGATGCTAAAGCAGGTGGAGAAGTGAAGGCTGGGTCTGTGGAAGGTGGAAACTGAGTAAGAGTGGATGTCGAGAACGTGAAAAGGGATAGAGATAGGGGGAGGGACTGGGGTTGCAGTTTTGTGTTATTAGATGGTTGTGCAGACACTGAGGGGGTGGGACCGAATCTCAGAACTAAATATAACTGAATGGCACGGGGGGTTGTGGGGGGGGGGGGGGGGGGGGGGATGGAGGCGGGACCTGCCTTGAGGTTTTACGCTGATAAGCAAATAAGCGATTTTATTCAAATCATAGGAAATATAAAAAAAGAGGATCGGATCCATTAGGAACATGCGCAGGGATGTATGGCTGCTCTCCGAGCGTAAAGGTTCAGCAGTGGAGTACACCATTTTTGTACGGCTGGCTGCGAGCTATAATGTGAAATTACCTGGCATATGCTACAGTAATAGAAATTGTATCACATGCCATCCCCCCCACCCCACTCCAGTGCGTAAAATTACCAAAGCCTTATGATCAATAAGGTACATTGACGTATGGTGCAACTTTTTTGCTTACTTGCTGCTGGTCAAGGCTGAGTAGCCTCGGAAACGCTAGAATAGCAAAAAGCGAATGTAGCTTATTTTGTGTGCGTAATCTAGCAGATAGAGATCTGGGTTTAAAGCGAAACTATCTATATACATGTATATTGCACAGTGTAAAAGTGAAATCAAGAAGAAGGGAGAAAAGCAATCTGTCAGAAAGAGCTCCCACCGGCCGGTAACTAGATTGATTTAGTAAGCTGCAGCCATTCACAGCACGAAACAAAAAAAAGTCTGCAGGTAGTCAAATTGATTTCAAGTGCGCTTCTACTTGCACAATTGATTAAGCAATGCCTCCAGTGAAGAAATCGATCAGGGGGTTCAAAAATTCATCAGTGTCTCTGAGGTATATATTAAATAGTGCCAAAGCAATGCCGATGATCAATCCCGCTGGATTATCTATATGTTTAGACACATATATATGTGAAATAAAAACAACACTGAAAAGTCGCAAAATGTGAACTGCAAGCCGAATAAAAGATTAAGTCGCTGCAGGTACAAATGATGTGTATAGCCTTCAGAAACTTACTCTTTACGTGTTTTTTTTTTCTCCGTAGTTTGTCATTTGCATAATTTTAAAATCTCATTATAATATTTCCTTCCTTAGAAATTACTAACGATTCTCTGAAAAGAAATCGACACGCAGCATTCAACTGTAGAGGCGCTATCAATTCCCGGTTTAAATAATGTCGGACAGGATGACGCTTAAAGACGCTGACCTCTTAGGAAAGCGAGGCGAAACGACCTTGATCATACTTTAAAGATTTGCTGATGGCTTTGGTAGGGAGACCTCGTTCTGCTGTCCTTTGCTCGTTCCTGCCGCCTTGGTCTGAATTTAGCAATAGCAAGCTTTTTGCAACAGAATATCTGGCCCGCGATTTAAAGATGCAATGAACATTTTTACGATTTGCTAACAAATAAAAAAATGACCTGTCTGAATAGTTAATAGCGCACTTCATTAGCAACGGAAGTGCTACACTAAGATAGTGTACTATTAAAAAAAAATGATACAGGTAATTACAATTTGTAAAAAAAAACAAAACAAAAGAAAAGGTGACGCGGTGTCCGGAAAAGTTTATTCTTTCCGCTTCTTACGTATAACCGCGGTGTACTGATCCTACAGTGTAATGTCATTTTGGGGGTAGTTATGGTGTGCGACTGCAGCCTGTCCCAGCGGGCATAATGCGTAAGGTAGGGCCAAAGCCTGGACAGGGTGTCAGTCCAACTGAGGGCGAGTGGTTTAAATTAATTAAAAATGTAATACAATAATTCATCTTTTAAGTAGTTTACCCCACAATATGAAACACCTAAATCATCACTGGTGCAGCCAATTGGTTTTTAGAAATCACATGACTAACTTTATGGAGGTCACCTGTCTGGGGTTTCAATTAATTGTCATATAAAGGCACCTGTATCAGGTGTACCTGTTGTGGAAAATCAGTATGGTGGTCTAACCTGTAAAATGAAAACATAATAATAATAATAATAATAATAATAATAATAATAATAATAAGCTTCCCAGGTCCTCCCTGCGTGGAGTTTGCATGTTCTCCCAGTGTCTGCGTGGGTTTCCGCCGGGTGCTCCGGTTTCCTCCCACAGTCCAAAGACATGCAGGTTAGGTGCATTGGTGATCCTAAATTGTTCCTGGTGTGTGCTTGGTGTGTGGGTGTGTGTGTGCTCTGCGGTAGGCTGGCACCCTGCCCGGGGTTTGTTTAATGCCTTGCGCCCTATGTTGGCTGGGATTGGCTCCAGCAGACCCCCGTGACCCTGTAGTTAGGATATAGATGGATAGATAATAATAATAATAATAATAATAATAATACATTTTGTTTATATAGTGCCCTCCCCATGCTCATGAAAAACAATAGTTCAAGCAAGTCCATGAAAAGTACAAGTCAGGGGATGGAGAAGATGAAAAAAAACCCAAGTCACTATAGTCAAGGGGTTTCAACTGTTTGCATTTTAAATGCCACCTGTATCTGGCAGATCCAACTTGTGGTGAGTCACTCCAAGCATCTTCATGAAAAGGTAATTGAAATGTAAAAATCAGGGGATGGAGAAAAGAAAATATCCAAGTCAATGACAATCCAGTTAAATCAATTATTAAGAAATAGAAAGAGTGTAGCACAGCAGGAAATCTGTCTAGAGCATAAACTGAATGAATGTGCAAGATGAAGACAAGTAAGGGAGGACACCAAGAGACGTCTGATAACACCGAAGGAGTTCCAAGCTACAGTGGTGTAGACTGGAGAGTATGTGTGTGCAGACAATAACCGCTGCCCAGGTGCTTTGCAAAGTCACAGCTTTATGTGAGAGTGGCAAAGAGGTAAAACACACAAGACATCTTGGCTAGAGTTTGCTGGAAAGCTAGAAAGCACATGTGAGAGAGACTGCAGCAGGCCATGGAAGGCTTGTGATGGTAGAGGTTAAAACAAATGAAGCAAACTATGGAGAACTCCTGGAGGAAAACCTAATGCACCAGTCGATGCTCGATGGAAGAGTGGCAAAGAGCAAGCCACTGTTAAGAAAAACACACATGCCACCTCATCAGAAGGCACACGGGAGACTCTGAAGTCAGCTGGAACAAAGTTATGTGACTGTATAAGACCAAAATTGTGCTTTTACTTTAAATAGTGCATACTCTTTTTTCCATTTCCAGCATTTTATTTACATTAAACTTCAGTTACCACATATCCACATATCTAAGTTCTTTCTAGGTTTATACATAATGACTGTGCAGGCTGAAAAGAATCTGCTGAGCCATATAGTTTAGGGTAGTTTGTAAAGGCCAGCTTGTGAGTTCCATATCTAATAAAATCATTTAACGTGAGAGCAGCCCAGACACTGATTCATGAAGGATATCATTTTCAACCTCCTTTTGCTTTCTGTGTCTGACCCCATTTTGCACCCATATGCATCATGAACTTTGAATTTCCACTTCTTTTAGCTTGCTTGGTAACCTCTGATGAGGTAGCACTTCTAAAGCATTTTGAAAATCAAGATATCAATAAAATATTAAAGTGGGGGTCTAAACCCTTGTTGACTGTTCATTAATTCACCCATACTGGATATGTGTTTCTCAAACTTTTCTTTAGTAATTGCTTCCACCAATTTTATTGCAATAAATGTTAAGCTAACTGGCCTGTAGTTTACAGTCAGTCAGTCAATGTCCAACCCGCTATATCCTAACAGGGTCAGGGGGGTCTGCTGGAGCCAATCCCAGCCAGCACAGGAACAAACCCCAGGCAGGGCACCAGTTCACCACAGGGCACACACACACACACACACCAAGCACACACGAGGGACAATTTAGGATCACCAATGCACCTAACCTGCATGTCTTTGGACTGTGGGAAGAAACCCACGAAGACACAGGGAGAACAAACTCCACACAGGGAGGAATGGGAAGCGAACCCAGATCTCCTTACTGTGAGGTAGCAGCGCTATCACTGCACCACAGAGTAAGTCTAATAGTCTTTTGTACAAATGGGTGACATTTTGTTTTCCAGTCTTTAGACATTCCCTTTATAATAGACACTAGAAACATTTACAAGGGCATACATTGCAATGGACTCAGGTAGAGTGGGTGTGAGTTCATCATAGGCCTCAGTAGGAGGTTTTAATTAATCAATCAAACCCCTACAAATTTTATTTAAAAGGCTTAATAAGGTACTTTTGTTTGTGCTCCTCTAAAAATCACGTCCTTAGCAGCCTCTTCTTCAATGTTCTGATATGGAGTCATGGAATGCAGCTAAGCATCATCATTACAGTAATCCCTCCTCCATCGCGGGGGTTGTGTTCCAGAGCCGCCCGCGAAATAAGAAAATCCGCGAAGTAGAAACCATATGTTTATATGGTTATTTTTATATTGTCATGCTTGGGTCACAGATTTGCGCAGAAACACAGGAGGTTGTAGAGAGACAGGAACATTATTCAAACACTGCAAACAAACATTTGTCTCTTTTTCAAAAGTTTAAACTGTGCTCCATGACAAGACAGAGATGACAGTTCTGTCTCACAATTAAAAGAATGCAAACATATCTTCCTCTTCAAAGGAGTGCGCATCAGGAGCACTGAATGTCAGAAAGTGAGGGAAAACCAAACAAATCAATAGTGCTGTTTGGCTTTTAAGTATGCGAAGCACCACCGGTACAAAGCTGTTGAAGGCGGCAGCTCACACCCCCTCCGTCAGGAGCAGAGAGAGAGAGAGAGAGAGAGAGAGAGAGAGAGAGACACAGAGGAAAGCAAACAGTGAAAAATCAATACGTGCCCTTTGAGCTTTTAAGTATGCGAAGCACCGTGCAGCATGTCACTTCACGAAGCAGCTGCACACAGAAGGTAGCAACGTGAAGATAATCTTTCAGCATTTTTAGACGAGCGTCCGTATCGTCTAGGTGTGCGAACAGCCCCCTTGCTCACACCCCCTACGTCAGGATCAGAGAAAGTCAGCGCAAGAGAGAGAGAAAGTAAGTTGGGTAGCTTCTCAGCCATCTGCCAATAGCGTCCCTTGTATGAAATCAACTGGGCAAACCAACTGAGGAAGCATGTACCAGAAATTAAAAGACCCATTGTCCGCAAAAATCCGCGATATATATTTAAATATGCTTACATATGAAATCCGCAATAGAGTGAAGCCGCGAAAGGCGAAGCGCGATATAGCGAGGGATCACTGTATTATCAAATAAAGAACACCACTTTCTCCATTCTGCATCAGTATGTACACGTCTTTCGCTGCACCAAAGCACATCTATAGTATGTCTGGTCACCATTCTTGTAGCGGTGGTCCACTCCTATAAGTACTTTGGGGTCTACATTATCAACAGGTTGAACTGTTCTCATAACACAGAGGAGCTGAATAAGAAAGGGACTGCGTTCCTTTAATGTGGGAAGTGACATCCTTCACATCTTCTATAACTTTGTGATGGCTAGAGTGATTTTCTACACTGTGGTGTGCTGAGCTTGTAACATCACTTCAGGAGAGGCCCACCGAATCAATGAGCTAATTAAAAGTGCAGGCTCAGATATAGGACATATTCTGGACCCTCTGGGGGTCATAGTAAAGGAGAGAATTGAAACAAAAGTACCATAATGAACAATGCTGCACATTCTCTCTCTGAAACACTAACACTAAGGGACTTTCAGCCAACAAATCATTCAGCAGAAGTGTGTCAAGAAACACTATGGGGGGCTCCATTATACCAACAGCAATACACATGCATAATGCCTCACTGGGACTCAAACGCCAGAGCAGGCTCTTTTTCCCTAGGAGACTGCTTTCCTTGAAAATGGGAAGTGACATCCTTCACATCTTTGATAACTCTGTGATGGCCACTGTGCTGTGGTGTGCTGGTCTGGTAACATCACTTCAAGAGAGGCTCACCAAATTAAAAAGCTAACTAAAAGGGTAGTCTTACTTATGAGACACACTCTGGACCTCCTGGATGTCGCAGCAAAGAAAGAAAAGAAAACTTCTGCCTTGTCAGTCCCAGTCACAGTGTGGCATTATGCAGATGTATTGCTGTTGGTATAAAGGAGCCCCCACAGTGTTTCTTGACAGACCTCTGCTGAATAATTCATTGGCTGAAAGTGCTCAGTGTTAGTGTGTCAGAGAGAGGATGTGTAGCATTGTTTATAATGACACTTAATTTTGTTTTCATTCTCATCTTTTTTTAAAAAAAACTGCTAATTGTTTATAAGGCTTTGATGGATGGATGTATGCAGGTCAAAAAATATTGTGATAAAGTTTCTGGAATTGGATGCAGTTGTTTGGGTGCCAAGATAGCTGTTTCAGTTTTAATCAGTAACTTTGTAACTGAAAAGTCCCAAACCAAGTGTTAATGAGAGTGTGCCATCCTGGCGAAAGTGATTCTAACAACATAACCAGCTGTAAAGACTAAGATTTCTATTTCTCTCCGTCTCAGTGGGATTTTTTGAAGGGTCAACCTTCTTGGCTCCAGCCTTCCTTATTTATAGGCCCCGGTCCACAGAGGGCAGGGCAGAGGCAGCCTATTAGGGTGTGGCTATGTATTTGTTCAGAGCTGTGAAGAAAGCAGCAGATGCTGTTAGTACTCAGGCCCCCTCTCACCCTGTGGACTTACCAGTGCCCTTCCAGACAATTTCAATGCACTTGGGCATGGCAATATCTATAATACAATTATATACAGTGCATCCAGAAAGTATTCACAGCACATCACTTTTTCCACATTTTGTTATGTTACAGCCTTATTCCAAAAAGGATTAAATTCATTTTTTTCCTCAGATTTCTGCACACAACACCCCATAATGACAACGTGAAAAAAGTTTACTTGAGGTTTTTGCAAATTTATTAAAAATAAAAAAACTGAGAAATCCCATGTACATAAGTATTCACAGCCTTTGCTCAATACTTTGTCGATGCACCTTTGGCAGCAATTACAGCCTCAAGTCTTTTTGAATATGATACCACAAGCTTGGCACACCTATCCTTGGCCAGTTTCACCCATTCCTCTTTGCAGCACCTCTCAAGCTCCATCAGGTTGGATGGGAAGCGTCGGTGCACAGCCATTTTAAGATCTTTCCAGAGATGTTCAATCGGATTCAAGTCTGGGCTCTGGCTGGGCCACTCAAGGACATTCACAGAGTTGTGCTGAAGCCACTCCTTTGATATCTTGGCTGTATACTTAGAGTCGTTGTCCTGCTGAAAGATGAACCGTCGCCCCAGTCTGAGGTCAAGAGTGCTCTGGAGCAGGTTTTCATCCAGGATGTCTCTGTACATTGCTGCAGTCATCTTTCCCTTTATCCTGACTAGTCTCCCAGTTCCTGCCACTGAAAAACATCCCCACAGCATGATGCTGCCACCACCACGCTTCACTGTAGGGATGGTGCCTGGTTTCCTCCAAACGTGACGCTTGGCATTCACACCAAAGAGTTCAATCTTTGTCTCGTCAGACCAGAGAATTTTCTTTCTCATGGTCTATGAGTCCTTCAGGTGCCTTTTGGCAAGCTCCAGGCAGGCTGCCATGTGCCTTTTACTAAGGAGTGGCTTCCGTCTGGCCACTCTACCATACAGGCCTGATTGGTGGATTGCTGCAGAAATGGTTGTCCTTCTGGAAGGTTCTCCTCTCTCCACAGAGGACCTCTGGAGCTCTGACAGAGTGACCATCGGGTTCTTGGTCACCTCCCTGACTAAAGCTCTTCTCCCCCGATCGCTCAGTTTAGATGGCCTGGCCAGCTCTAGGAAAAGACCTGGTGGTTTCGAACTTCTTCCAGTTACGGATGATGGAGGCCACTGTGCTCATTGGGACCTTCAAAGCAGCAGAAATTTTTCTGTAACCTTCCCCAGATATGTGCCTCAAGACAATCCTGTCTCGGAGGTCTACAGACAATTCCTTTGACTTCATGCTTGGTTTGTGCTCTGATATGAACTGTCAACTGTGGGACCTTATATAGACAGGTGTGTGCCTTTCCAAATCATGTCCAGTCAACTGAATTTACCACAGGTGGACTCCAATTAACCTGCAGAAACATCTCAAGGATGATCAGGGGAAACAGGATGCACCTGAGCTCAATTTTGAGCTTCATGGCAAAGGCTGTGAATATTTATGTACATGTGCTTTCTCAATTTTTTTATTTTTAATAAATTTGCAAAAACCTCAAGTAAACTTTTTTCACGTTGTCATTATGGGGTGTTGTGTGCAGAAATCTGAGAAAAAAAATGAATTTAATCCATTTTGGAATAAGGCTGTAACTTAACAAAATGTGGAAAAAGTGATGCGCTGTGAATACTTTCCGGATGCACTATATTTGTAATAGACTACTATCCCATCCAGACTGATTCAATACCCAGGAATTGTTCCCTGAACAGGCTGTAGCCACATTTTCAGTCCTAAGAAAGATGAAGAAGGCACAGAAAATACATGAATGAGAGGTTTTAATGGAGCTCTTAAAAAGGTTTTGAGTCAAAAAATATTGGTAATTTAAGAAATATAGGGAAATATGTCATGTGTTTGCTGTTGTTCATGCAGACATTTCATAGTTATTACTTTTTACCAGTAATATGAAATGTAGCATTATTGTTTACAGTCATTTATTTTAAACAGTCACATTGAGGTAGTTTTGTATCTTCCTGTGTGAGGTGAATACAATGCACTTAAAAAAAAATCAGGTACTATAGCAGAAGCTGCACAGATTTGATGGCTCAGTATGGTGCAGTGCATTATTACAGAGGTGTAGGCATTACTGCCCAGAAAGATCTTAAAATGAGCGCAGTAAAGCAAAACTGAGACGGATGGGACTTTTTAATATAATTCTAACTTTGTGGTAAGGCAGTTATTTCAGGTAAGTTTTAAGGTAAGAAAGACAAGAGTTTCAATGTAAGGTAGCAATACCTAATGATCATGGTCCCAGAGATTAGCAAATGCAAGTGAGAATTCACAGTACTCTGTGCATGTGACAATATTAACCATGTGAACCTAATATTTGATAAAGCAACCCAAGAAAGAACTGAAGTGTTACTCAGCTACAGATGGAAGAGGCAAGCAGTTTTGGTGTTCATAAGACCAGACCAGAGACCCCAATATGAGCCACTAACACTAGATAAATCCCCGGGGGCAAGAATGGAGTAAAATGAGTATCATTATGCATGGGTGGCATTTAAAGCTGATGTCCCATTATGTGACTTCTAGTTATTGGGTATGTCAGACTGCAGTCAGTGACCTTGTCGCCGGACTTTCTCAATTTACAGAAGCAAAAATCACTGGCCATGTCAAATCTAAGGACTGCATGTTGACCTTCCAGCATAGTTGTGTTTGCCCCTTTTTATGGCGTGCTGTTTTATGGAGTCTGTGCTGTACGATGGGTTAACAGGTACGGTACTGTAAGTCCAGATGCAATCACTACATTTTTTTTCTTTTTTTTTAACATTTTGTCTTGGTATGTGAAACACAAAATTTCAGACAGACAAGCTTTTATTGTTTGTGAAGTCCAAAACATCTGCTTTTTTTGTCCCTCATTGCTACATAGGTGGAGGCGGAAGCACGAGAGTAGCAGCGAGTGGAAGCACAGAGCAGCGGCGTCTCCTACAGGCACGTAGCCCTTCGCAACCACCCGAGCAAGTTCATCTGAAGTAAAGCTGGCAGCTGACCAGTAGAAACTACCGGCAGTGAGAAACTAAAGTCGATCACTCAGCGGGTGGTGGAAACTTAAAGGCGACAGTCTCTGAAGCAGAAAGCACTTAAGTAACTACAGAAAACGGAGAAGATGACATCAACACTAAACGTAAGTTCTATCTGCTCTATGCCTGTTGAGGGCACGTTTATATGTTGTGTGTCCTGCAGCATGTACAGTTTAGGTTTTCCGGCCGACAGTGTAGACAGATTCACCTGCCAAAAGTGTTTAGTTAATTTAGAGTTGGTCGGGAAAATACGCGAATTGGAGGACCGCGTTAGGAATCTGATAGCGATTAGGGAAACCGAAAATTGGATCAATTCGGTTTGTTTAGACAATTCAGCTACTTCTGATTTGGCTTCAGTCTCTCCTGGTCCCACTGTAGTCAGTTCACAGCCGAAGTCAGCAGCACCAATTCAGCCACAGGGCGAGTGGGTAACAGTAAGACAGGGGTCTAAGAATACAAAATGTAGTCCCCCGGCACCCAGGTCACCAATTCAGACCCAGAACAGATTCTCAGCACTCCACAGCACGCCTGTGGAAACTGAGAATAAGAAAGTGCTCATGATTGGCGATTCCATAGTGCGGAATGTTAGAATTCCAAACTGTGTTAAACTAGCAGTTAATGTTAAGTGCCTCGCAGGGGCCAAGATTTCTGGCATAGAGGCCGCATTGGACCGTGTCGCCGACGAAGAAGTATCTACCTTATTGCTGCATGTCAGCACCAATGATATTTTCACAGCAATCTGAGATATTAAAGAGGAACTTCATCTCTCTATGCATCAAAGCCAAAAGAAAATGTCAGAATTTAGTTGTATCTGGCTCCTTACCAAGATTACATAGAGGGGATGTGATTTATAGCAGATTGCATTCCCTTCACTGCTGGCTAGAAACCTGGTGTGCAAATAAAAGAATAGCGTTTGTGAACAATTGGGATGATTTTTGGGAAAGGCCTGGATTTTTCAGAAGAGATGGTCTTCATCCTAACTGGAGGGGATCTTATGTATTATTCCAAAATATGGCAGCAAAAGTGCCTGGCTGACTGTTTAGAGCACCATCC
Source organism: Erpetoichthys calabaricus (assembly GCF_900747795.2). Taxonomy (NCBI): domain Eukaryota; kingdom Metazoa; phylum Chordata; class Cladistia; order Polypteriformes; family Polypteridae; genus Erpetoichthys; species Erpetoichthys calabaricus. The sequence goes on from NC_041402.2 coordinate 26,674,353, forward strand.
AGGCCGCCGCAGTCATGTGATCTTAAATCACAGGCTGTTGTTTATCCCACCTGTTGCTTTCCTGAAGCTGTTACCCATAATCCTTGTCTTGGGGCATCCAGTAAATTTAGTCTTGATACAAACCTTAAATTAATTGATAACCAAAAAATAAGGTGTATAATTAGACCAAGGGATAAAACCAGACCCTCCACTAGGGGCATCTGTAATAGAAATTTACTTCAAATTAAAACAAAAAATATATCAGCAGTTCAGAAAGAACCATGCAGTTTTAAATGCTGCTTATTGAACATTCGCTCTCTTGGCACTAAAGCTGTTTTGGTAAATGATATTATATTAAGTACAAAATCTGATCTGTGTCTTCTCACTGAAACCTGGCTTAGTAAATGTGACACTGTACCCCTAGCTGAGGCGTCACCAGATGGCTACTCGTTCCTTCATAAGTCTAGAGATTTTGGTCGAGGAGGAGGCCTTGGAATAATTCATTGTAACAAAATGCAAATCACTTCTAAAAATTTAGGCAACTTTGCATCCTTTGAAGCATTCATTTTAAATATTAAAACAGATTCCAACACAATTATAGTGCTAGTCTACAGACCACCAGGGCCATATTCATTGTTCATGACTGAATTTAGCAACCTTCTATCTCATTTGGCTATAAATTATGATCACGTAGTACTGATGGGGGATTTTAATGTACACATTGATGTGGAAACTGACACTTTTAGCAAATGTTTTACTTATTTGTTAAATTCAGTAGGATTTTGTCAGATTGTCAAAGGTCCAACTCATAATCATAACCACACATTAGATTTAATTATAACTTACAAAGTTGAAATTCAAAATTTAAATATTACTCCATTAAATGAAATCATTTCCAATCACTACTTAATTACATTTGGTTTAGTCCTGCCCTTGTCAACACACTCCCAGATTAAAACAAAGACAGTGCGACATCTAGATTGTAATTCTGCTTCAAAATTTATAGATACTTTGAGTAAGTCAAGTGTAATTGTGGAAAACAATTTAGATGAGCTAACATCACATTATAATGTGACCTTGAGAGATGCTCTGGACACAGTGGCTCCCCTTAAAACAAAAGTGATCAAAGCACACAGAAACTCTCCCTGGTTTAATGAAAACACTCAAGCTCTTAAATTAGAGTGTTGAAAACTGGAGCGCAGATGGAGAACAACAAAGCTACATGTCTTTCAAATTGCATGGACAAAGAGTGTTAATAAATATAAAAAAGTCCTCTTTAAAGCTCGCTCAGATTAATATTCTACATTAATAGATAACAATAATAAAAATCCTCGGGTACTGTTTAGAACAGTGGCTAAATTAACAAATGGAAATTCAGATCAACAGTGCAAAATACCAACAGATATTAGCAGTACAGACTTTATGAACTTCTTCAATGAGAAATTTAAAAATATAAGATCCCAGATCTCTGCATCACACTACAAACCAAATACTAGTTTAGCAGACCCTGTCTCGCATTGCATTCAGCACTTTAGTAATTTTAATCCTGTAACTGAGCAGGAAGTCTTAACTTTAATTTCTAAAATGAAGCCCACTACTTGTTCCCTAGATCCAGTGCCAACAAAACTAGTAAAAAGTGCAATGAATGTTCTTGCAGCGCCTGTTCTAAACATTATCAGTAGTTCATTATTGCATGGCACAGTACCTGATACACTAAAAGTGTCAGTCATTAAACCATTACTTAAAAAGTCAGACCTAGACCCACACATACTAAATAATTATAGGTCTATTTCAAATCTACCATTTCTCTCTAAAATACAAGAAAAAGTAGTCGCCAATCAGCTTCAGTCACACCTTACGCATTACAATTTATTTGAGAAATTCCAGTCTGGTTTTCGCACTGGTCATAGTGCAGAAACAGCACTAACGCGGGTTGTAAACAACATTCTGATATCCTCTGATGAAGGAAACTCCACTGTAATTATGTTGTTGGACTTAAGTGCAGCATTTGACACCATCGACCACTCTATTTTACTGCACAGGCTAGAAAATGATGTTGGGATTACAGGCAACATGCTCGCTTGGTTTAGTTCTTATTTATCAAATCGATTCCAATATGTACAGAAATGTGCTGACAGTAATCCATCATTATACACAGAAGTTCAATATGGTGTCCCGCAGGGCTCAGTAATGGGACCTTTACTGTTTTCACTTTACATGCTTCCACTGGGATCTATCATTAGGAAACATAGTGTTAATTTTCACTCGTATGCAGATGACACCCAGTTATACCTTTCATTTAAATCAGATGAAGTTTCTCCGATGTTGTCTTTAATTAGTTGTGTTAGCGAATTAAAGGAATGGATGAATGAGAACTACTTGTCTTTAAATACAGATAAAACAGAGATGTTAATTGTTGGAGGGAATGACGCTGATCATAACAATACTTTGTCATCATTTAAATCAGTTGGAATCCCAATTAATTTTACTGAATCAGCCCACAATCTAGGAGTTATCTTTGACTCTAGCATGTCATTTAAAGCGCATATTACAAAGTTGTCCAAAACATGCTTCTTCCATCTTAAAAATGTTAGGAAATTAAGGCGCTTTCTAAATAAACAGGATTCTGCAGAAATTAATTCATGCATATATCTCTAGTAGGATTGACTACTGCAATGCGGTGTTCACTGGATGTTCAAACTGTTCTTTATACTGCCTCCAGTTAATCCAAAATGCGGCTGCAAGAATTATTACAAGAACAAGAAAATACGAACACATAACTCCAGTTCTTAAATCCTTACACTGGCTCCCGGTTAAGTTTAGGGCAGATTTCAAAATCCTTCTTTTAACATATAAAGCATTAAATGGCCGAGGTCCGGCTTACTTGTCTAAACTTATCATGACTTACAAACCAGAGCGCACATTAAGATCTCAAGATGCTGGTCTGCTTATGGTTCCAAGGATTAATAAAATAACAATGGGAGGTCGAGCTTTTAGTTACAGGTCCCCTAAACTGTGGAATGGTCTGCCTGCTACTATAAGAGATGCCCCTTCGGTCTCAGCTTTTAAATCCTGGCTGAAGACTCACTACTTCAGTTTAGAATATCCTGACTAGAGCTGCTGATTAACTGTACATACTGCATCTCTGTTGTCAGTCATTAGCACTAAAACATAAGTAACATGATAGTTAGAATTGGATACTAACCCTCACCTCTTCTGTGTCTCTTCTCTGTACTCAAATGTGGCACTTGGTGCCACGGCCCACCTGCCAAGTTGTTTTGCCTGCCTAAGGGAAAGTCATCCCAGATGGAGGATCGCAGGAATCGTGAGAAAGAGGGGTCCTTTAATTGGATTGGCTGGCCCAGCACTGTTTCAGCCGTGGAATGGCCAAATGGGGGAGGCAGCTTGATGGATGAGGTCTCCAGGAGTCTAAAATTATCCAAATCTTATTATGAGATATCACCTACTGTTAAATTCTGCTCCGTACTTCTAAAAAATTTTTATTTTTTATTTTTTATTGAGGATTTGTTCTGTTCTGTGTATTGTATTGTATTGACCCCCTTCTTTTGACACCCACTGCACGCCCAACCTACCTCTAAAGGGGTCTCTCTCCCTTTCCCAATGTTTCTTCCATTTTTCCCTACTAGGTTTTTTTGGGAGTTTTTCCTTGTCTTCTTAGAGTGTCAAGGCTGGGGGGCTGTCAAGAGGCAGGGCCTGTTAAAGCCCATTGCTGCACTTCCTGTGTGATTTTGGGCTATACAAAAATAAACTGTATTGTATTGTATTGTACATAATATACATTGTACTCCCAGATGAGCTCTCATTGGTTGTCAGCTCTCCTGCACACAGAGCCCTCTCCTGCTACTAAAGAAAAAAATACTACCTGTTTTAAGGGGCGAGTCACAGACTAATTTGACTGAGTTGTTGGATATGTCACTGTATGTGATTAGCTTCATGGGAGTATGCTGACTACAGGTCTTCAACTTTCTCTGACTCGCTAAGAATACATAAATGACGGCTATGACAAAAAATAGTTGGAAAAGGAATAATTTCTAGGTTCTTAGGTCTTTCTTGGCCGCTTACATCATGTTGTGTGATAGTTGAAGGTTTCTGAACATTAGAATATTAAAAAGATTTAGGTGAAAGCAGGCCATTCAGCCCAACAAAGCTCGAAAGTCCTATGCACTTAATTCCTCCAAAGTAACATTGAGTTGATTTTTGAAAAGTCCTTAAATAATAATAATAATAATAATTCATTACATTTATATAGCGCTTTTCTCAGTACTCAAAGCGCTAAAGTCCTACTTTCCACCAGATTATTTGGTGTCTCTGAGTGAAGTTTAACTTCCTAATGTTTGTGTGAAATTTCCCTTTAACAAGTTTCCAACTGTGTCCCCATGTTCCTGCTGAACTCATTTTAATATCACAGTCTTGATCCACTGGACTAATTTCCTTCATAATTTTAAACACTTCAATCTTGTCTCCACTTAGTCTCCGTTTGCTTATACTGAAAAGGATCATCTCTTTTAATCTTTCCTCATAATTCCTTTCCTTTCGCCCTGGAATCAACCTAGTTGGTCTTTTAGTGTAATTTTTGTAACCCCAAGATCAAAACTGCACACAGTTCTCCAGGTGCAGCCTAACCAATGCATTCTAAAGCTTCAGCATAACCTCTTTGGACTTGTACTATATACATTGTGCTAAATAACCTAACGTTTTGTTTGCCTTCTTAATGACACAAACAGTGTTTTTCACTGTATTTCATCTCTACACATGTTGCGTGAACTAGGGTGTTGTCTGTTGTGGAGTTTGTATGTTTTTCCCTGTGTCTATAAGGGTTTTTCCTCCCACATCTTCAAGTATGAACCCTAGATATGCTCTGATGTGAATATATATATATATATATATATATATATATATATATATATATATATATATATATATATATGTGTGTGTGTGTGTGTGTGTGTGTGTGCATTTGTGGTTGTGGGTGGGCTCTGTCCGTGTTTTTGATTTTACTAGGATAGACTCTGATCCTCCATGACTCTGAACTGGATTAAACCGGTTTGAGAATGTATGTGTGCACATCTAAACAAGCCCATGGTATAGTTTTTTTTGTGACAAAGTGCCTAACTTGTTTCACATTTATGTGCTATCCAAAAGTAAACTGTAAGAATTCACAATAATGTCTAATTTTTCATACAATTATCTTAGAGTTAAGCCAACACTATGTGATCTTAATTTTTTTTTTATGTGCTATGTGTAATAATAATTTTTCCTACGTTCTTTACATTTATTAACAGCTCACGTATGTTGCTAATATCCATATGACTGTAACTCTTTTCTCATTGTCCATATTAATTTAATTGCATCTGGAATATCTGCCATGTCTACTGAAGTTGTATCATGAGCCCATGTACCAGTTGGCTGTCATATTTTTATAAAGCATTTCACATGAAATAAGAAGAGTAGTGACACGAGTGCTGACCTCTGCAGGACCCACATCTGATATCTCTTAAAGCCGATGTGAGTCATCATACTGCAGCTCTTTGTTTTCATCATTTGCTCTATACTTTGAATTATCTACATATACAGCCCAGTGCTCTTAGTTTTAATCCCCTTGTGGTAGCTCATCAGAGAGCTTTTTTATGTTTAAAGCAACAATACGTATAATTAGCAACTGTTATATGTATCTACACAAAATAAAAACCATTAAGGAAAATGTTAACTGTATGAGGAAACTAGTACAGATACTAAGTGGCTGACAGATTTATAGAAAAAATATTTTAGAGTAAGACCGTTCAGTTGGTGGTGCACTGATTGGTATTGCTGCCTTAACTACACTGGAGTCCTACATTTACAGTAAATCCTGACCAGATCAGCAGCAATGTGAAGTTTGTGGTGCTGTCCTCCTTCTACTCCATCTTCAGATTTTTTTGCAAAATCGTTGATACTGAATTCACTTCAGTTTATTTTTGTATAAAAGAGCATGCAGGTACAGTGTGTGTGTGTCAAGTTCTCAGAAGTATAATATGCAAGTATACAGTTTATAATTGGCTAAATACAAAATTAGTACACATAAAGACGATGATATGATAAAACACAGTAGAAAATAATATTCTACTCCAGGTATACAAAGAAAACTAGAGGTGTGGGATTCTTAATTCATAGAACAATTTCATTTGCAGTATCAGATGTAGTATGTAGTGATGTGTAATTTATTTAATTGTAAAATGATTTTGATAAATATCTATGCACCCAATGTGAATGATAGAGACTTTATCCAAAATGTATTTATATTGATTCCTAATTTGAATACTCACAAAATTATAATGGCCAGATACTTTGTGTTTTAAATCCAGACCTAGATAGGTCTTCAGCTGCAGGGGTGACAACATCTAACACTACAAAAATAATCACAGTTTTTAATTGATCATAACTTATTAGACACATAGAGATTTTTAAATCCACACTTAAGAGTATATTCCTTCTTCTCACCAGTGCATCAGTATTTACTCAAGAATTGATTATTTCTTTATAAATAAACATTTCTTGCCCACGATCAAATCTTGCAAATACAATGCTATTGTTATCTCTGACCCTGCCACTCTGATCATGGAGCCCACATCACTATGCCCCACATACTCATCTCACAGCTAGCGTCTTCACCTCCTGCTATTAGACAAGAACTCTATAGAATTTATATCCAAGCAAATTGATTTTTTTTAGAGACAAATGCATCCTCAGAGCTTTCTGCAGGAATACTCTGGGAAACTTTGAGGGCATTTGTAAGAGGACAGATTATCTCATTCCTCTCCCACAAAAATAAATCAGAAACCAAGAAGGCCTCAAAGTTAATCAGTGAAATTTTCAGAACAGATCAAGAACATGCCAGATCTTCAAATGAGGCACTTTTTAGGAAAATACAGGCTTTGCACTCAGAACACAGAGAGAAGGCTATTAAGATCTTAGCGTAACAAATTCACAAGCAGGAAGTTTGTAATGCAATAACAGTAATCACCAACACAGATGGAGATAGAGTAATTGGCCATAAAAATATAGTGCACACATTTAGAGACTACTATAAGTCCTTATATTCTACTCAGTTTAAAGAATACAAGACACACTCTAATGTATTTTTTGACATTACAGATACCAAAGCTAGATGCTCTCAGTGCAGAAGAACTGGATAAACTTCTGACACTATCAGAATTACCAGACACTATAAACTCACTTCAGATAGGAAAGCACCAGATCCTGATTGCTACCGTGCTAAATTTTATAAAAAGTTTTTAATCGAATTAGCTCCCATTTTCGCCAAGCATTAATTACCATTTTTCCTAAGACTTTTTGTCAAGCATCAATTACCATTTTTCCTAAGAAAAAGAAAAACATATTACAATTATCATACAAACCAATCTCACTTCAGAATAATGATGTTAAGATACTGTCCAAAGTCCTAGCTAGAAGGACTGAGAAAGTGCTCCCTTCAGTATTATCACAAGGCCAAACTAGATTTATTAAATGCTAGACATTTGGCTTCCAATATTCAACCCTTATTTAATGTAATATATTCACCCATAAAGTCTAACACTCCAGAGATCTTATTATCTTTGGATTCAGAAAAAGCATTTGATATGGTTGAATGGGATTACCTATTCACCACTTTAGATACATTTGGGCTTGGCCCTAACATATGTGCATGGATCAAACTACTGTATGCCAGTCCAGAATCTTCAGTTTGTATTAACAACACTATTTCAGACTATTTCAAACTAGAATGCGGTACTAGACAAGGATGCTCCTTGTAATCACTGCTAATTGCAATCGCCACAGAGCCATTGGCTGTTCATTTTCGAAATGCATCAGAGATATAAGGGATTTTCAGAGAAAGACTAGAACAGAAAATATCACTATATGCAGATGATATGGTACTGTATATATCAGACCAACAAAATTAGATGCCTACAGCCCTAACTGTATTAGCAGAATTTTAAAAAATCATCTGGACTCAAAATTAGTTTGAACAAAAGTGTGCTCTTTCCAGTGAATTCACTAGCAAACACCTTCCCTTTTATTATTGCGGATCAGTTTAAATATCTAGGGGTAAACTATACTACTTTACTACTCTCAAAAGTTTTACTCTGGCTGGTGGCCTTCCTCACCTTTCTCATGGGTGGGGGTTGAATTTCAGTTATAACAGAGAAAGTCAAAGACAGAGTGACAGTTCTGGAGACCTCGGTCAACTGACACCCATACCTTTCTAGGGATTCCATATTAAAGTCTGTACTGGGCCATCTCAATAGATGACAGAATATTTCCATGTGATGATGTCAATGCTTTCACCATCTCAGATGACTTTTCTATGGATGCGACAACAGCTTGGCTGCAAAGTGCAACGGCAAGGATCTTAACCAGAAAATGAAAATTTGAGCACATCTCATCAGTTTTAGCATTGCTACATTGCTAGCCTATGTCCTTTAGGATTGACTTTAAAATACTATTAATGGTATATAAAGTTCTAAATAATGTTCCTATATTTTTGATCCCCCAGCATTCCTTGTTGAAACCTTAGATCTTCTAATATTAGCCTGATTATTCTAAGAGATAAGCATAAAAGAAGCTGTCCTTGCTGCTATTCACAAAAATATCTGCAAAACTTTACCAACACAGATATGCCAGGCTAACACCATGGATCATTTTAAAAACTCCTAAAAACCCATTTGGATTTTTCATAGCTACATTTTAGTTCTACTACTAAATGCCTACACATACATAGCCTTCTTCATGGATGTGCAATCATTATTAATCTCTACATTTCTCTTCTTTCTTTTCCATTTTCTTCTGTGGTGCCATTTTTTACCACCACCACCTGATCAAGGCAGTGTGCAGTCATCTGGGAAATGTGAATTAAAGTGAATACCCCCAGCTTTTCCACAAGACCCACTGCATTCAATCCTCTAAACCTAAAATAAAAAAACAAGGAAAGACTAAAGTGCATTTATGGTTAAGTAGAATGCCTAGAGGGGCTGAGTGGTCCTTTGGCCTTGGGACCCCTGAACATTTTGCTTTTTTTCTTCAGCTTCTCAGCTCTTATTTTTTATGTTTTTTGTCCTCCACAGCCATCTGACCATAGCATTGAACTCATCTTTAAACATTTAATAAATTATAACATATATTAGGACTTTACTTATCTAATAAATGTGTAACTATTTTATTTAAGTGTGTATTGATTTGTTTTTGTATGTTATTTATTCATTATGATTTTTATCTCATTTTAATTTGTTTTTTCATTTCTTGTAACTATTTCTTTGATATCTTGTAAAGCACTTTGAGGTACATTCTGTGTATGAAAATGATAGAAATAAATTTTGTTGCTATTGGTAGTTGAGCGGTGGCACCATGTGGCACATCAACATGCGATAAAGAGAAACAGAATAAATGGTAATTAGCACTTGCTTATAATTACCATATTACTCATATCTTTGTACAAATGACTAACAGAGTTAGTTAGTAACATTATACACAGTTAATCAGCAGCTCTAGTCAGGGTATTCTACTGTAGACTAAAGTAGTGAGTCTTATGCACCAGAATTTAAATGCTGAGACCTAAGGAGCTTCTCTTATATTAGTAGGCACAGGCTGGGGTCCTGTAACTAAAAGCTCATCCTCCCGCCGTTATTATTAATTCTGAGAGTCCTAAGTAGTCTGCAACTTTGAGATCCTAATACGTGCTGTTGTTTGTAAGAAATGACAAGTTCAGATAAGCAAGGCCTTGGCCATTTACAGATTTATGTGTTAAAAGGAAGATTTTAAAATCAGCCTAAGCTTAACTGGAAGCCAGTGTAAGGACTTAAGAACTGGAGTTATGTGTTCATGCTTTCTAGTTCTTGTAATAAGTAATCATTTTTAATTAAATGAAAGCTGCATAAAGATCAGCAAGTGAAGAATGCATTGCAGTAAACAGTTCTACTAGACATAAATGCATGAATTAAGTGGATATTTGTGGAGACTTAAAGAAACCTACCTGATTTTTAAATAGTTTTTTACAGTACAAAATCTGTGTGACAAATGATGCTCTTTCAAAATCCATAGGGATATAATCTTATATATAAATGTCTGCACATGGAAGTGTGTGTGTCTGTTTGTTTAGCCCTAGAGTAGAGAGACTTACTTAGCTGCTAATACATAAGCAAGGCAAGCACATCGGCAAAACAAAACCACTGAAGAAAGAGAACCTCACTTACCCGCTAATGCACAAACAATGCAATTGATTGATTGAAGTGACAGAATCCATGGTTTCTAGGAGCCCGGGCTTTTTACAGCACAGGCTTACACAGTTTGTATAACATAAAATTCTCAAACCCAGTTATTCCAGTTAATGTTTACGTGGGACTGGCAATTGTCCTGGCAGCATTGGGCAGTAGGTATCAAATGGTCCTGGGCAAGGACCCACTCATGCACCTACACAGGGCCAGTTTAGAACTACCAATTAACTTAACATGCATGTCTTTGGAGATGTGATGCAAATGTCACATGGGCAGTGTCAAGTGGTGGGATTCACTAGGCACTGCACCAATGTCAACCCTATATAAGAATTTCCTCTGCATGATTATTTTTTTCTATATATTTCCATCTTTTGCATATGCATTGCAGACACTTTGCTTTAAACTATTATGCATTAAATTTATTTATGTAAGAATTTGAGAAAATATGTATGCATATGAGTTAGTTTCCTCATTATAGCTCTGAATATCTCCATTACAGCCTACACTGGTAAACTGATTTTAATAGATTTGTATTGCAATGTAGAATGTTTATGATATTTTATGCTTGTTTCGTCAACATTAAGCCTTCAACATTATGCAACTCTTCTTTTCACATCTTTGCAGTCATTTATTTCAAAATCCTTTAATTAGCCTGTTACAGTCTGCTGTCATATCTGTTGATTACAGAACAGCAGTTCAGTTCACTAATATTGAATTAAACTGAACATTACCTTCATGCTTTGACTTGTGATTCCTGACCTATTTGTGGTTTAGGTGACCTGCCTACTTTAGCTGGTGGCATTGGCAGCGTCTGTTGGCCATGTAGTTGATACTGTTACAAAATTACCTAACTAAAAAAGTTTTCCTTTATAGTGATGATTCATGATGGAATAGGTTGAGGCTCCCTGTGACCCAGAATTAAAATTCTGTCAATGAATGAATGAAAGGAATATTGATATTCCCTTTATTGTATACCATGATATAATCAACAATTAATGTACTTTTGCATTTGAATAAACAAAACACAAAGTCCATGAGCCATTTCTATGAAGTTTAACTTCAAGACTTCCGTAAAAAATAAGACTCACATACCTCAGGTCCCTGGTGAACCCACGAAAGTCCCTAATAACACAAAGGTCTTTAACTATTTGTTGCTCGCAGAATTTCACACTTTTAGTGAAGTTCACAGATCGATATAATATCATCATCAAGTGTTCTGTCTTTAGACATGTCTGAAGCACAATCATGTCCTCCACTTTGCACTATCTTTTGCTTCTCTGTTATTTCATTCTTCTATTCTGAACATCATCTAACATTTCCTTCCTCTTGTTTTTTCCCCATGAAACGTAAGCGTGACACACTGCTAGTAGTAGTATTGTCATTGGTACAGAACAGTGAATTTCTTACTTGCTTGTCCAACCAACATGCAACATGTCACCACACTCTGGCACTATGAAAATGTATTAAAATATATACAGTGCCTTATAAATAAAGTATTCACCCCTTAGAAGCTGTCACATTTTATTGTTATACAACATTGAATCCCAGTGGATTTTATTTGGAGTTTTTGACATTCAACAACAGAAAAAGATGCCATAATGTCAGAGTGAAAGCAGATATGTGCAAAGTTGTCCATATCAATTTAAATATAAAGTATAAAGTGATTGATCACATTAGTATTCACCCACTTTAATTTGACACACCTAAATCATCTGTTGCAGCCAATTAGTTTTCAAGGGAGTTCACATAAACGACATATGAATTCAAACCCTTCAAGACAGTATTGAGTAGATGCACCTTCAGTAGCCATGACAGCCTGGGGTCTCTGTGCACAGATATCTATCAGCATTGCACATCTGGACACTGCCATCTTCCCAATTCTTCTTCTTTGCAAAACTACTCGAGGTCTGTCAGGTTGCATGTTCACCATGAGTGAACCACCTTTTTCAAGAGCAGCCACAAATTCTCAATTGGATTAAGATCTGGACTCCGACTTGGCCATTTCCAGATAATTAATATTATCATTTTAGGCCATTCATGTGTAGTTTTGGCTTTATGCTTGGGGTCGTTGTCTTGATGGGAAACAAATCTTCTCTTAAGGCACAGGTTTCTTCCAGAATTAAATAAGGTTTCACTCCAAGACTTCCCTGTTTTTTACTGCATTCATTTTACCCTAAGCAGCCATCCAACAGCCTGCTGCAGAGATATATCCCCACTACCTTATGCTGCCACCACCAAGCTTCACCACAGGGATGGTGTGTTTTTGATCACATTTATTGTTCAAACATAACATTTAGTCTAATGGCCAAAAAAGCTCAAATGTGGCCTCATCAGATAATAGGATGTTCTTCCAGCTGACTTCAGATCCTCCAATATGCCTTCTGAGAATCTTCAGCTGAGATGTCATGTACATTTAGTTATCATAGGTCTGTCTGTCGCCTCCTTCACTGTCCTTCTTCTTGCGCAATCACTCAGCTGTTGTGGATGGCCAGATGGCTTGCTATCGTAGATTTACAGCTGTGCCATGCTCTACCTATTTCTTCATGATTGATTTATCTGGACTTCAAGGGAAATTCAGTGACTTAGATATTTTCTTCTCTCCATCCCTAGTCTTATACTTTTGAATCACCTTTACACAGAGTTGCTTGGAGTGTCTTTTTTGTTACTTCATTGTGTAGGTTAGGCCACCGTAATTCCTTAATTCCAGATAAGGTGCCTTTACGCTTCAATCAACTGAATCCCTCTTGATTACAGACAGGTAATTTTCATTTAACTATGTGATTTCTAAAACCAACTCACCCCATTGGAAGTTAACATATTTTATTGTTACACAACATCAATTCACAATTAATTTGAATTTTGTGTTCTCTCCTTAATCTGTGACAGGTGACGCACTCAAGCAACAACAACAACAACAACAACATTTATTTCTATAGGACATTTTCATACAAATAATGTAGCTCAAAGTGCTTTACATGATGAAGAAAGAGAAAAAAGACAAAGTAAGAATTAAAATAATAGAACACTAATTAACAGAATAAAAGTAAGGTCCGATGGCCTGGGAGGACAGAAAAAACAAAAAAACTCCAGACGGCTGGAGAAAAAAGAAAATCTGCAGGGGTTCCAGGTCATGAGACCGCCCAGCCCCCTCTTGGCATTCTACCTAACATAAATGATCAATCTTCATTGTATTCAGGGTTTTCATGGAAGGACTTGATGATGACAGTCACATGGACTTCTGGCCTTTAATCCATCAATGTAGGGACATCGTGGTGCTTTGATTAGGTGGTGGTGGTGCAGGTCGCCACCACAGAAAACTGGAAAAAGAACAGAAGAGAGAGTAGGGGTTAGTATGGATTTTGGAGCCACCATGAATAGTAATGATAATTAATTGAATATGCAGAGCATCAGGATTAAATTAAAATGAAGTTATGAGAAAGCCATGTTAAAGTAATGTGTTTTTTAGCAGTTTTTTAAAGTGCTCCACCCTGGTGAATTGCTATTGGCAGGCTATTCCAGATTTTAGGTGCATAACAGCAGAAGGCTGCCTCACCACTTCTTTTAAGTTTAGCTCTTGGAATTCTAAGCAGTCAATCATTTGAAGATCTAATGTTACGATTTGGAATATAAGATGTAATACATTCCGATATACCAGGGTGGTCTAGATCTAATTACGCAATTATGCAAGTTTAGTACATAGAGAATTCACAAAAAAATATTTTTGTTGCTGATAGATGGCAGCACCTGCCCTTCATTAGTTTATTGCAAGATATTTCGAACAATTCTTTTGTCTTGCATTGTTTTCCTGCATTGCATTAAAAGTTGCATAGTTAGATCTGGGCCACCCCATATAAGATGGAGCGAGATTATTTAAGGTTTTGTAAACCATAAGCAGTATTTTAAAGTCAATTCTGAATGATACAGGTAACCAGTGTAGTGACATCAAAACTAGAGAAATGTGCTCGGATTTTCTTTTCCTAGTTAGGATTCTAGCAGCTGCATTCTGCACTAGTTGCAATCGATTTATGTCTTTTTTGGGTAGTCCTGAGAGGAGTGCGTTACAGTAATCTAGTCGACTGAAAACAAAAGCGTGAACTAATTTCTCAGCATCTTTCAATGATATAAGAGGTCTAACTTTTGCTATATTTCTTAAGTGAAAAAATGCTGTCCTAGTGATCTGATTAATATGCGATTTAAAATTCTGGTCACAGTCAACAGTTACCCCTAAATTCTACCTCCGTCTTGACTTTTAATCCTAATGCATCAAGTTTATTTCTAATAACCTCATTATATCCATTATTGCCAATCACTAAAATTTCAGTTTTCTCTTTATTTAGCTTGAGAAAATTACTACTCATCCATTTAGAAACACAAGTAAAACATTGTGTTAGCGAAACAACAGAGTCAGGGTCATCAGGTGCTATTGATAAATACAGCTGTGTGTCATCTGCATAGCTGTGGTAGCTCACGTTATGCCCCGAGATAATCTGACCTAACGGAAGCATGTAAATCGAAAAGAGCAGCGGACCCAGGATAGAGCCTTGTGGAACACCATATAAAATATCATGTGTCTTTGAAGTATAATTACCACAACTAACAAAGAATTTTCTACCTGCCAGGTAGGATTAAAGCCAATTTAAGACACAGCCAGAGAGGCCCACCCACTGACTACGGCGATTTCTAAGAATATTGTGATCAATGATATCAAATGTGGCACTCAGATCTAAGAGGATGAGAACAGATAAACAGCCTCTGTCTGCATTTACCCGCAAGTCATTTACTACTTTAACGAGTGCAGTTTCTGTACTGTGATTTGTTCTAAAACCCAACTGAAACTTATCAAGAATAGCATGTTTATTGAGGTGATCATTTAGCTGCATAATGACTGCCTTCTTTAGAATTTTACTTAAGAAAGGCAGGTTAGAAATAGGTCTAAAATTTTCAAAAGCAGAGGAGTCGAGATTATTTTTCTCAAGTACAGGTTTAACTACAGCAGTCTTAAGACAGTCTGGGAAGACTCCCGTATTCTAATGACGAGCTTACTATGTCAAGAATACAATCAATTAGCACGCCCGATACTTATTTGAAAAAACTTGTTGGTATTGGTCAAGGATGCAGGTGGATATTATATTATTATATTATTTTATATAAATCAAGTAAATCTATCCTGGCGAAAGAATTTAATTTGTTAATAAAGGAGTACTGGGGTTTAAGAGGATGCGCAGTGTTGGGGAAATATACTATATTATTTCTAATATCATTAATTTTTTGATTGAAAAATACAGCAATAGCCTCACAAGTTTCACTGGAAGTATTCTGGAGGCATTCCATTGAGTTAGCTGGGTTTAGCAGACTATCAGTCATAGAGAATAAGACTCTGGGATTACTAGCATTGTTATTTATAATTCTAGAGAAATAGCACCACTCAAGATGGACTGTGTTATTGTATTATGTTATTTTTTAACTTCAATATCTTATAGTGGATAGTTAGTTTACTTTTTCTCCACTCCACTTTTTACACTCCAAATCGTAACCTTAGATCTTCAAATGAGCGTCTGCTTAGAATTTCAAGAGCTAAACTTAAAAGAAGTGGTGAGGCGGCCTTCTGCTGTTATGCACCTAAAATCTGTAATAGCTTGCCAATAGGAATTCACCAGGCTAATACGGTGGAGCACTTTAACAAACTGCTGAAAACTCATTGCTTTAACATGGCTTTCTCATAGCTTCATTTTAGTTAAATCCTGATGCTCTGTATATTCAATTAATTATCATTACTATTCATGGTGGCTCCAAAATCCCTACTAACCCCTACTTTTCTTCTGTTCTTTTTCCGGGTTTCTGTGGTGGCGATCTGCACCACCACCACCACCTAATCAAAGCACCGTGATGTCCCTACATTGATTTGATTAAAGGCCAGAAGTCCCCATGACCATCATCATCATCAAATTCTTCCATGTGAACCCTGAATATAATGAGGACTGATTGAGGTCATTTATGGAAGGTAGAATGCCTAGAGGGGCTGGGTGGTCTCGTGGCCTCGGAACCCCTGCAGATTTTATTTATTTTCTCCAGCTGTCTGGAGTTTTTTTAGTTTTTTCTGTCCCCCCTGGCCATCGGACCTTACTTTTATTCTATATTAATTACTGTTCCCTAATTTTAATTATTTATTTTGTCTTTTTTCTCTTTCTTCATCATGTAAAGCACTTTGAGCTACATTGTTTGTATGAAAATGTGCTATAGAAATAAATGTTGTTGTTGTTGTCCAAGATAAGGAGCATCTAGACTACAATCAATGGATGTAGTCTAGATGGGTGAGTACTTATGCAATCAATTTTTTGTGTTTTACATTTCTGATCAATGTGTCCCATCCATCCATTATCCAACCCACTATATCCTAACTACAGGGTCGCGGGGGTCTGCTGGAGCCAATCCCAGCTAACACAGGGTGCAAGGCAGGAAACAAACCCCGGGCAGGGCACTAGCCCACCGCAAAAATTTTAACATCATCTAAATAATGGCATGGCGCCAGCCAACCGCAGGGAACACACACACACACACACTAGGGACAATTTAGGATCACCAATGCACCTAACCTGCATGTCTTTGGACTGTGGGAGGAAACCGGAGCACCCGGAGGAAACCCACGCAGACACAGGGAGAACATGCAAACTCCACGCAGGGAGGACCCAAGAAGCGAGCCCAAGTCTCCTAACTGTGAGGCAGCAGCGCTACCCACTGCGCCACCGTGCCACCCTTACTGTGGACCACTTAGCAGAACTCTGTTTTCACTTTGACATTAAAGAGTTTTATTTTTCTGTTTGACCAGTGGTGAAAAAGCCAAATTAAATCCCCTGTGATTCAGTATTTTACAACAATATGATGTGAAAACGTCCACGGGGTGAACACTTCTTATAAGGCACTTTAGCTTCATGTTATTTAATAGAAAACACAGATCAGCTTACAATACAATACAATACAATTTATCTATGTATAGCCCAAAATCACACAAGAAGTGCCGCAATGGGCTTTAACAGGCCCTGCCTCTTGACAGCCCCCCAGCCTTGACTCTATAATAAGACAAGGAAAAACTCCCAAAAAAAAAACCCTTGTAGGGAAAAAAAGTGGAAGAAACCTTGGGAAAGGCAGTTCAAAGAGAGATCCCTTTCCAGGTAGGCTGGGCGTGCAGTGGGTGTCAAAAAGAAGGGGGTCAATACAATACAATACAATAAATAGAACAGAACACAAGTAATCCTCACTACAGTATAATAGTAAAATAAAAATATTACAGGTACAGAGCAGAATTTAACAGTAGATGATATCACATAATATGATTTGGATTTGTGCCGAGTCCTGGAGACCTCAGCCATCAAGCTGCCTCCCCCTATTGGCCATTCCACAGCTGAGACAGCGCTGGGCCAGCCAATCCGACTAAAGGACCCCTCTACTCAATGATTCATGTGATCTTCCATCACAGATGGCTTTAACTTATGCAGGCAAAACAACTTGGCAGGTGGGCAGTGGCACCAAGTGCCACATTTGAGTACCGAGAAGAGAAACAGAATAGGTGAGGATTAGTAACAAATTATATATATATTATTACTTATGTTTTAGTGCTAATAACTAACAACAGAGATGCCCTGTAACTAAAAGTTCAACCTCCCGCTGTTATTTTATTAATCTTTGGAATCACAAGCAGACCAGCATTGTAAGATCTCAATGTGTGCTCTGGTTTGTAAGTCATGATAAGTTAAGATAAGTAGGCTGGACCTTGGCCATTTAATGCTTTATATGTTAAAAGGAGGATTTTGAAATCTGCCCTAAACTTAACCGGGAGCCAGTGTAAGGATTTACGAACTGGAGTTATGTGTTCTCTGTTTTCTTGTTCTTCTAATAAATCTTGAAGCAGCATTTTGGACTAACTGGAAGCTGTATAAAGAACAATTTGAACATCCAGTGAACACCACATTGCAATAGTCAATCCTACTAGAAATAAAAGCATGGATTAATTTCTCAGAATCCTGTTTATTTAGAAAGCGCTTTAATTTCCCAACATTTTTAAGATGGAAGAAACACGATTTAGACAACTTTGTAATGTGCGCTTTAAATGACATGCGAGAGTCAAAGATAACTCCTGTTGTACTCTTCACTGTTGTTTCCATACCACCACTTGTTCAGTTTAACTCCCAGTCTCTGAAATCTAATGGCAAAAACCCAGAGCAAAACTCAATTTTTTAAAACTTGAAGTATGTTTTGACTTGGTAGAGTAATATGTTGCTCTACTTTCCCCTTTTGTATTATTAATAAGTAGTCTTTGTCAGAATGCCTCAAATCTCACAGACTTACCATTGTTTATAAGGTATTATAGTATATAACTTCTTCTCACCTTCCCTTCTACATCTATAATCTCAGGTGTAGTTAAAGACAAGCAGGAGTTTAGTTACAATTTAAACAATGTATTATTGATAATATTCAAAAATAATAACAATATGCAAAGTACATTTGAATATTGGCAACCATACAACCTGATAAATGGTGATGTTTAGTTTCAGGCGGCACACAGACTTGTTAGTTATTTAAAATGTCTCTAGTTAAGGCATCATTGGTGGTCAGCTTTCTTCAGAACAGGCTGCATGCCTATCTCAATATGGCTGCCGAGTTGTGCTCTTCATTGTGTTGTCTTTTTCAATTAATGGTGTGATGGTCTTCATCAGTTTGGTAAGAGAGACAGAGTGAGGTAAGCAAGCAAATTTATAGATTGTCTGTCCAACCCCTAGAGCCAATAGGGTGCCACAGTATTTAAAGGCAGGCTTCTGATACAAGCCAGTCCCAAACAGCCATACTTCAGACCAATGGGGGAACAGAACACCTTAACACCTGCCATCCCCCAACCATATGTTAAGGTAAAGCTTGGCAGTTAGGCAGCCTGGCTTTGTGTGGGTGTTGAGAGACTTCAGAGAAACATTAGCCAAACTTGTTTCAGACACTTCCCCCCAACTACTGCCATAAAATTCAAAGAGACTCAGTCCTGGTGGGTATTTTAAATAAAGTATTAAAATATGAGAAGGTTTGTAAAAGCAAAGTTTTAGTGACATATGGAGACATCATTTTTTACATGTATTATTAAATAAATTGTAGATTGAATGTATTTTAACAATTGAACAATGCAATACTGTGCTTTTGTTGCTTCCTTGCCGGACAGTTGCAGTGAATTATTACATTTTTTATCATTTGGTCTTATTAAAGCAGGCAGGCTCATGTATCACTTTTAAATTAGGTAGGAAGAAACTAGAAAGTAATGATCAATACACATAATTTCACACTTCACACATTCGGTTGCTAAAGATTCCTCCTCATTGGTAATCAAAAATGTTATAACATTCTCAGACTCACTTAGTGGAATTCACTGTTGTAGTGGGGCTGCAGTCAATCCTGGCAGCATGGAGCCACTCCCGGATATGGTGCTAGTCTGTCACAGAACCCAAATTGGGCACACACCCTTACTGAAACTCACCTGGAGTTGGCATTCTCTAATTAATATAGAGAAAAACCCACACAGACATGTTGATAATGTGTAGAGTTAACACAGACAACGATCAGTAATGAAATTCAAAGGGAAGGTGATGGGTCCATGAGGCAACAGCACTAACTACAGTGCCATTGAGCCATCCAAAAATATTATATTTAATATATAAAATGATTAATCTTATCAAATACATGCCACCAAAGCAGCATACTCATACTATAGAATCCAGTCTACTAGTGGCTACAATTTTTCATATGGACCTTGATGAGCATGGAATTCAAAACCTGGATGCTGGAACTGCGAGGCAGCTTTGCTAAAACACCTCCATTACATGGCCTCCCCTGCAAAGAAACATTCCAATAAAATTAGATTCGAGAGATCAGCAAAATCGTCTTAGTCATGTAGATGAGAAATAGATGCTGTAGATTTGGCTGGCAAAGTGTTATTTTCTTGTCAAATCTGGAGCCGTACATGAAGTAGCCATACATTGGTACACCAACGCAAAGCACAAGGCCATGCTAGGGGCTACTTTTGTTATTCAGCTGATGATGTACAGACATTTCAGGCACAACTCATTTTAAAAGTTTTTAGATTTCATAATACTGTTTATACCATGCAGTCTAACTGAAATTACCTATCACCTTATGCTCATTTGTTTCACTCAGAGTAAAACAGAATTTTTATTTTATTTTATGATATTTGTCTTATAATGCAGCTAAATATGCCTTTACATTTTAATAGGTTTGTACTTTTTAACTTTACTATAACATAGTTCTGTTTGGTTTTAAGCCATTGCATGATAGTAACTGTTGTAGACAGAACAATAGGAAATAATAATGATGTGTCATTCAGTTTTAAAGACTATGAAGCTACCTCCCTCAACAGATGCCTTTGCATTTGTTATATTCAATGTGCATCAATACATGTAAAACTATTAATGAATTATTATTATTATTTATTCAATTAGTTATTATGCCACATTTTTATTGTAATTGTTGATGTGAACATTGCCTTTAAGGTGGCATCAACTCTAGATAAGATGAATTTTACAAAACCATCCACACTTCTGCTACTTTGCTTATTTTAGTTTTGGATGAAATGAAGAAGCATTGAAATTATTAAATGAAATAGAAAATGGATGGATGGATGGATGTGATGGTGTGAGTCTGGCCCCATGCTCCTTCTTCCAGTTTTGGGCGCCTCTTGAACCCGACACCATTGATAGTCATGATTGGGATGAGCTGTGCAATGAGGACACCACATGAAGCAAGGGGAAAGTGCAAAAATGTGCAGTGCCTTTATTAAAAACAGCAAATGGCGTTCAAATAAATAGTGCAGTGTTTCACAACAGGCCATAAATAAATAAATAATCCATAAAAACATGTGATATCTTATCCCTCTCTTGCCTCGCTTGCAGAGCAGTCGCCCTATCAGCAGACGCAGCTGACATTCATCAGGTCCAGTTGCCTTCTGTCCCCTGGCTACGTACAGGCTCCCTTGCTGGACCGAGACTCCGACTCCTCAAAGCAGCTCAGCAGAAGTGACCCATTCCTACTGCCCACGAGTGTTCGCCATACACTCCTTGCAGGGGATCTCCTCCCGTTTGTCTGCCTTCTCTCCAACAAGCCTGCTACCTTTCGCTCGCTCACTCCCAGCACCAGCTCTTTCGCCTCCCGCCTTCACTAACCTTCATTCTGTCTTTTTTCTTCTTCCCCCATCTCACACTCATGCTTCCCCTTTTAAAATGGGGACGTGATGCAGGTGTGGTGATTATAAGCTCCCGGCATCAATTACAGCCACAGGCGATTCCACACTTGCGTACTTAAGTGCGGGACTATCCGCATCATGCCATGCTACCACATCCCCTCCTTAAAGCCGCAAGTGTGGTGATTAATTATTTAAAATGGTGCAGATCAGTCACGAACCTCACTTTACCACAACAGATGGACAGATTTTCACTTGCCACCATGTCCATAGGTATGAGCATGTACACACCTAAGTCGTTATACTTTCTCCAAACAATCTGATTATCAATTTTGTTGTTTGGTCTTGAAACATACATTCTTAAACCTGTTTAATCCAATTCAGGATCATAGTGGGCTGGAATCCGAACAGTAGCCCTTATCTACTCACTCTGCAAATCTCTAGCCCACTTTCACCCAACTACTACTTCACCTGATGCCTGTTTACCTCCAAAAGCCAGAATTCCACTGGACAATTATCTTGTTTTGGTTGGGGAGATGTTTTTTCAAGAGGTGGGGATATGCAAATCCTTACAAGTTCATTGGTTAAAAAAGGGATGGTCTACATGTTACTTTTTGAACACTCGATTTTCAATGACTGGCTCTTATTTTAAACATAACATACCTCATATACTACAATAGGAAATAAACCAAAGCATCAAGCGGCCCACTCATGCACACAACTCTTGATTATACTCACATGGGTCCAATTTGAAATTACATGTCAAAATAATACTTACTGCCTTCTGTGACTTGAGCACTGTTAAAGAAAATACTCTGTAACTAAAGGGTAGTTGTGAGTTAACAATGAATTCAAGATGGTCCTCTTTATTACATTTAATATAATAATGTACCACAACATAAGAAAACCTGCAAAACTAATAAATAAAGAAACAGGTTTTTCAAAATGACCAATATTTAAATAAGAAAAGTTCAATATATATGTGTTCCTATTCAGAAAAAGCTAAATCAGACAGATCACATAATTAGACATATTAAAAAATATTTTTTATGCTACACAATTGAAAACCAAAACAATGTAATAAATCTAAACATGTATGTTAAAGAAATTTTTATTACAGTAAAATATGAAGTTACAAAACAAACATGAAAAACGGATGTATAAACAAACAATGTGCAAACTGTGTTTACACCTTTGAAAGAATGAAATGAAATTATAATACTTACTGCAAATCCATAAGCCTTGTAAAAATACATGTTAAAGAGCCAACGTCCCAGTCATCAAGGGGTTCGCATTAACCACTTGAGAAGTCCAATTATGTAATCGATCAATTAGCTCACACATTTCAGGAGTCACACCCCCTTTCTTCAGGGCTATAGGTTGGCACAGATGAATAACAAATAATTACAAACAAGACAAAACACAGAAATACAACTGTAATATATGTCTCTAAGAAAAAATACAAATGCAATGTATATTGCTGATAAAATCATTTTTAACAACCATCATAAATTGTTATTACCTGTATAATAGACAACCTACTTTTCAATAACTTAGATGTGATGCCCCAACCAACAATCATAAATTTCATAATTTGTTCAATGTCCATATAAGCCTTCATATTCTTGTTAAACTATCCCTGTTAGCAATAAGAGTAAGAAGTAATATATTATTGAAATTTATTATGGAACCAGAAGAATATGATGTAGCCTGTCATGTGTTCTGTGACAAGATTGACTAAAATGACAAAGTAGCATCTTAAATAAGTTGGGTTCATTTACATAACACAGTCGAGAAGTGTTTCAGTTTAAACCAATCAAAATAGAGATTAACCCTTTGCAGTCGTATTTAATTTTCAACGTCACGCTACATTAGTCATAATTAATTATTGAAAAAACGCCAATAATTACAGCAGTTATTTTTTTCAAGCACGTAGGAATAACACAGGCCACTTTTCTCGACCAGGCGACTGTGCAAATCGGTCAGAAACTTGGTGGCCTGACGACCTATAGCTCACTTTTTACTAAGGCCAGTTTTCTGGCCTAATGACCGCAAAGGGTTAACAGAATACCCTTATAATACACTCATATTTTAAAATTATCCGGAGGTATAATACTATAGTTAATCCAAAAACAGTTCGATAGATTAAAATTTACTTCTAAAGTGAAGCTTCTTATTTATAAATTTATTTATATTGTTCCCTTGGTCACTTGTTCAGGACACGGTAGGTACAGAATATCTTAGTTACACATAAATTCACACAGTAATTATACAGCACACTAGGATGTACTTTTGGGTTTTTCTCCTGCAGTGTCCTTAAAAACAACAAAAAGAGTATGAGTGCTCTAAATCACCCATGCACCAAGCCAGAACCCTCCCAAGCTTACTTCAATTAGTTTAACCCTAGGTATGCTGACGTCATACTCCACAAGCAGACCTTGGCCTACTCAGGCTCAAACAGACAATCAGGTTTCAAAAGTTCAAAATACTTTCATTGCCCTTTATAACTGATTGGTTGTCCAAGTGAATAACAGGCTGATACAACAGCAAATTTTGAGGTTCCACCCCGGCTGTCTCCATTTACTGATAAAGAAAACAAAAACAATATGTGATGGTGTTCAAAAAGGAGTAACAAAAAGGCTGCCCGTAACACTTGCACTAGTTCAAATAATATAGCAATAATCATATGAGCAGTCTGTGGAGCTACTCTCCTTAGGTCACTTGAACCAGAAATGTGGCCTCCTTCCAGGCTGTCTTGCATTTAGGGCCCAGAAACTGGAAAGGGCATTGTCAGTTGCTTCACTCTGCGGTTTGTCTGCTTTGTGGAAGAAAAAGAAGACAAGGCAGTTAGTGGCAGCGCCACCTCTCGGCTTGGAGTAGTAGCACATACCTATGAAGAACTCTGATGATGATGCTCTGATGTGCATGCATGTCAAGGAACCAAAATGTCCTTCAAGGGAGATGAACCATCAAACCTCTGGCTTTATTTCTCAAAAAATATTTGAAAAGCTCAAAAAGAAGAACAAAAATGCGAAAATAATGTAGAAGGTTTTGGCTAAAAAGTCAACCCTCAGATAACAACTCCAGATCCCAGTTATCGAAAGCCAAAAACAGAAGCAAAATTCAGTAACAAAAAAATGTAATACTCATGAAACTGCACTCTTATATGTGACAATCAAGAAATAACTGTTGGGACTATCTTTTTCACCTCAAAATAAAGGTTAAGGGTGGTCCCAAGACAATGATACCAGGGTGGCCCCGCCTCTTGGGGGTTCAATTTCACAAAACACATGGAACACAAGAGAACACATTATATCTAGGTAGTAAAGAACACATAAACTGAAGTATGGAAACAAAAATATATAAATACAATAAACACATTAAAAAACTTCAAAATAAACAAAGAAGACACAGATAAGGGAGATAAACACAAACTGCATTAGATTAGTTTAGATTCAGCTTCATTGAACACAGTATAAATACCATGGCAATGATATGCAAATTGTACTTAATATATAAATAATAAGATTAATAGAAATAGACATAGAATGTATACACTAGTAAGGAATTTGTAAATGAAGAGTGTATACAGAATGATTTGTGAGAGGTAAACTATGAATATGAATATGCAGAGTCTAAGGGTGTACAGTACATGTGCAGTTTCAAGAATGAGGTGGGAAAGGTGGCGGTGGAATAACACTTGGATTTTGTGTTCAGCAGACTGACAGCTACAGAGCTGAAGCTGTTCCTTAGCCTGTTAGTACTGTACTGTAGGCTCCTGTATCACCTCCCAGAAGGCAAATGTTTAAACAGACCATGGCTGGGGTGAGAGGGATCCTTGATGATGCTACATGCTCTCCACAGGCACTGTTTGTGCTGAAAGTAATGAGGTACCAATTATACACTGGACAGTTTTCACCACCTGCTGCAATGACTTCCAGTCTAAGAGCATGTAGTTACCATACCACACTGGGATACAGTTCTCAGAATTTTCTCGATGGTGCAGTGGTAGAAGTAAATACACTTAAGTGCTTTCTTAACCAATGTGGAGGTGTTGAGGGTCCACAAGAGGTCCTCATAAATGTGAACGCCCAGAAACTAAAGACTGGAAACACACTCAACCACAGTGCTGTTGATGAAAATGGGGGTAGCTCACAGCCTTTGGACTTCCTGTAGTCCACAGTGAGCTCATTGGCCTTTATGTTGTTCAAGGCCAGGTAATTGTTGGAACATCATGTTATTAGTAGTTGGACCTCTTTTCTGTAGGCTAACTCATCATTATTGCTGATGAGGTCTACTAGCATTTCAGCTATGGAACCCGTCATGGTTGAAACATAAAACAGCCCTTTTGGCCAGGGGTTGGAATAAGCTCACCCTCCCTTTTGTGTGAAATGGACTCCCGCTGTGAAAATGTGTGATCTAGTATGTACATACCCTTGGTTTGAAGTAGATGGGGAAACTAGCCCACATAGAAAACCCAGAAAATGTCCATTAAATCAAAGAGAGAATCAACATACAGTAATACTCACATCTTAAGGTACGTGGCAGGAAAACTGAAGCAAAAGGAGAAAAACTAAGGAGAGATGTATCAACCCTACACAAACAAGGACCAAGCATGGGATTCTAACCCTGGACACTGGATTCATGAGGCAACTGTGGTAACCACTTGGACAGCAATGATCACACATGACAATGTGTTTCCTTCCTCTTCTCTTATTACTGAAGATCATCATACTGCATCTGTGTGCAGTATGGCTTTGCTCTCAAGTAAATGCGAAGGTCTAATCAGAAATATCACTTCAGTCTGAATTCAGTTATCTGGATAATTTAAGCCTCACTTTTGTCATTAAAGAAACAGAAGTAGACTGAAGTGAATTGTCTGATCTGTTCTTGTTGTTCTTTTTTTTAATATTTTTTATTTTATTAATTTTCATTGTAATCATTCCATACAAATAGATCAATTTATAACCCAACAAAATTGAAGACAAATCAAACCCCACCCCTGAGAAGGAGAGCTTAGCCGAAGGAGAATTGCTTAGAGCTTTTTAATAAGACAACAATATACAAAAGAAAGGGAGAAATAAATATATATGTAAATAAGAGATGGAGAAGGGGATTAAATGCGGTAATAGTTATTTCTCTTATTCTAAAATAATACTGATTAAATTCTGCCAGGTTTTGAAAAAATTTTGTACAGATCCTCTAACTGAGAATTTGATTTTTTCCAATTTTAAATAATATAAAACATCGGTTTCCCACTGACTTATAAGAGGAGAATTAGGATTCTTCCAATTTAACAGAATAAGTCTGCGTGCCAAAAGTGTAGTGAATGCAATCACCGTTTGCTTGTCCTTCTCCAATTCAAGTCCGTCTGCAAAAACACAGAACACAGCTGTTAGTGGGTTAGGAGGGATTGTGATACCAAGGCTGTCTGAAAGGCACTTAAAAATTTTGGTGTTCTTGTTGTTCTAATGTCTGTCTTATGTATTTGGTAGATTGCAATTGTGACAATCATCATGGCTGCTTAGTACCATCTTGCTTTGTGTTTTTATGTTGTGATCATTTAATCAGCTTTTTAGATTTGCCTTTTGTTTTGTGGTTTTATTTTACTTGTACTTGCGCTTTGCTTTATTGTTCCTTTTGATCAATGTCCGTCTTTTGATCTTGCCCTTCAGTTTGCAAATAAGATAAAAAAATTACCTTGGTTCTTACCCATATTGTGTCATGGCTCACGTCCAGCATGCTTGTCTGGATGTTCAATCATTTCAAAGCCCATTCTCCCAGTCAAACATGACATTTTGCCAACATGGGGGTCCCTGTATAAAGTAGGCAATCACATGTAAAGGGGCAGTCGATTGGTACAATGCTGACTGGTATAGGCATGTGTGTGCCCGGCCCCTCCTCCTGGGTAGTGCTCAGTGCTACCAGGATGGGTTATAGACCTGTATGTGCTACAATATTGTAGTAAGATGATTCAGAAATGGAACAAACTTTTCTGTGCAGTGTATTTATTTTATTATTTTATGGCCACTCTCACTCACAACAAACCATTTTATAGTCTCCAAGTAACATGACACCCATTTCTTTGATTTGGAAACAAAGTATGTAGAAAAAAAATGTTTTTGAATATTAAACCCAAATCATTTTAGAAAAAAAAACTAGATTATCAAAATTGAGAGTCTTTAAATAATGTTCATGTATAATAAAATTTTAGGGAACCATTAAAAAACTAAAAGGAATCAAGTGTAAGTCCAAGAGAGTAATAAATATTACGCACTTATTGACCTTTCATTCTACAGAACTTTGTGCTTTCCAATTTCCTGTGGTTTACTGTTATGTATGATGCAAACTTTGAAGATTAATTACTGTATGTTTTTTTGTGTAATTCTCTGTATTCAGTTTTTATCAAAAAACATTCCACTTTTAAACAACCTTTGTGAAATGAATTCAAGCCAAGCTGCCACTGTTGTATACCATATTGTATGAAGCACCAGCTCTGGATTTAATGCCACTTGAATAGTCGAGCACCCACACTCACTCACTCACTCACGCTGGCCACTTAAAAGTCACCCATCAGCCTAAAAGCATGAGCTGAGTGGAA
Organism: Erpetoichthys calabaricus; assembly: GCF_900747795.2. Taxonomy (NCBI): domain Eukaryota; kingdom Metazoa; phylum Chordata; class Cladistia; order Polypteriformes; family Polypteridae; genus Erpetoichthys; species Erpetoichthys calabaricus. The sequence continues at coordinate 26,702,428 of NC_041402.2, forward strand.
ACTGGACTGGATAGAGGAAGCTGGCAAACTCAGAAAAAAAAACAGCCAAACCCCCCTCAGATTGGAATGTGGCACAGTGCTGACCAATATAAACCCCCAAAGGATTCACCCCCTACACGTTTTATTGAATACAACACCGAAACACAGTGAATTTAATGACTTTTTTACCACTGATCAACAAAAAAAACTTGTTAATATCAAAGTGAAAAAATATCTCTGAAAAGTGGTCTAATTTAATTACAAATATGAAACACAAAGTAATTGATCACATAAGTGTTCAACTCCCCCTCAAGTTAGTATTTACTAAACAGCAAATGCAATTCAAGTCTATTAAAAGCAATTTACCAGTGCTGGCAATAATGGAGGTATCCAGTGCAATAAGAAGGAAAGTAACTCATATTAATTCATTAATACATACATATGTTAATGTCAATTTAGAGCTTTAGAACATTAGAATAATCTAGACGAGAACAGGCCATTCAACCCAAGAAAGCTCGCCAGTCCTATCCACTTAATTCTTCTAAAATAATATCAAGTTGAGTTTTGAAAGTCCCTAAAGTTCTACTGTCAACCACATTACTTGCTAACTTATTCCAAGTGTCTGTGGTTCTCTGTGTAAAGAAAAACTTTCTAATATTTGTGCAAGATTTACCCATCACAGTTTCCAACATTTGCTAAACTCATTTTTAAGTAACAGTCTCGATCCACTGTATAAATTCCATTCATAATTTTAAACACTTCAGTCATGCCACCTATTATTTTTTTCTGCTTAAACTGAAAAGGCTCAGCTCTTTTAATCATACCTCATAATTCATCCACTGTAGCCTTGGAATCAGCCTAGACGCTCCTAGATGATCTGCATGCTTCCATTAGGTCAGATTATCTCAAGGCATAACGTGAGCTACCACAGTTATGCTGATGACACACAACTGTATTTATCAATAGCGCCTGATGACCCCGACTCTCTTGATTCACTGTTACAATGTCTTACTTGTTTTTCTGAATGGATGAGTAGCAATTTTATCAAACTAAATAAGGAGAAAACAGAAATCTTAGTGATTGGCAAAAATGGATATAATGAGGATATTAGAAATAAACTTGATCCATTAGGTTTAAAAGTCAAGACGGAGGTAAACAATTTAGGAGTAATTATCGACTCTGACCTAAATTTTAAATCACATATTAATCAGATTACTAGGATAGAATTTTTTCACTTAAGAAATATAGCAAAAGTTAGACCTCTTATAACACTGCAAGATGCTGAGAAATTAGTTCACGCTTTTGTTTTCAGTCGGCTAGATTACTGCAACGCACTCCTCTCGGGACTACCTAAAAAAGACATCAATCGATTGCAACAAATGCAGAATGCAGCTGCTAGAATCTTAACTAGGAAAAGAAAATCCAAGCACATTTCTCCAGTTTTGATGTCACTACACTGGTTACCCATGCCATTTAGATTTGACTTTAAAATGCTGCTTATGGTTTACAAAGCCTTAAATAATCTCGCTCCATCCTTTATTTCAGAATGCCTTTCACCTTACACTCCAAATCGTAACCTGAGATCTTCAAATGAGTGTCTGCTTAGAATTCCAAGAGCTAAACTTAAAAGAAGTGGTGAGGCGGCCTTCTGCTGTTATGCACCTAAAATCTGGAATAGTTTACCAATAGAAATTCACCAGGCTAATACAGTGGAGCATTTAAAAAAAAACTGCTGAAAACTCATTATTTTAACATGGCGTTCTCATTGCTACATTTTAGTTTAATCCTGATATTCTGTATATGCATTTAATTATCATTGTCATTCAAGGTGGTGCCGAAATCCGTACTAACCCCTACTTTCTTTGCTGTTCTTTTTCCAGTTTTCTGTGGTGGCGATCTGCACCATAACCACCTAATCAAAGCACCATGCTCTCCCTACATTGATTGACTGAAGGCCAGAGGTCCACATGACCATCATCATCAAGTTCTTCCATGTGAAGCCTGAAAACCATGAGGACTGATTGAGATCATTTAAGTTAGGTAGAATGCCTAGAGGGGGCTGGCTGGTCTTGTGGTCTCGGAACCCCTGCAGATTTTGTTTTTATCTCCAGCTGTCTGGAGTTTTTTTTTCTGTTTTTCCTGTCCCCCCACCTACCCCCCCCCCAAACCCCCCCGGCCATTGGACATTACTTTTATTCTATGTTAATTAGTATTGCCTAATTTTATTTTTATATTTTGTCTTTTATCTCTTTCTTCATCCTGTAAAGCACTTTGAGCTACATCACTTGTGTGAAAATGTGCTATATAAATAAATATTATTGTTGTTGTTGTTGTCTTCTCTGGACTTTTTCTAGCGCTGCTATGTCCTTTTTGTGACCTGGAGACCAAAACTGCACACAGTACTCCAGATGAGGCCTCACCAGTGCATTATAAAGCTTGAGAATAACCTCCTTACACTTGTGCTGTACCCATATATAACGTAGCATTCTGTTAGCCTTTTGAACACTGAGTGGCAGTTGACAAGGACAAGTCCACTACAACTCCTAAATCCTTAATGAGCTGGAGTGGCTGAGTTCAGATCTCAGTCTTAGTAAGAATATGTGGCTTGTTCACTCACAATGAACATTCAACTTGACAGAGCCTGAGTACTTTTGTAAAGGAGAATGAGGGAAAATCGCAGTGTCCACATGTGCAAAGTTGATATAGAGAATGGGATACTTGTCCACACAGACTGAAGGCTATCATGGCCTTGGAGTCCAGTTAATTCAATCAGGAAGAAATGGGAAGAGCACGGAATAGCTGTAAATCTGCTGGAGCAGGCTATCCACAAAAACTGAGTAGCTGTGCAAGAAGAAGAACAGTGAAGGAGTCCACCAAGATACCTGTGAATACCAAATGTATATGTCATCTCAGCTAGAGTTTCTCAGAAGGCACATGGGAGGATTTGAAGTCAGCTGGAAAAAAGATCCTGCGGTCTGATGAGACCTAAATTGAGTTTTTTGGTCATCAGACTAAATGTCACGTTTAAGCATTGCACATTATCAGAAACACACCATACCCATGGTGGCAGCATCAGGCAGTGTGGATGCTTCTCTGCAGCAGGCTGTGGAGGGCTTGTTAGGGTAAAACAAATATAGCAAAATACAGGGAAAAACTGGAGAGAACTCTGCACCTAAGGAGAAGATTTGTTTTCCAGCAAGACAACAACCTCAAGCATAAAGCCAAAGCTACACATGAATGTTCTGGAAATGGCAGAGTGAGAGTCCACATCTTAATCCAAATGAGAATTTGTGGCTGTTCACTCACGATGCAACCTGACAGAGCTTGAGGAGTTGTGCTCAAGAAGACATGGGATAATGGCAGTGTCCAGATGTGCAAAGCTGAGAGAGACCCAAGGCTGTCATGGATACTGAAGGTTAATTTACTCAATACTGACTTGAAGGGTATGAATTCAAAGTCAAAGTCCAAGTGAACTTTATTGTCATCTCAACCATATAACAAGTATACAGATAGACAAAATTGCGAAGCTCAGGGTCCACAGTGTAACAACATGACGTGCAAATAATAAATTAAAAATAGAATTAAAATTTAAATTCAAAATTAAAACACAAACAAGACAAGGCATTGTGCAAAGACAAGACAAAGAAGTAGCAGCAATATTGATGTGTAAGATATGTAATATAATAAATAAATAATAGATATAGATAATACAGAAATTATCAGTGGATGATAGTTGTTTAAGACGTGTAAACAATGACAGGTCAGAATGTTTTCACAGCAGAATGATATCAAGAGTGTCAAAATACTTAAAGGTCAGTATGAGATTTTCAGTTCTTTTCTACATGCACACTAGTCTTTGCAGGACAGTGGCTCACATGTATAAAAGTTCTCTTTTTAGAGGTGGTTGAGGCAGTGTGGAAGATCCCAGGGGTCAGCCTGGTGTTAAGGAGTCTAACAGCTTGGGGGTAAAAACTCTCCTGCAGCCCGGCAGATCTGGCTTTGATGCTGCAGTGTCTTCTCTTGGATGGCAGAAGTATGAAAAGTCCATGTGAGGGGTGTAAGGGGTCCTGCACAATGCTGCAGGCCTTGTGAACACTGCGTTTGTAAAATATGTCCTGTAGTGAAGGGAGAGGCACCCCAATAATGTTTTCTGCTGTCTTCACTATCCTTTGCAGGCGCTTGCGGTCAGATATGTTGCAGTTGCCATAACAGACAGTGATGCAGCTGGTCAGAACACTCTCAATGGTGCCTCTGTAGAACATGGTGAGGATGGAAGGGGGAAGACTTGCTCACTTCAGCCACCTCAGGAAGTGTAGTCTCTGCTGGGCTTTCTTGATTAGTGATGAGGTTTTACACATAAGTCCACATAAGTTCCTCAGTTATGTACACACCTCCACATCTAAACCATTGATGCTGAGTGGGATGTGGGCAGGATGTGATTTTCTGAAGTCCACGATTATCTCTTTTGTCTTGTCGACATTGAGAGATAGATTGTTGTCTTCACACCATGCAGACAGCCGTTCCACCTCATCTCTGTATGCTGTTTCATCATCCCTGCTTATCAGTCCCAGCACCGTCGTATCATCCGCAAACTTGATGATGTGGTAGGTGTTGTGTGTAGCTGTGCAGTCGTGAGTCAGCAGGGTGAAGAGCAGTGGACTAAGCACGCAGCCCTGCGGCGCTCCAGTGTTCAGTGTAATGATGCTGGAATCCGAACTGACTGGGGAATCTCTGTCAAGAAGTCCAGGATCCAATTGCAGAGGGTGGTGTTCAGGCCCAACCTGCTCAGTTTTACAAACAGCTTTTGAGGGATGATTATGTTGAAGGCAGAGCTAAAGTCTATGAATAGCATCATGACATACATGTCTTTTTTATCCAGATGTGTCAGGGAGAGGTGAAGGGCAGAGCATATGGCATCCTCAGTTGACCTGTTTGAGGGGCATGCAAACTGAAGAGGGTCAAGGGAGGCAGGGAGATTAGTCTTTAAGTGTGACATGACTAACCTTTTGTAGCACTTCATTATGATTGGTGTGAGTGCAACTGGCCAGTAGTCATTCAGGCATGTCACTGATGAATTCGTTGGTGGATTATGTGATCTCCCTTAAAAATTAATTGGCTGCACAGATTTGAGTGTGTCAAATTAAAGTGGGTGAATACTTATGTGATCAATTATTTTGTTTTTTAGTTTAATTAATTTGGACCACTTTGCGGAAATCTACTTTCACTTTGACATTAAGGCATCTTTTTTTGTTGATGAATGTCCAAAAAGCCAAATTAAATCCACTGTGATTCCATGTTGTATAACAATAAAATGTGAAAACTCCTAAGGGGAAGAATACAGTTTATATGCGCTGTATGTATGTTAATACATTCTCATTTATCATAGTGCCGGAATGTGGTGACATGTTGCATGTTGGTTGGACTAACAAGTAAGAATTTCACTGATTGGTACCCATGACAGTACTACTACAGTACTAGCAATATCTCATGCCTAAGTTTCATGGGGAGAAAACGAATAGGAAGGAAATTTTACACAATGTTGAAAAAGGAAGGACATATCAGCTTCTGAACACTGTCTGGCAGTTGATAGTGTCGAGTTCACTACGTTTGCTTAATCCCTAATGACCTGGAGTGACTGAGTCAGAATTCAGATCTCAATCCAAGTGAATTTCTATGGCTGGAATTAATAAAGGCTGTCCAATCACCATCAACATGTAACCTGGCAGAAAAACAGGGAAAAATGGCAGTGTGTAGACATGCAAAGCTGATACAGAAAACGAGATACCTGTCCTCACAGACTGAAGGCTGTCATGGCTGCCTAAGGTGCAGCTATTAAATACTGGCTTGAAGAGGGGGAATAGTTACGTAATTGAAATATATGCACCTTGTATTTGTAATAAATTTAGACCACTTTATAGAGATCTGTTTTCACTTTGAAATTAAAGAGTCTTTTTCTGTTGATCGGTGACAAAATAACCAAATTAAATCCACTTTGATTCAATGTTATGTAACAATGGAATGTGAACACTTCTAAGGGGTGTGAACACTTTTTCTAAACACAGTATTGTATATGAATAAAAAGTATACATTGCATGCAACATGCAGTATATACTGTGTGTATATATATATATATATATATATATATATATATATATATATATATATATATATATATATATATATACATACTGTATATATATATTCACAGCATTCGAAGTCTGTGTCACAATCTGATTGTATGGGTGGTTACCTACCAGGTAACGCTTGTGGTTGGCCAGCAATCTGCTAACATCCGCCACCGTGGCGGATGTTAGCAGATTGCTGGCCAACCACAAGCATTACCTGGTAGGTAACCACCCATACAATCAGATTGTGACACAGACTTCGAATGCCGTGAATGTAATTACCCCGATCTACATGCTGTCAAATAAACGAACCACACGCCGTGGCGCAACATTCGGGGCATCGCCTCAGACGCTGACGTCCGAGGTTCGATTCCCGAGAGGGAGTGCAGTGGAGTGTGTACACCTGATGAGCCCAGAATGAGGGCGAAACACGTGTCGTGTACTCTTTGCATTTATTTGACAGTAAACTATTTCAACCATATATATATATATATATATATATATATATATATATATATATATATATATATATATATATATATATATATAGTATATATAGTATGGGCCAAATAAAACCCTTTGTTCTGAACCCGTGACTGTCTTTGTGTTGGTTGTATCCAGGATTTGGGGTTCAGTGGTGCCTCCTACCTGTCACTATATTTACGTATCAGGTAATGCTTGTGATTGGTTAGCAATTTGGCAAACATCTGCCACACCCTCTCAGCTGTGAGAAGCAGATCATAGACATGCCATATAGCACCTGTCAAATAATGCAAAGAGTACATGACACGTGTTTTGCCCACGTGTGGCTCATCAGGTGTATGCACTTTTGCTTTCCCTTGCGGGGATTGAACCTTATTACCTGGTAGGTAACCACCCAAATAATCAGATTGCATTCAGACCTATGAATGCAATACTCCAATCTTCACCCTGTCAAATAAGTGAACCAGTTGCTGTGGTGCAAGGTGAGAGGCTTTGCCTAAGGCGCTGACGTCTGAGGTTCAATCCCCGTAAGGGAAACAAGGTGCGCATACCCAATGAGCACCAATTAGGGAGAAACATGTGTTCTTTATTCTTTGTATTTTTTGACAGATACTATATGGCATGTCTATGATCTGCTTCTCACAGCTGGGAGGGTGTGGCAGATATATATGGTGTATATCTATACCAGTAATGGTGCACTGCACAATAATGTGCAGTGAATACACTTGACTTGAACATTCCTAGTTTTCATCTTCTTTTTCTGTATGTTTACCATTCATTTGCTCAGAGGTTGATGCGCTTGCTGCTTCCTGAGCAGCTCTTCTTTTCTCCACCCTAGCGGACCGCTTCTTCTCTTCTCTTCGGCATCTTTTCTTGTTAAAACTGATTAAGTCAGTGTTTGTGTTGCAATTACTTAGTATGTTTTCCTTAATTTTTCACTTAAGCTGGCACTTAAGTCTTCAATCTGCCTCAAGAATGATTTAAGGTATGAAGATGTAGGGGAAGTGACGGTGATGGTGGTAGGATTGAGAACGCTGCCCGTACATATACACTGCAAAGCCGCCCTGCTGGCAGCTGCCAAGAGTTGATTCTACAATAAAATAAAATACAAATAAAAAGAAAAATAACCTTGGAGGTCAATCATCACCATGAAAGCGAATAGGAAACGTCATGTAGTATATGTGTACCAAATTTCAGGTCAATAGGTCAAACGGTTTGCGAGCTACAGGTGATTTAAAATCCTGGACAGACAAACAGACAGCCACGGTAGCGTATTATATAAGAAGATAGTCACACACGTGTGCTTTGGAGGCAGGCTAAGGGCTTAATCGAGGGCAGAAAACAAGGAAAAGGATTAACGATGTGCACTCACTTGTCTTCTTCCTCTTCTGCAGATCACCCTTACAGAAACCAGCCTAAAATTCCACCAACTTCCTGCACTCCCTCCTAGCCACGCCTCCTATTGACCTCACTTCCGCCTTGAGCTCCCAAGGACCCGCCTCTTCCTCCCCCGTGACTATAAAAGCCTAGCACCTTCCCTTCTTTTTGTGTCCAGACAGTTATCTGGTGCTATAATTTTGTTTGCTTGGCAGTGTGTTTAATATACGGGGTGGATTCCCCAGCTCTTTTTCTGCCTTGTTTTGTCTTTTACACACATATATACGAGGTTGGCAAGAGTAGGCTTACAGTTGTGAGTACATGAAGCACAGAGCTTATTCTTGTATTATTATTAATTTATTCATTATTGTATTATTCATTTGTATTATTTATCTTCTTAATTGTCTTCTTATTATGAAAGTGTGCTTGAGTGTAGTATGTAGAATGCTTAAATAATGAAGGCCGGAAATTTGAGCACTTATGAGATTGTACCTAAGTGCACTGTGCCATTGTGATGTTCTTTTGAGTTAATAAAGTAAATGAAGCTATTGAGTTAATAAAGCTATTGTAATAATCATAACCTGCATGTCTTTTTCCATATGAACAACTGTAAACCTACCATTGCCCACCCTTGTATATATGTGTGTGTTAGGTGCTGTGCTTTTCTCCTCAAAGGTGTGTGGTATGTTTTTGATTAATTGGTGACACTAAATTGTCCCATTGTAAGTATGCACCCCGTGATGGACTCCTGCCCCTTCATGACTGGCTCATTGCATTGCCCCCAGTGCTGCTAGGTGAAGCTTTGGCCCCTGCGACTCTACCAGGATTAAATGAGTTCACTTATAGATGGATTGATTTACTTAGATGCCATTATACCTGGAAAAATTATCTCCAATGATACCAGAGGCATCCTTGTGGGTCACCAGTAAATTTTCAGCATCATCTGCTGAAGGGGTACTTAGCCTTATTTATTACAAGATCTACTTACAAACTTGTACTAATAGCCAATTGCTAAACTGACATTCTAAGACAACTCTGACACTAAAGAGCCACTTTAAGGGGTTAAAGATGAAAGGCTATGACTGTCTTGCAGAAATTAAGATTACAGGCTTTCAGTTGTGAAGAGAAATTGATCAAAAATAAAGACAAAATTAGCATAGCTACTGTGCATGACAAATTTTCTCCACGTTAGAAACAGCACACTGCAATATAATCATTTGGAGATCACAGGCCAGGCTTCTGTACAGAGAAGATAACAAAGCACACATCTATGAAGAAAAACTCATCAGGGGGCATCAAATAAAAAAGGGGAAAGCTGACCATTTCCAAAGAGCTCACACCCCCTCTTTCTAGAGAGATTTTGCTCAAGTCTGCTTGGGTTCACTTCTGGAACTCGAAAGAAGGAATAAATCCCATTCATTTGTTATGAATAGGAGAAAGATTGCAATGAAAGGCCCAGCAGTGAAGAGTACTTTCCTGGAGTGGAAACAACACGTTACAGTGGGCTCACAATTTAAGATTTTTATTTTTGATTGTTGAGAATCCAGCCCATGTTGGTCTTTTATTTTCCTTTTTCTTGAGTGAAACTAAGCTCATTGATTGGAAGTTTGGAAATCTTATTTCTTTAAACTCAGTAGTGGAGAAATGTGACCAAAACACATTTGGCTACACATTTTAACTCAGTATTATAATGATTTTTATAACTATTAGTATTGTGATGTTATGTGTTCCTTTTTATGTAGTCTCATGATTCAACATCTTAGGAATTAACATGACCCAGTGGCCAAGCTGAGTATGTAACCCAGAAGAAATTGTACACACTTTAAGTAATAATAAACCTGCAGGGTTCAAAAGGATCAAAGTGCACTCTAAGCTTCCCTACGCTTGTCCTGGAGGAGCCCTACATTGCCGGCTTTCATATTTCTTTGTATCCAAAGGCCGTTCCTCCCTTTAATTGCACAGTTTCAATGACGGATTTCCTCCTTCTGTGAGGCATCTGTGTGAGTCACTCACATTTCTGAGTTATTCCACTAATTGTAATACATGGCGGGTATTGTATGTTGCACCTTCTCCTTGGTTAAAGCAAATGTATTGTACTAGTACACGTGTCCAGTTCTCGTCTAGGTTTCATCTTTCTTTTAATTGCTAAAATATTCCCACCATTAACTGTTCTAATTAAGGATAAATAGCTATAGGAACAAATGACACAAGAAAGGATCATCAAATGCAGTGGCACTCTCCATACTACAGCTATTTATGAGGAAATTAGAGAAATCCTCACATTCACAAAATTCTCAGATTTTTATGATGGCACAGTACTTAGCAGTACTACCTCACAGCTCCATTAAGCTGTTTTTGTAATCCCATCCCAGTCCTTTGTTCTGCATCTGAATACATTTTCTCCTGCTTCTGAAAGAAGTGCTGGACTCTGAATAGTCCCAGTGAGTGTGAGTGTGTCCTGAGATGTGCTAGCTAACACTCAGAAGGGTGGGTTTCAATTCTTGCTTCCTTTTACCACAAAATGACATAGGCAGGCCAAGAAAATAGTGGAGATTTTTCCAGAACGGTAAAGTACACAACTTGGTATGCTGGACTTCCCTGACTGCAATCAGTAAATTCCTTCCAACCATTTATTCGTTCATTCGTTATTTTCTTACTGTGGTTTTTCCATTTGCAACTCCCAGAGTTTAATTTAATTTTTATTCAATTCAATTTTCAGTTGCAATGTGTTTTGATCCAGTCATTGCCTAGTGTGTTTGTTCAGTGAGCAGACTAAGAGTGATGCACAGATTTACAAATATGAAACAGAATCAAAAAAATCTACAACATCACATCACTTTTTTTAGAATAAGCATTTATATTGAGCAGAAGGACTTCTTTCCCTCTTTACTGCTGTCAGCATTTTTTACTCAGGCTGTTGGCCTTCCTCTCTTTCTCATGGGTAGGGTTTGAATTTAATCTAATTTTGTTAAGTTTGACTTGATTGTACACCCATCCATCCATCCATCCATCCATCCATCCATCCATCCATCCATCCATTATCCAACCCGCTGAATCCGAACACAGGGTCACGGGGGTCTGCTGGAGCCAATTCCAGCCAACACAGGGCACAAGGCAGGAACCAATCCCGGGCAGGGTGCCAACCCACCGCAGGACACACACTAGAGCCAATTTAGAATTGCCAATCCACCTAACCTGCATGTCTTTGGACTGTGGGAGGAAACCGGAGCGCCCGGAGGAAACCCACGCAGACACGGGGAGAACATGCAAACTCCACCCAGGTCCCCAGGTCTCCCAACTGTGAGGCAGCAGCAGCGCTACCCACTGCGCCACCGTGCCGCCTGGAACTTTACATGCTTTTAATAATTTCAATAAAAGATAAAAAAAAAACTTACATATATATACTTGAGTATAGCATCAAGTCAATGAAACTTCTGGGCTATTGATCTGGTCAGTTAAGTAGCAGAAGGGGTTGTTAATCAGTTTCAGCTACTTTGGTGTTAATGAAATTAACAAGAAGTGCACTAAAGGGGCAACGATGAGACGAGTCCCAAAACAGGAATGGTTTAACGGTGGAGACCACTGATATTTTTCCCTCCTGATCTGTTTTTTCACTAGTTTTGCATTTGGCTACGACCAGTGTCACTACTGGTAGCATGAGGCGATACCTAGACCCTACAGAGGTTGCATAGGTAGTCCAACTTCTCCAGGATGGCAGGCACATCAATAAATGCCATTGCCAGAAGGAAAGTTTGCTGTGTCTCCTAGCACAGTCTAAAGGGCATGGAGGAGATTCCAGGAGACAGGCAATTACTCTAGGAGAGCTGGACAGGGCCGTAGAAGGTCCTTAACTCATCAGCAGGACTGACCGCTATCTGCAAGGAGGAACAAGATGAGAACTGCCAGAGACCTACGAAATGACCTCCAGCAGGCCACTGGTGTTAATGTCTCTAACCAAACAATCAGAAACAGACTTCATGAGGGTGGCCTGAGGGGCTGACATCCTCTAGTGGGCCCTGTGCTCACTGCCCAGCACCATGGATGTCAATTGGCATTTTCCATAGAATACCAGAATTGGCAGGTCCACCACTGGTGCCCTCTGCTTTTCACAGATGACAGCAGGTTCACCCTGAGAACATGTGACAGACGTGAAAGGGTCTGGAGAAGTCATGGTGATCGTTACGCTGCCTGTAACATCGTTCAGTATGACTGGTTTGGTGGTGGGTCAGTGATGGTCTGGGGAAGCATATCCACGGAGGGATGCACAGACCTCTACAGGCTAGACAACAGCACCTTGACTGCCATTAGGTACCAGGATGAAATCCTTGGACCCATTGTCAGACCCTATGCTGGTGCAGTGGGTCCTGAGTTCTTCCTGGTGCATGACAATGTCCAGCCTCATGTGGCGAGAGTATGCAGGCAGTTCCTGGAGGATGAAGGAATTGATACCATTGACTGGCCCCCACGCTCACTTGCCTGACCTCAATCCAATAGAACACCTCTGGGTGTGACATTATGTTTTGGGCCATCTGACGGTGCCAGATTGCACCTCAGACAGTCCAGGAGCTCAGTGATGCCCTGGTCCAGATCTAGGAGGAGATCCCCCAGGACACCATCCATCGTCTTATTAGGAGCATGCCCCCCCGACGTTGTCAGGCATGCATACAAGCACATGGGAGCCATATAAACTACTGAGTACGATTTGGAATTGCCACAATGAAATTTCGGCAAAATGGACTTGCCTGCCACATAATTTTTTCATTTTGATTTTTGGAGTGTCTTTGAATTCATCCCCCTGTAGGTTGATAATTTTCATTTCCATCAAACGATGTGGCATCCTTTTGTTCCTAACACATTACCCAGTCCATATCAGTAGAGATATCCACCAGGATTTTTTTCCCATTGAGATCTGATGTGTTTTCAATGTGTTCCTTTAATTTTTTTGACCAGTTTATATATATTTATATAAATATATTTGGGGGGAACCCAAAAACAACGAGAATTAAAAAAAATATATATTTCTCAGAACATTTCCAAAATTTAATCACCCTCAAAATACTCTCCATGAGATGCAATACTCTTGTCCCACTGCTTTTTCCATTGTTCAAAACTGTTCTGAAACTCTTGACAAGTGATAGCCTTCAGTGCCTCCATCGTTTGCTACTTGACCTCCTGAAAATGCTTTCCTTTAAGTTCCCTCTTCATTCTTGGAAATAAAAAAAAAATCGCAGGGTGCAAGGTCTAGGGAGTAGGGGGGTGGAAAATCGTCATCCTGTTTTTTTGTGAGAAACTTGCTCAGTCACTGCTGTGTGGGTAGGAGTGTCGTCGTGATCAGAAGCCACTCGCCTGATCGCCACAATTCAAGTTGTTTTCTATGCACTGGCCAAATGATGCAGAGGACAGTCTAGTACATGCACCTAGTGGCAAATGTCGGAACTAACAACCTTCCAGCCACCAGAAAAGAATTCTCATTATTTCTGGGTCCCCCCTCATATATATAGGCCATTAGGCCTGAGGTTCACCTTCCATAATCATCAAATGTAAGCCCTACCGCTCTGGGGCACAAGGGGACATTGTCACTGTCACTGTCTCTTCTCTTTTTCTCCCACACCACTAATGAGGGCAAATAACTCCATCCCTTTTGGTCAGAGTACTATAAAGCTGAGATTCCTTCAGCATGTGTCGTCTCATTTTGGGTAGAGACGACTCCCAAACGAAGCTTCTGTCCAAATATTGACCACTCGTCAGAGCATTGAGCCGTCCTGAGTCTATTTGTTGTACAGCTCTTTAATTTTGCTGCACCTTTATGCACTATTGAGAACCTGTTTATTGTGTATATATTGAAAGGGGCAACTCAGTTGGTGCCCCAACATTTTGTTTTGTGGACAGTGTGTTACCTAAATTAAAATATAAAAAGTAATCACCTCCTTTGAAATTTATTACATTTTATTGTTATATTGTACCTTTGTATGGAACAAGATGATCCACTGTGGCAACCCCTAAAGGGAGCAGCCGAAAGAAGAAGAAGAAGGTTGTTATACAAAATTAAATCTCAGTGGATTTAATTTGGCATTTTTGACATTGATCAACAGAAAATGACTCTTTGATGTCAAAGTAAAAATAGATCTCTGCAAACCGCTCTAAATTAATTACACAACTGATTAGTTAGAAAAAGTGGCCACTGATGGGATACTTGACAAGCCATATTGTGCAATGCTCTCTCAGTCCTGTACAGGAAAAAGAGGGCTTGATAAATAAATAGCTAAAAATAACTGTTTTTTGCTGTAGGGGATTTAATTTTATTTCAATTTAAGATGTTATTATTATTATTGTTGTTGTTGTTGCTGTTGTTAATAATAATAATAATAAAAACATAATAATAATAATCTACTTTTATTTACTGTACTATACTAAGTGAGATTACACGAGGAATGTTCAAAAAGTTTATTAAGAAGAGAAGAATAAAAAAGATTTATTAAGAATTTCAAAAACAAATTACATTGCGTTTCTACATAGTCATCTTCCTTTGTGATGCAATTTTCCTAGTTACATGACACTCTCAGACACGACCAATTACTACTCCTCCCGCCTTCACCGTTTCCAACAAAAATATAAAAGTGCGGCAATCTTTTGAAAATCCCTTGTACTGTAATAAAGCGTTATCATGTACTGGGGTTGGAAAGAGCTGGGGGGCTTTACCTATAAGGCAGGAGCCAACCCCAAGCAGTGTGCCATTACATAAAAGAACCCAACTGTACAAACATCCACATTTGCAGGGCCATTTTAGAATTTTCAATTAGCCAAATATACACATCTCTGGGATATGGAAGGAAGCCAGGAATACCTGAACAAAAAATAAATAAATAAATAATGACACATGAAGAATGAGCAAACTCCACGCAAACAGCACGCAAGACCAGACATTCAACACAGGACACTGGATTTGTGAGGTAGAAACAATAACAACTGTGTCACTTTAAAGGCTCTCTGAAATTCTACAAAATCCATCCATTTATTTACGTATTGTCTGAATATATTTATTTCAATTGAGTTTATTACAGCATCATCAGGTGCAAGGCAAAAATTAACCTTAGATTAATTATTAGCATTATTATTATTATTACTATTGGTATTAGTATTATTATTATTGTTACATGGTATTTTTGGTTATGACTGTATTTTAGTGTTATCTACTAAACCAAATCGCAGACCACAGAATTATCAAACTGTTTTTTTTTAAATGCAGGATAACTAATGTGTGAAATGGCAGGCAGTGTGCCCTAGGTGACAGAGAGAGGAGCTTGAAGCCACAGCTCAGATGAAGCAGTTCCTTCGTTGGTGAGCATGTGGAGAGTTCTGCAGTGTGATACCAGATAAACCCTGGAGTAGTGGAGTCTATGTGAGGTCAGGTGGGCCTGTTCATTGAGGAGACAGAGTATGGCCGAGCACTTAGATTAGCCTCTACAATGCTGCTGGGATGGGGCCGAGCCAATTGTAAATCCAGCTCTCTGCAATGTGTCAGGCCCACCAGGGACTGAGGAAAGCCACATGCTCATTTAATTTGTGGCTGTCCCACTTTCGAGATAAGGGTATTAGAGGTGACAATTATATTAAAGAGGAAGAACGAAAGTGACACTTTCATTTATTTCCCTTAACTTGTCCTTAACTTGGGTGAGTATTCATAATGGGCCTAGACAGATTTCTACTCACATGTCATGTCTTGTTTTCCCAAGTTTTTTTTTTTTTTTGGAGGAAGGAGGAAGTTTCTGTGAAAAATAATTGTGAAAGGAAAAACAAAATCCCCTATACAGTATAACTGATAGTGAGAATGGCAAGTTCTGAAATGATCTAAAATGTATTTGTCAAACCTTTATTAGCTCAATCGTTTGCAGAGAGTACATACACAGAAAGAGATGCATGTTATCATCTTCCAATACACAGGCTGTCTTAACATGTGGGAACAACTTCCCGGGGGGCCCTAGAAGCATAGGGGCCCACAATGTTTCTGATGCCTATGTATGTTTCTGTTTTGCTATCAAAACAGGGAACCCACCGCCTATGATGCTGTTAGAAAGGCCCAGTGACCAGTAGTATGGTACAGTGTGATGGCCTTGTGGCACTCACCTCCACCTCAACACTCATTCTTATTCCTAGCATAATATAACATGTCAGCACTCGCATCAGGTCATACACCTCCTTCTGTCACTGGCCAGGTCACTCACTTCTGTGTTCAGTAATAAAATTGGCGTAAATTGGTGCCAAACACAGCTACTCAAAACGCATGACGTTAACAGGGAGTTATCAACTAGTTACTTACTGAAGTTCCTTAGCACTCTCATTGAGCACCACTGAATCGATTTGTATGATTTAATGAGAAGAGTCATTCAAGAAGAAGGAATAGTTTGTGAAACAACCATCACTAGCCTTGGAGGATGTCTTGTTGGAGATAACATCAACGATGTGGCCGAAATTATCAAAAGTAAAACAAACTAAAGTGCAAAACTTGCCAGAGTCTGATATCTACACAAAAAATTTGAAGATGCCCCAATGGCGAGTGGAAACAGCTGCTAGCTGTTTTCACCTTAGCGATCGGTGTGCTGCCAATGCTATTACAAAGTGTGCTGGAAAATCTACAACCACCGAGAAGCCAAATGATGATGGATCAGCCAGGACCATGGTTTTGTCTGATATCCACGAGCCACCGACTCAATCAGTATTAAAGTTTCCAGCTTCTATTATCGCCAGTAAGGGACGCAGGTTTCTGGCTCATTGATGCAACAGATAACAGTGTGTGGCTGGAATATGAAATATCGAAAGATGTGATTTGGGCATTTTTGGAATAATCTAACTGAGGACAGATTCGCTTGTGCATTTGGAGACTGGAAATGCACTTACCAGATATACACATACAAACTACAAGGAATGGCAAAAATGGGAAATGAACTGTTTGCTGTTATATGATTTATAACGCAAGAGCAGCGTTTGGGGGTGGCAAGTGGGGCGACCTCCACAGGCCCCGCGCCTAAGGGGGCCGCACTTTTGAGGTCTGTGTGTCCCGTTCGAGCGGATTTGTCAATTTATATTCTCCAGTATATACAGTATATATGTTTGAGATGCTTCTAAGAGAAACCCTTTTAAAATCCCTCTTCAAGGTCAAATTCCATACATGTACGTCTTTGAAAACATTCCAAAGTCCACCTTCATCGTCTGAAAAGGGACGCCAGTGTAATCCCTTCCTAAAATAGGTATAGCCCTTTAGTCGCTGGGTTGGCTTCTGTTTTGACTTGGGAACAACTGATGCCTTGTCGCTTATGACTCATTCATGTCCGGAGAGCCTATCATCGTTTCTTAGTCGAGTCTTTGGTTCAGTTTGCTACAGTAGGCCTAGTTGAAACAGTGTGGGAAGTGTTTGGTAGTGGAATGCGCAGCAACATTTTATTACTGGTTTAGCTGTATCGCTGTCAATGCCGTGATTGAAAGAATCTTTTTTAATAGATTATATCGTTATATTTTGATAAAGTGGTTATCTTGCAAAAAATTTAGCTGAATACTATAATGAGAAAATCCGGTGTATGTTAACATTATTTTTATTAAATTCGAGCGCAAGTTTATACAGTCTACACATACCAGGAACAGCGTTTGATGTAACTGGCCCTGCGTGGGGTTGGTCAGCCCTAGGTCCCACACACCCCTAAGGCTGCCTCTGTTATAACGGATATTATTTGGCTGTTTGTGCCTTATAGTAAGCTTGTTTGTGTTACGTATCAACAAAAGGCAGGCAGTCAGGTTATCTTCACTGTTTGTAAGTTGATTTTAAACAGTCTTAACAAAGACCATTCAAACTAGACGTGCAAAAAAGCCAATGTTGCTATTAGTATGACAGGACTACAGTTTTTTTAATGGATATATATGTAACAGTACTAAAAATACCACAAGGCCCGCCCATGAAAAATTTTGTCCGGGCCTTTTATGAAATCCTGGTGCCACTACTGGTTACAAGTATAACACCTCACTTATACTGCTTATTCCTTGCAGCAATATCATAAAGAGGCTGGATATGGATGACTTAGTACCAAAAGTTTCTGAATTTCACACAGCCAGTCAGTGTTTTGGGAGATGAGCCACATTAATATGGGATAGCCTACTGCAAAGCACAAGTTGCCACTTGGTCCATCAGTTGCTGTAGGCAAAGGCTGTTCTGGCCAGAAAGCTCTATCTCTCTGTGATAGCTTAATTACATGCAGTCTTTCCCTCCTTTTGCTATAAATTGACACACTCCTCTTCACCAGATGCTAGATGTACAGCTTCCAGCATATTGCATTACTAGTTTAGAGTCTATGGCTTCTGTTCTGTGTCCAATGGCTCTTTAATTGCTTTGAAAAAAGGCTTTGTTCTGAGCAGATCTGCCCAACTTCTTTAATCCAGTGCTGCCAAGATAAGTTCCACTCAATGCAAACGAGTTCAGAGAAGGGAAATATCTTGATTTGTACCAAAGTTCCATTTGAAAAGTAACTTATCATTAGAATGGAGACCCTTGAATATAATTCCATCCATCTATCCAATTCAAACATACTGTATATAATGAGGCTAACCCATTATTGTAATCCACTGTACAAACTGGCAGGAGAAATTCTGAGCTACTCAATGCTAATTTGTGTAATATGTTGACCAATTTGCAGATGTCTTGGAGCCTTCATTTTATAAAACTTTGCGTGGATTCGAGAGTGAAAATATGTGCATGGCAAAAAAAAAATCAGATTTGCAAAACCTGGCATGTGCTAATTTCTACACAATTTACCATTTATAAATCACAATCACCTTGTAAATATGCTTGCATGAGCGCGCCTATTACACCGCCCTGAAAGATCCTTCTATGGGGCATGCTAATCAGTCTCATATATTGGTAATCACAGTTCCGCAGAACTTCATTGGCTGGTAGCAGGGCCATCTTAACAGCATCATAGGCCTCCGGGCAAAGTCGTGTACTGGGGCCCCTGTTTTGATAGCAGCACAGAAACATACATAGACATTGTGGGCCCCTATGCTTCTGGGGCACCACCAACTAGTGCCAGTTGTGCCCATACATTAAGATGGCTCTGGCTGGTAGTAAGGCACCATCATCAGAGCGAGTAGCCGATAGCACATTTAATGATGTGATTGCTGTTACAATGAAGAGTACGGGCCATATGAACAAGCCAGCATCCTGTCTGTCAAAGCTACTTTGCCCCAAAATAAACGAATCAAGGCCACAGAGTTGGAGATGCAATGTTTCCCAGTCACATCATAGATGAGTTGTGCGTTAATTGAATGTAACTGCTCATGGTTATCTAAACCAGCTTGATCCTCGCTAGGTGTCTTTATTGCAATACGACAGCTGTAAAGTGCTATGATATGTTAGGGGAACCGGACACTGTTGCAAATTCACTTTTTATGTTGTCAAAAACATGTTTTTTTTAATGTATGTACACCTACACCTTAAGAAAAGTGAATGTACTGACTTGCAGGTAAGTTAACAAATTTCAGCACAGCAGGCATGATGGAGCGATGCTTGACTGAAATACTGTTGACATCTTGCCTGAGAGGGGACAATGGGTAGGCGATATAAACAGACAAAAACCCCAAAAATGTCTTAAGTGCAAATACATAGCATTAACCGTTTTAAAAGGGAACTAAGAGTCTGTGCATCGTATTCATCACTTTGGAGGTGTAAAATACTCGTCATGTTATAATAATGGCTCAGTGATATGAATTATTATGCGTGCGAGGAGGAATTTATCAGATTTGGCTGCATTTCTCTATTTGATCGAGGGAGTTGTCATTTTTTAGTTACTCTGAAATGCTGCATACACGTGGGCCAGAGTTACCATAAATATATGCACGTTCCACCATCAAGTTTTCTTTTAAAAATCCCAACATTTGCATATGAAGTTGCATACGCACATTTTGAAACTCATTTTGCACGTACGCAAGCTTACTAAATGAGGCCTCTGGACTTTAAAGTCAGTATGTAACTGCTGTTTATAAGGTTGCATCTTTCTGATAAATTAATGTTTTTTATTAATTTTGCAGATACAAAATAGATGTCAAGAAAATGAATGTCAATACCATGAACCAGCATGTGGCATTGAAATGCATAGATCCTGTTTTGATTCTCAGCCGCCTGCAGTGCTCTGAAATGTGGCGAATATCAAATTTGAAACCTTTAGAATGGAAATACTGTTCACCATTTTTAAAAGTAGTATAAGTAATTCTTAATTTTTGTACCAATCTTTTTTGTATTGTTATTTTGTAGTGTAAAAAAAAAAGTTACATGAAAACCGACCCGACGGAAGATTTTCCGTGAAGGATGAATCAATGTGTCAGCTAAGACTTGTTTAATTTATCGTTATTTTGCTTGCTTTCTTCTGTGCTCGTCTATGAAGGCAATGCTAAAAAACTAGCAGCCTTTAGATTTTATGCCTTCCCTGTGGTCTGAGTTTTAAGGTTTTGGGGTAATCATTTAGCAAAATACTTTACACAAGGCTGATTAAAAGACTTTTAACATAATATGGAACATAATTTCCAGAAGAGCAAGAACTCCTCACTTCACAAAACATCTTGTCTATCCTCTCCCTGAAGCTAAAATTTAAAAGAAAATGGCACAACAAGCTCGGAGCTCGAGTTCACATCCCTTTACGGTTCTGGTTGACTGCCAACAGTCTTTACAAAACAACAATCCCAGTCACAAAGCTGTCAGATTAACATATGAATTCAGACATATGTGAGTAACCTGGAAATAGTTTCACATTAATGTGATGTTATTCTGAAGGATGAGAGTAACAAGCATTTTTACCAAAATGTTGTAAAGGACAAGGTGATTGTATACCTTTCTCCATGAAGAGTGACAATGTTGTCTCTTTGTGTGTGCTGCAGACAACAAAAACTGGAGGGCTGAGCAGGAGCCATTTACAAGAATATAAGAATCCCGAATATCTAAGTGTCTTGTGGGTGGCATATCTGGCTCATTTATAACATCAGAGTTGACTTTCATTAGGGGGTGGAACAGTGGTTAGCATTACCACCTCATCTTTTCAGCATCCTGGGTTCAATTCTGTTCTGGGTGCTGTCCACATGAATTATCCAAGTGCCAATATACAAGCATTTGACAAGCGGCCTGCCAGTGGAAAATAGCATATAGTTTATTTCCAGTTTTTGTCACGTATGCATGTTGGATGATCTCTTTACAGGCTCTGTCAAGGTATGTAATAACCCTCTGGGAAGAGTGGAGGACATTTTACTATCATTATCTTCCCCTTCCTTCAACCACAGTGGCAAGAAACTGCCAGGTGAGGACCCCTTCTGGTTCACCTGCCATAAAATCCTTGGCTTCCTAGAAAAAGAGGCTTCATTTTGGCAGGAGCAACCTGCCAGACAGAGCTTCCAAGTAGACTGACCTTAACTTGCTATTATAAGCCGAATACATTTTTGTCTCATTTGCAGCCTGAAGCCCATAGGGCTAAATATGTTTCCTTTTTTGCAGCCAGGCACAGCACTCATATTTGTACTGTTAATGGCAAGGTAAACTTCTCTTAATTATTATTATACTAACTGGTACACACATAAAACATGTTCATATTTACTGTTAATGTGGACTAAAGAGTAAATTAGACATACAGCTTCAGTGTGATCCCTGTTCCTGTCTTTCATGGCTTAGTTGTGCAATGCCTGGCCTGTAGGATGTTAATTTCTGGTGTACATGTCAGCAGGTCAGGTTAGAGAGCATGCACTGGTACACCATGTTGCCGTACCCACCACACGACAAAACAAATCGGAATCCTGATTGGCAAACCCCCCAGGCACACACACGGCACAGTCCCACCTTCCGGAAATTACCATCTATCTGCCACAGCAGGTGTTACATGGGCGACCCCTTGGCCTGATCCAGCCACTTGGGTCCTCAACAATGAGGATACTGTGAGCTGGATCACCCTCGGGGAATTGCATCACATGACCGTAGTGCCGTAACTGACACTCCCTCATAATGCAAATAATGTGCTTCATTTGGGACTCCGTGACTCCAGGACACAAAGTCAAACCAGTGGTACCCAAGGATTTTCCGAAGAGACGCAGTACCAAAGGAGTCCAGTCTTCATCTCTGGTCACTGGATAGCATCCACGTCTCACAACCATATAGCAAGAAAGGAAGCACCAGGACTCTAAAGACTTGGACCTTCGTCCTTTTGGCGTGATATCAAGAACGCCACCCCTTTCCAGCAGCCTCATGACCACCCCATGCTCTCCCAATCCATCTACTGACTTCATAGGAAGAGTCAAAAGAGGCATGAATATCATTTCCGAGGTAAGTTAACCTCTCAATGAGGTCGACAGACACACTGCTGATGGCTGTGCCTAAGAGGTTATTGAAGGCCTGGATCTTGGTTTTTATTAGGACACTCACAAGCCCAGACCCTCAGACTCCTCACTCAGTCTCTCAAGCTCCCCGATCAGAGCCTCCATTGACTCCGCGAAGATCACAGCATCATCAGCAAAGTTGAGATCTGTGAATCTCTCTTCACCAAAAATGGTCCAACAGCTGCTGGACCCCACAACGTTGCCCAACACCCTGCCCATGCAAGCACTGAATAGAATAGGAGCAAGGACACACCCCTGATGAACCCCAGAATCCATTGGAAAAAACACAGAGGTTCTCCCTCCACTCTGCACAGCACTCACAGTACCAGTGTACAGGCCAGCTATGATATCCAGCAACCTTGAGGGGATCCCACAAACCCTCAGCATGTCCCACAGTGCACATATACTTCTAGATTATCTAAATGATTGCAAATGGGCCTAATGTTATTTTTGTTACTTTTAACAATATATTCATTTAAAAAAAATAGAAGCCCAGTTATTTTTTTGCACATCTAGTTTGAATGTTCTTTGTTAACATTAACTTAATTCAACTTACAAATTGTGAGGATAAATTAACTGCCTACCTTATGTTGATACGTAAGATATACCAGCCCATCACAAGGCACAAACAGCCAAATGATATCCATAATAATTTTGCGTTTTATTCCTGACGTGGTAAATTCACAAAATACAAATTTCACGTTTGAAAATTTTGGCAGTATTTTGTTTCACGAAATTTGATACGACAAAATTTTGTCTCATAATGAACTAAAGCATGAAAGAAATTCTCACAGTGTTGCTCTTTATGAAACTCCTGTGAGTAAAGTTCCAGAGTTTAATTACACTTCACCATATTTCATCAAAAAAGCAGTGCACTGTGGCCTTCCAAGCAAAATGTCTGCAGTCACAAAATGGTGATCTTGTCATTCCAGAACAGTGTTGAACCACCAGATTTCAAATTAATTATCATTAACTAAAGGTAAATGGTGCATAAAGAAAAGTGTTCAAAGAATAAGATGAGGATTTCACCTAACCAAGAATATTTTGGAGCATTTTGTTGAATTTGCTTCATTTGTTGAATCGGAAGAAATAGTTGAGCAAATTATAACAGCCTCAGTTCTTCATGGCATGGATTCCACAAGATGTTGAAAACATTGTAAAAGGCGCTATATAGCGCCCGACCCGGCACAGACTCAGGCAGAGGCACGTACTTCAATAAAAGACTTTTTATTTCTCTTCAGCCGTGGGGCACGCCTTCCCCGTGTCCCACAGGCCCAACACAGTCCCAAAAACACTCCTTATTAGCACAACAAACCACACTTCTTCTCTCCCACCACTCCACCACAAGCTTCGTCCTCCTTCCTCCCAACTCTGGCTCTCTGAGTGGTGGTGGCTGGCCCTTTTTTATATCCCACCCGGAAGCGGTCCAGGTGCTTGGACACCTGGTCCTAATTGCCCTTCCGGGTGGGGCTGAAGGTATGACCAGCCAGGCTGCTGACTCCACGCAGCTCCCCCTGGCGGCCCTCCGAGCCCCCAACCAGGCTGTGGAGGACTCCACCTCCCATGGAGCCATGTGCTGGGCTGGGGAATCATTGGCTGCCAGGGAGGCTGCCACCAAGCGTCCCGGGGAAGGTACTGAACAGTCCATGGCTGCTCCCCCAGAACAGATGTAGGAGAGGCGTCCCTGCCGGGCATGGGACCCGGCTGTCCTTTACAGTGCCCCTCTCTCAGATGAGGCTTCTGGGGCTCATCGGCCTGCCCCGCGAGGGCTGCTCCTCTCCAGGACAGGGAGTCGGCTTCCTTGGCTCCGCGGCTATACCCTGTGGAAACATAACAAACAGGTCTGGGGGTGTTGCCCCGACGTTCCTGCCACTCGGACGCCCTTTCTGGACAACACCTCCAGAAGTGACCACCGTGGCCGCAATTAAAGCACAACAGACCCCCTCCAGTCCAACCCCTGCGGAAGCAGACAGGAAACCCTTGCCCCTTTGCCCGCTCTGAGGAGGGCACGTGTCGTCTCTGCCCCTCTACAGCGTAGGCCTCCTGCGACCCAACGGGCTTACGCTGTGCTATGTTAGGAGTTCCCGTTTCCTTCTGGGTCCTCCTTTTCCTCTGGGGTGCACTGACGGTCTGAGTCCCCTTATGGGAAGAAGGGAGACCCCGTGCCGTCTGCACCCCTTTAGACGGCCGTAAGACAGGCGTGGGCAGTCGGGGCGGAGTTGTTTGGCAGCTGATATTCACCAGCTGCCTCCCCGCACGCTCTTCTGCCACGCCGTCTGTCATCACAGCAACGTCTTGTGTAGTGGGCGGAGCGGTCTGGCAAGCAGTACTGAGCACCACTGCAGCCGCTGCGCTCCGCCCCCCAATTTCTCTGCGGCCCAGGGTCCACTCACCTGCACCGCTGCATCCTGCAGGCTGGAGGCTGACGCCCCCCGTCTCTCGAGCCATTCCACAACGGCTGCCATCGGGGCGCCGATCCTCTTTTCCAAATCGACCTTCGTCTCCTGCAGGACCTGAAACAGCTTAAGCAGGGACTGCAGGGGAAGAAGCACATGTTGCAACTCCCGTGCAGCCCAAAACACATTAATTTCTTCGGTCGGCGGTGGACTTGGACTCCCCTCGTCTCCTTCTACCGACCGCGAGCCATCACGGCCCTGCGGATTCTCCGCAGGCCCGTTTGGGTAACCAGGAGGCTCGGGGAGAAGGTCCGTCGTTCCCGCCTGCGACCTTTCCTCAGCGGGCAACTGACACACGCCCTCCCCCCCCTTCACCTGTTTCCGAAAGGAGCTCCTGCTCCTTGAGCGGTGACACCACGCTGGGAAGCATATCCGGGCTCTCCTCCTTCACTGGCTTACTCGGGCCGAAGAGAAGACACACCCCAGCCTCGCTCTCTCCTGAGCTCCCTTCGCCATCACGCCACAGACAAACCTCCTCAGGCCAACAACGGGTGGTTTGCCCCTCGGCGCTTTGGAGGTAGGCTGACGCGAATGCGGAAAACCCTTCCCGCGGCCCATCCCCTTTGGGCTCGTCACCTACCTCCGGCTGCAATCCGTGAAGCTGGGTGGCTTGACAGCGTCTGGCGTCTGGCTTCTGTGTCCTCCCGGCTTTCTTTCTCCCCATTGCGCGGTGTTTTGCGGCTCCTGCCGCAGGTGGGCTTTTCAGGGCACTGAGCTGTGCGGCTTCCCTGCAGCTGTGAGCGCGCTCTCCCCGCGCTGTGCTGCGCGTGTCCGCCGGCTAGTCCCGTCGGCGCGTACCTCGCACTGCGCCCCGGTGGCGTGCTTTCCTCGGGAGCGTGCCCCGCTCTGAAGTCCCAAGGGCTTGTCTGCTGGAGCACACTCTCTGCCAAGGGAGTGTGCTTGACGCTGCCGAGCTGTGTGCGCTCTCCGCGCCTGTAATATACGTGCCTCTGGGTGCTGTGCCGAGCTGATACACAAAGTTCTATGCAGGTTCCGGTCCAAATGGACGGACCGGGATCCTGCCGACTACGCCAGTTGTAAAAGGCGTTATATAGCGCCCGACTCGGCACAGACTCAGGCAGAGGCACGTACTTCAATAAAAGACTTTTTATTTCTCTTCAGCCGTGGGGCACGCCTTCCCCGTGTCCCACAGGCCCAACACAGTCCCAAAAACACTCCTTATTAGCACAACAAACCACACTTCTTCTCTCCCACCACTCCACCACAAGCTTCGTCCTCCTTCCTCCCAACTCTGGCTCTCTGAGTGGTGGTGGCTGGCCCTTTTTTATATCCCACCCTGAAGCGGTCCAGGTGCTTGGACACCTGGTCCTAATTGCCCTTCCGGGTTGGGCTGAAGGTATGACCAGCCAGGCTGCTGACTCCACGCAGCTCCCCCTGGCGGCCCTCCGAGCCCCCAACCAGGCTGTGGAGGACTCCATCTCCCATGGAGCCATGCGCTGGGCTGGGGAATCATTGGCTGCCAGGGAGGCTGCCACCAAGCGTCCCGGGGGAGGTACTGAACAGTTCATGGCTGCTCCCCCGGAACAGATGTAGGAGAGGCGTCCCTGCCGGGCATGGGACCCGGCTGTCTTTTACAACATACATTTGAAATTCTGCTCCATGGTGATATGATTGCATTATGCAGTTTCTGAAGATTTATCAGCTGCACATGAATTTCCTGTTCTACCACATCCCAAAGGTGTTCTACTGGATTCAGATCCAATGACGGGAAAGACCACTGAAGAATACTTCAGTCCATGAAACAAGTCTGCCATGACTGTTGTCTTCTGACATGGTGCATTATCATGCTAGAAGTAGCCATCAGAAGATGGGTAAACTATGGCCATGAAAGGATGCAATAATACTCAAATAGGCCATGGCATTCAAGTGATAATTGTTTGAAATTAACAGGCCCAAAGTTTGCCAGGAAAATATTCCCTACACCTAGTGCCAGTGCTAAGTTATTTTGCGCTCTAGGCCAAGTTTACAAGTGTGCCAACTGACTGTTTGGTACCTGCACCCTAGGTGAATGCCTAATTCACCTTAATGGTGCCACCAACCCTGACCATACCATTACACCATCACCACCAGCCTGGACAGATTATGTGTATGGATTCATGCTGTTGGCACCAAATTCTGAGCCTACCATCTGTTGTGCCATCAGTTGAGATTCATCAGACCAGATGACATTTTTCCAGTCTTTAATTGTCCAGTTTTGGTGGGCGTGTGCCCATTGCCGCCTCAACTAGCTGTGCTTGCCTGACAGGAGCTAAACTTGATGTGGTCTTCTGCTGTTAAAATCCATCTGCCTCAGCGTCCAACATGTTGTGCATTCAGAGGTGCTTTTCTGCTCACCACAGTTGTACAGAGTGGTTATCTCAATCTCACCATAGCCTTTCCGTCAGTTTGAGCCAGTCTGGCCATTCTCCTCAGACTTCTGTCATTAGCAGCACATTTTGTTAGCCAGAACTGCTGCTCACTGGATGTTTTTAAGTTTTTCCCACTGCTCTGAGTAAACTCTCAGGACTGCTGTGTATGAAAATCCCAGGAGTTCAGCAGCTACAGAAATACCCAAACCAGCCTCTCTGGCACCAACAATCATGCCATGGTTGAAATCACACACCTTTTTTCCCCATTTTGATGTTTGATGTGGACATTAACTGAAGCTTCAGTGTTGTATCTGTAGGACTTAATGCTTAATACTTAAGGACTGATAGATTATATTGAATTGCACTTAAAAAGATATCAGCATTTTGATAGGGCATTCTTTTTTAACCACATTAATTATTCCATTCAGTGTGAGATGAAGGCATGACCAGTTCATTAGGTTTTGTATAACTTGTTATATCAGGTTGCTAAAATTGTCTGAATACGTCTTTACCTTGTTGTGAAATTATAATCTCTAGGAATCTGAAACGGTGGATCAAATTTAAGTTGACAGTTTACTGGAAACAATAGGCTCTTATTCAAATTAATCTTGAACCCGACTTTTAGTAGAACTGCTTTAATAGATGTCATACATATGGAAGTGAGGAGTATGAATCAGTACCTCAAAACATCATGTCGTCTCATAAGGTGATACTTTTGTTCAGGTCCTTCACTTTACAATTCCCTTAATTTTCAATTGTTGATGCGCAACAAGAGAAAGTGTTCAGTGACTGTGACAAATGTTCAATTGCAGTCAGAAGATTTGCCACCACTTATTTTATTAAAAGGGTCGTTTACTTTTTCACACAGGGATCATTGAGTTCTTAGTAATTGCACATTTTTAATGATTTTTAAAGGACTTTTGTTATTTAGCTTTTTTTTTATTTCAGTTAAAAGATTGTTTAAGATTATGTCTAATCTATGGAAAGCGTCACGCTAGGGATCAAGTATCATGATTTTCCTTCAATTTGCACCTTCACTATGTAATATAAACTACTGTGACTATTCATCTGCAATTAGTTATGGTAAAACTAAAATGACAGAATTGCTTCCTCAGTTTCTAACACTCATTTGAACAGCAAATCTGTGTCAGAAGTTGTTTCATTTTTCATATTTTTCTTGTTTGAGGTATTTATAATTGAATGGTCTTTATTATAAGACCATGAAAGGCAGTGTGGATAAGGTAAAAACCTTGCTGCATGTATGTTTTGGAAGGGATTAATTAGCAAAAGTAAGTTAAAGGGAGGCAAGGGACCAAGTCAGCCAGCTGCCTTTGAAGTGCCTAAAAGACTTTGTGAGAAGAAAGCGCCTGGTTGAATTAATACATCCTGCTTATCTGAAATTAGAGCAGGTTGTTGATGCTTTTACCGAGAGACAGCCTGCTTTCTAGGGGGTTACCTTTGTTAAAGATACCGAAAGTGAGTGTGGTGAGGCTGGATTTTTACAAGCGTCTGGGCATAATACCTTCAAAATTTTTTCATATCCCACAATGTTTAATTCAGCTTTCACTAACTGAATCAAAGATATAAGAGCATTGTACAAATATGTTTGATTCTAATGGATTTTTATTAAGCTCACTTTCAATTATGAAACCAGTGCACTATTCATTATTTTTAAGAACTACATGAAAAATGAAATGCAACACAAACTCCAAAGATGTTAAAGCATAAAGAGATAAACATTATGCAGTTGTGCAATATTTTAAAAAATCTGTACATATATTGTCACATATGTGCATCAGAGGATCTCCTTACGGGCTCTGTCGAAGTATGTAATGACCAGCCGGGGCCAAAGGGGGCGCTATTGCTAACATTGCCTTCTCCTTCTCTTCCCACAACACTGAGAAACCACCCAGGGAGGGCACCTGACTCCACCCCTCCTAGTCCCCCCAGCCATGAAAGCATTGGATTTACAGAAGGAGGCATCATTTGCTGGACAGACGAACTGCTTTCCTGCACCTGGCCACTATATAGTGTATATATATATATATATATATATATATATATATATATATATATATATATATATATATACTAGACATTAAGCCCATTACAGTAATGGGCGCTGGAACAGTAGTGCATAAACATTAGTAGGAACAGTCTATATTAAATGGCAAAACCTAAAGTAAAATAATAATAAAAATAAAATAGAAACGCTGCGGTGGGTTGGCACCCTGCCCGGGATTGTTTCCTGCCTTGTGCCCTGTGTTGGCTGGGATTGGCTCCAGCAGACCCCCGTGACCCTGTGTTCGGATTCAGCGGGTTGGAAAATGGATGGATGGATGGAAAATAGAAACGTATATGACAATACAGTAAGTATAATTAATATTACATTTATCTTCTCCTCTGTGGCTGTTGATTGATGTGTTGTGTTTGTTTGAAGATCTCTTATCCTGCCTCTCTTTATTTTAGCTTGCTGTGGCGTCTCTTCAGCAAGTACTGTGCAGTTCCCCAGCACGTATTTTAATCTGTGCTGGCGTGCAGCTGATTATTGTATGTGTGGCATCTCCCCAGCAATGGATTTTATGTGCGCGAAAATAAATCTACTTTTAAAAGTCATCCTATTGTAATACCATGAAAATTCGTATATTTTGGAAAACCCCTTCAACGACTGACACTTTACACTTTACAAAACATCACAAACTAGAGAGGCTGTGATGCAACAACAGGAGATCTGAGTGCACAGCTAGCAGAGGAGCTAAACTGCTTCTTTGCTCGCTTTGAATCATCACAACAGCAGCACTCACCTGCTCCAGCCCTACTCCCACCCTCAAAGGGTTCCTGCACTACTCCACTCACTGTAAAGGGGCACGATGTCAGACGGGTGCTCCTGGCAGTAAACCCCAAGAAGGCTGCCAGCCCAGATGGAGTGCCTGGTAGGGTGCTCAGAGCGTGTGCCCACCAGCTCACCTTTATCTTTGCCAAAATCTTCAACCTCTCCCTAGCCCAGCCAGTCATTCCGTCCTGCCTAAAATCAGCCACAATCATTCCAGTGCCGAAGAAGTCTCCCATCACCAGCCTAAATGATTATCACCCTGTGTCCCTCACTCCAGTAATCATAAAGTGCATCGAGAGACTGGTTCTCCAGCTCATCAAGGACTATCTCCCCCAAGACTTCGATCGCTACCAATTCGCATATCGCACAATCAGATCCACAGAAGACGCCATCGCTGTAGTTCTCCACTCTGTGCTGAGCCATCTGGAGCAGCAGCAGAGCTACGTCCGGATGCTGTTTGTGGATTACAGCTCAGCTTTTAATACAATCATTCCTGACATTCTCATCACCAAACTGGTCACTCTTGGCCTCCCCCCCTCTCACATGTGTCTGGATTAAAGACTTCTTACCAACCGGCTCCAGACTGTGAGACTCGGACCCCACCACTCCTCCGTTCGCACACTGAACACTGGTACCCCACAAGGCTGTGTGCTGAACCCCCTTCTGTACTGTCTCTACACCCACGACTGCAGTCCGGCAAACAACAACAACCTCATCGTCAAGTTTGCTGACGACACCACAGTGGTCAGACTCATCTCAAAGGGAGATGAGGCAGCTTACAGAGAAGAGGTCCTGAAGTTGGCAGCCTGGTGTTCAAAGAACAATCTAGCTCTGAACACCAGGAAAACCAAGGAGATCATTGTCGACTTCAGGAGGCACAGCACCGACTTAGCTCCCCTTTACATCAACGGTGAGTGTGTGGACAGGGTCCATACCTTCCGGTTTCTCTGCGTCTTTATCTCTGCTGACATCTCCTGGGCAGACAACATCACAGCAGTCATCCAGAAGGCTCAGCAGCGGTTACACTTCCTGAGGATCCTCAGAAAGCACAACCTGGACTCCAACCTGCTACTGACCTTCTACCGCTCGTCCATCGAGAGCCTGCTGACGT
Organism: Erpetoichthys calabaricus; assembly: GCF_900747795.2. Lineage (NCBI taxonomy): Eukaryota > Metazoa > Chordata > Cladistia > Polypteriformes > Polypteridae > Erpetoichthys > Erpetoichthys calabaricus. Next base: position 26,733,552 of record NC_041402.2, read on the forward strand.
ACTGTATCACAGTATGGTACAGCAGCTGCACCATGGCAAACAGGGAGAGGCTTCAGCGAGTAGTAAAGGCAGCACAGAAGATCATTGGCTGCCCTCTCCCCTCCCTGATGGACATTTACACCTCCTGCTGCCTCAGCAGAGAAAAAAACATCATCAAGGACAGCTCCCACCCTGGCTCCGATCTGTTTGACCTGCTGCCCTCAGGGAGGCACTACAGGTGCATCACAACAAGGACAAACAGACTCAAGAACAGTTTTTTCCAAAAGCCATAACCATTCTAAACTCACACATGCACTGACTACACAGTCTTACCCCCCAACCCCTGGACTTCCTTCTATCCATCAACTATGCAATATCCAATATCTAAATGGTACTGATAATAACTGTGCAATATCTGTATACTGTACAATATCATTACTCTCAGGGTCCAACATCCACTACTCACTGCACATAATCATCATTATTGTGCCATATATAAATAATGTGCAATAACCCGATAGTGCAATAGTTATTATTCTTTCCATATGTATATAGCGTCGCAGAACTTTTTTTGCAACTTTTTGCACCATTTGTTTATTTGTTTATTTACTTGTTGTGTTCTACATATATGTCTCCACTGAACGAGCTGCTTTTAATCTCATTGTACATGTGTATAGTGACAATAAAAGACATTGTATTCTATTCTATTCTATTTACCGGGCCAAGATTCTTAATCGCAAATCTGACATCCTCAGAGTGAACACTTGCACAACAACAAACACTAATCCCACCTTTTTGGGGAAGCTGGTCTCCGCGTCTCTGTACCCGATTGGATTTTTCGTGCCTTATGTTTTAGGTCTTACCTCATTTACCGAAATCCGATTGGATTGGCCGTGTGATATTTCATAGGTCCCGCCCTCTCTGTCTTGTGTGATGCGTCAAGCAGCCTTTGAAGCATCTGCTAGAGGTCTGTGACTCTGCCACTCATTCTGCCCTTCCCTGTACTTCCGCCTTGTCCGTAATTTGCATTTAATTTTCTGTCAGAACAGTGGGCAATCAGCAGAGGAACTGATGTAATGAGTGGCGTGCAGCTGATAATCGTGCCTGTGGTATCTCTCCAGCAAGTACTGTGCAGTTCTCCAACAAGTATTTTAATCTGTGCTGGCTTGCAGCTGATTATTGTATGTGTGGCTTCTCCCCAGCAACGGATTTTATGTGTGCGGCCGCGAGTACCCAATCAGCACTCTCCCCAGCAATGATGTCCTTTATTAAAGAGTGCCCCGCGCATGTGCACTTCACCAGAAGACACACACACACGGACACATGGACACAGACAGGGGTTTTATTAAAGAGGATATTCTGTATATTGTGACTGCTGCTGCAGGGGGACACTGCTGCTCTTCAGAAACTCTCTTAAACAGTATTTCAACGGGAAGCAAACACTCTTAAACCTCCTCTTTGCGTGATCAGCTGCAGGCTTGCTGGCTTGCCTCACGATGTGCTCCTCGCCCGGGGCTTCGAACATTTAAAAGACCACTTCTAAAAGAGTCTTGTGTTTGCAATAAAGCTTCTGCTTCTTGAAAACCCTTCTGTGCTCTCCTGTTCAACTTTGTGATGCAAGCTTATATATATATACTAGTCATGTGCGCCCAACTACGTTGCGCATGTTAAAGTTGTCTGTGAAAGGCTCCTTGTTTAAACGCGGCTGCCAGTCGTGAACTGGGCCCTTCGTCGCACAGATTTATGATTTTTATAAGGGAAACAAAATTACAAAAGAAAACCCTTGGACATTGATTCGATAGGAATGGCCTACTCGGAATCATTGTCCGAATAGTAATTATGTGGTGGAGTAGGAGCATTTCTGCTTCTGTCCGTTCACAGTCCGTCTCGTTTTCACGACGCTGTCGTTTCCTCTCACAATCTCTTCTCAAACTTTCTCCAATCTCGCAGGTTGCTTTGTGGCAATCCAAAGAGTAATATACATTGAGCAATGGTTATAAAAGGGGGACACATAGGTATCCAGGCTCTTTAAAGCATAAATAGGGATCACTTCACTGACATGTGAGCAAGCCACGGTACAACTGTGAGATGTGCAGCACTCACCGGCTACAACGTAACAATAATAATTTCCAGAACGTGCTGTTATGTTGTCATTCATTTTACCCACTGTCTTTCTTTCATTCATATGTTACGTAGGCACGTACCTTTTATCTTCGGCAATCTCACTCTCTAACCAGGCCTCAGGAGCTAACCAGCGTAACACTGTCCACCACCCCTTTTGTTATTCTGGCACATTGTTGACATCCGTGAGTAACAACAACATACTAAACTGGAAGGTGGTCTACGCATGCGTGGAATTTGTGGACAAACAAAGATCAAGATCCAAATGAAGATTATATATAAAGATTAGTTAATTTAAAGCACAACAATTTGTTTAGTTTGAATGTCTGTGTTTTGAGGTGTGACTGGAGTACTACAGTCTTCAGTAGTATAAGCCTGGAGGAGATTCTTAATGCAATGCCTATGTTTTAGCTGTCTCTCTACTGCCATCTAGTGCTTCTTCTTCTAATTCATTCGTGGACAAACAAAGATCAAGATCCAAATGAAGATTATATATATATATATATATATATATATATATATATATATATATATATATATATATATATATAATCTTTACACATATATATATTGCATATATACTGCATATATTGTATATAGTGTATATACTGTATATATACATATATATATACTAGCTGTGTAAGACTGTGCTGTGAAAAGCCCAGGGTCCTATAAACTATTGAAATCATCAGAAGAAAAATTTAAATGTAGATATTGTAAGTATATAATAAAAGGAACTACTCAGGACATCTCTCTCCTGGGGGGTTTCTTTTTGGCGATGTGCTTGCATCGCTTGTGCATTAGCGGTGGGAGGAAAAGTAAAAGGGATACCGTTTTGCCGATGTTAGCGGCTAAGTGACTTTGTCTTTCTTCTGAGGTTTTGTTTTGCTGATGTGCTGGCCTCACTTGTGTTATTAGCGGCTAAGCGAGTTTTCTGTTTCCTCGGAGGCGAAGCCCTTACCACGACTCCACCTCTCACTTCTGGGCCGAACAGACAGACACACACTCTTCCATGTGTAGACGTTTATATATAAATATTGTAACAATAAGGAGCTATATAAGTGCCTGACCCGACACAGATGGACACAGAGGCACGTAGAAAGACCAAAGACTTCCTTTTATTTCTCTGCATCTGTGGGGCACGTCTTCCCCGTGATCCCCACAGGCACAACACAGTCCCAAAGCACCAACAAACACACCAAAACACTCTTCTTTTTCACCACCACTCCTCCCAGGCAACCTTGTCCTCTTCCACCTGACTCTGGCCACTGAGTAGTGGTCGCTGGCTCCTTTTATTGGGTACCCAGAAGTGCTCCGGGTGCTTGATTACCGACATCCAGCTACACTTCCGGGTGTGGTGAAACCAGTGCCCAAAAGGGGCCAGCAGCTCCTGCTGCAGCACCCCCTGGCAGCGCCTGTGGAACCCAACAGGGCTGTACAGAACTCCAACCCCCATGAAGCCCTGGGAGAGTCCAAGGAACCGCTGCAACCCAGGGAGGCTACCATCTAGCCTGGGTTTAACATACTTGCCCCCGTGGTACATATGTTGCAGGGGCATCCCGGCCTGGCATGGGCCCCGGCCATCCATCACAATACAGTATATATATATATATATATATATACATATATCCATCCATCCATCCATTTTCCAACCCGCTGAATCCGAACACAGGGTCACGGGGGTCTGCTGGAGCCAATCCCAGCCAACACAGGGCACAAGGCAGGAAACAATCCTGGGCAGGGTGCCAACCCACCGCAGGACACACACAAACACACCCACACACCAAGCACACACTAGGGCCAATTTAGAATCACCAATCCACCTAACCTGCATGTCTTTGGACTGTGGGAGGAAACCCACGCAGACACGGGGAGAACATGCAAACTCCACGCAGGGAGGACCCGGGAATCGAACCCAGGTCCCCAGATCTCCCAACTGCGAGGCAGCAGCACTACCCACTGCGCCACCGTGCCGCCTATATATATATATATATATATATATATATATATATATATATATATATATATATATATATATATATATATATATATATATATATATATATATATATATATATATATATATATATATATATATATATATATATATATATATATATATATATATATATATATATATATATATATATAGACACACTACTGGTCAAAGTTTCAGAACTCCTCAATTTTTTCACTTTTTCTTCTGATTTAATTGAAATGCAATAAATGACCTAAATTGGTGAAAAGATAAGCAGTAAACTACCTGAGGTTTACATACATAGTTTATGTTAGCAAAAACTGATAAAAATGGAAATTTCAAAATATTACAAATGGGCCTTCTTCAGGGAGCAACTAATAAGTTAAAACGTGCAGCAATTAAAGTAACTTAAGCCTTGTAAGTTGAAGCAATTTGCACAGGTGTCCCAACCTCTGTTGATTACTTCAAAACCCTCTGTCTGTCTTAAAGCAGAGCTGGAATAAACTGTGTTACTATACCCTCTAAAGTACTACTTGGACAATATTACATTGTAGAAAGTTGTAAATTCCAGTGATAATGCCAAGAAAATGGCTATTACCTGTCCTGACCTGGCATTGTTTACACATGTCTTAAACAACTATTATCATACACTGATAATTTCTGTATTATCTATATCTATTATTTATTATTTATTTATTATATTACATATCTTACACATCAATATTGCTGCTACTTCTTTGTCCTATATGTCTTGTCTTGTTTGTGTTTTAATTTTTAAATTTTAAATTTTAATTTGGGCGGCACGGTGGCGCAGTGGGTAGCGCTGCTGCCTCGCAGTTGGGAGATCTGGGGACCTGGGTTCGCTTCCCGGATCCTCCCTGCGTGGAGTTTGCATGTTCTCCCCGTGTCTGGGTGGGTTTCCTCCCACAGTCCAAAGACATACAGGTTAGGTGGATTGGCGATTCTAAATTGGCCCTAGTGTGTGCTTGGTGTGTTTGTGTGTGTCCTGCGGTGGGTTGGCACCCTGCCCAGGATTGGTTCCTGCCTTGTGCCCTGTGTTGGCTGGGATTGGCTCCAGCAGACCCCCCGTGACCCTGTAGTTAGGAATATAGCGGGTTGGAAAATGGATGGATGAAATTTTAATTCTATTTTTAATGTATTATTTGCATGTCATGTTGTTACACTGTGGACCCTGAGCTTTGCAATTTCGTCTATCTGTATACTTATATATGGTTGAGATGACAATAAAGTTCACTTTGACTTTTTGACTTTTTTTTAACTTTTATTAACAAATTAAATGAAACTGAGCATTATTACCCTTTGAAGTGTAGGTGCCCTTCATTTAGAGAAATTGCAAACAAATCAAAGTGTCAGTGTCCAATGGAAATCCAAAGGAAATTGGAAGAAACTCTGATAGGAAGAGAACTGGCAGAGCCAAAGTCACAAGCCAATCAGAAGAGAAGTTTGTGAGGGTCACCAGCCTGTGTGATCACAGGCGCCTCACAGCACAACAGCTTCAAGCACCGCTTAACAGTGCAGGTCAAAAAAAGCAAGTCTGAGTTTCTACTGTGAAGAGGAGACTTTGTGCTGCAGGTTTGACAGGGAGAGTGGTAGTGAGAAAGCCATTCCTTAAAGAAAAATCTGGCTGTGGACTACTGCAGACTGTAAGAAAGTCTTATGGACCGATGAATCAACATTTGAAATCTTTGGCTCATCACGCAGGGTGTTTGTACGCCTTCAAGTTGGTGAAAGGATGATTCTTCATGTGTGGCCCTAACTGTCAAACATGGAGGATGAAGTGTGATGGCCTGGGGTTCTTTTGCTGCAGGCAGAACTGGTGACTTGCACGGAGTGACTGGCATTCTGAGTTAAAAAGGTTACCACAGTCTGGCTGTTAGATCAGCAAGAGGTGGCTACTTTGATGAATCAAAAATTTGAATAACATTTTGTACACTTAATGATTCCTTGACTCATTTTTTATTTACCATTACTTATTTGTTCTATGCCTTGATTTTATGAAATATTAAGACACTAAACTGTGTGAATTTTATTAAAAACTGAAAAAACTGAGGTGTTCTAAAACTTTTATATAGTGTTCTCCTGATTTCAGATCTGGTGACTGAGAAGGCAATAAAACCAGTTTGAAATAATTTGCTTTGTGACATGATTCATTACCATGCTGGAAGTCTCCATTAGAAGATGGCTAAATTGTGACCATAAAGGGATGCACATGATCAGCAACAATACTCAGATAAGTTGTGGCCTTTAAGCAATGACTGATTGGCATTAACACACCCAAAGTGTGTCAAGAAAACATTTGAGTACCTTAGTAAAAAATCGAGATTCATCTCGATAGAAATTAATGTTTTTTCCAGTCTTCAGCTGTTCAGTTTTGGTGAGCCTGTACCCACTGCAGCCCCAGTTTTTTATTGTTGACTGACAGGAGTGGACCTTGACATGGTCATCTACTGGTGAAGCATATCTGTCTCAAGAATGTTTTATGCATTCTGAGATTCTTTTCTGCTCACTACAGTTGTACAGAGTGGTATTCTGAGTTACTGTAGCTTTTCTGTCAGCTCAGATCAGTCTGGCCATTCTCCTCTGACATCTCTCATCCACTCATTGAATTGGATTTTTCTATTTTTTACACCTTTCTGAGTAAACTCCAGAGACTGTTGTGCATGAAAAATCCAAGGAGATGAGCAATTAGAAAAATTCTCAAACCAGCCCATCTGGCACCACGGTCAAAACCACTGAGATCACATTTATTCCGATTCTGGTGTTTGATGGGAACATTAACTGAAGCTTCTGACCTGTATCTGCAGCACTTTATACATTGACCTCACAGGTTGTGTAGTGGTAGTGCTGCTGGTTTGCGGTAAGGAGACTGTGGGTTCGCTTCCCAGGTCCTCCCTGTGTGGAGAGCGCTTTGAGTAGTGAGAAAAGTGCTATATAAATGTAAAGAATAATTATTATTATTATTATTATTTTGCTGCTGCCACATGATTAGATAATTGCATGGATAAGCAAGGTGTACTGGTGTTCCTAATAGTCTGCCCAGTGAGTGTATATAAATTAGCAAATCAGGCACAATATTTTACATATCATAACTTCAGTTTTATTTTTTTTTCTATTTTTTTTTAATTATTGAAGCTACTTCTAGTGATGTTTAATTATTTAGTTATGATGTTGCCAGGACAGACCATCAGTTTGACAAGGGATTGCTTCATGGAAGATCGATTGATTTTAGAGCTTTTTGTAACATACTGTAATCCAAATCAATATTTTAAATATATATGGAATGTATATGCTGACACATTTCAAAACTAGGACAGAAGATTGAAGAATTCAAATTTTTCAAAATCATTTTTCAGAAAAATGTAGCTAATATAAAAACTTTCATTGGCTTTGACTTTATATGAGTGAGTGATTAAAACAGTGCCAAATGTTTGAGTATAGAAAGCAGTAACAAGTGGCTTTATAATAAATTAAATGAAAACAAAAATGCATTTTTCCTAGCAGATTGCATAATAGTAATAATAGCACATGGTTTCCGTGATTCTACTGTAATTCAACATCAGTCTTTTTATCTAAAAGTAAAGATTTTCACAGAGTTGAGACCTCCGACTGTTCAAGAGGAACTGAGAATAGATAATAAGGAGTAACGGTGAAAAGCTCAGACATGAATCTTAAGGAAAAAGAAATAATTGGTGGCACCAGATATTTTGAGGAACTTTATTTTTAAACTGTTCATTTGCCAAAGTTGTTACAATTTTTACACATATAAAGAGTGGAACTTAACACTGTAGCAAGCAAAGGCTGGCTATTGTAAGTCTGGAGATGACTCTCATACTTGACTTCTGTGCATAAAGAAGCCTGCCTTGGAATAAAAAAAATCTAGTTGAAAACTCTATGTCAAAGGAACGTCAAAAACTGTTAAGAGAAACTTTCAGCTGTCACTTGAAAGCAACATTGTGGTGTGATACTTTAGAATAATTTTTCAGCAAGAAGATAGGGCCTAAAACTGAACTGGTTAAGAGAGATCCTTCAAGTGAATGCTAAAAGTTTTTTGTTCACACCGAGAGCTACAGATACAAGGAATAAGCTACCAAGCAATTTAATACAAAAAATTTTTAGGATCTTTTTTAAAATGTATTTTCACCGCTAGTTCAATTAGAGTAGTCATTTTGAACTCTGGAGTGATTTCTCCCATAGTCCAGTTTGTTTATGTAATTTAGAAATGAATGCACCAATCACGCTCTGGTGTGGACCAAAACAATCAGACTTGGACTCTTTAGAAATGGTGGTGACAGTGGGATACCAGCAAACACGAGTGGTTCTTGTGAGTAATGAATGTGGTCTAATCAAGTATTGATATACCTCCAGTATCTATATGAAAAAAATTAGATGATTATCTTTCAAAAATAACAAAAACGTAAAAATAAATACACACATACGTAAAACCAGCTTGCACAAATGTCAGTCTATCAGACCCAGCTAATCACCTGTCTGAGGTTCAGTACCTCATTATCTCACTTTCACCATCAGATAGCAGTGAGACCACAATTAAAACAAAACAAAAAAAAAAGAGTGGAAATTCACTTGTGATCATGCTACAAAAAAAGCAAATTACAAAAAAGACATGAAAGACCCAGCAGTACTTGAAGCTGCCCAGACGAGAGCCACCATGTGCAACCCAGGACTTAAGGACATGTTGACAGACTTAGAGAATCAAACCTATTTAGTCTCGAGCAGAGGAGACAGCGTGGTAACCTAATCCAGGTATTTAAAATCCTCAAAGTTATTGATAAAGTAGATCCAGCAACATTCTTTCAACTAAAGGTGGATTTAAACTTCTGTGTTGATGCAGCCTGACGCACACCTCCTCAAAAATATGACCGCATGTTGTGTTGATGCAAATCCTACAAAGACCCCTACAACTCTAAATGGCCAGTTTGGTAACTGTGCATTTCCTGAAATGTGCTTTTGTTCATCCTCTGGTTTGGAAATCGGTGAATGTATGAAAAAGTGGAAGAAATGTCCTCACAGGTGGCGCAGTGGTAGTGCTGCTGCTTTGCAGTAAGGAGACTGTGGAAAATTGTGGGTTCGGTTCCTCCCTGTGTGGATAGCGCTTTGAGTACTGAGAAAAGTGCTATATAAATGTAATGAATTATTATTATTATTAAGAATGTGAGGGACAAACACCTTTGCCTATGGAAGAAAATGTGTACCAAGAGGAGTGGTGATCCTAGAGATCAAAAACTGGATCTTTTGGATCATTTGCTTTTCTTGCGCGCTACAGATACTGACAAGTTGTGTTCAGGGATGTGCAGCAGAAGTATAAATAGCTTTCATACAATTCAACAGCGTAGACTCCGCACATATCTATGACATAGGCTTGACACATTCTAAGTCGAAATATGCCTTAACAGTGAATCGTGTACTCAAGGCCACCAGTGGAAATTAGGGCTAAGTGCATTTAGTACTGAAGCCTGAAAACACTTCTTTATGCAAAGAATTGTGGGAATCGGGAACAAACTACCGAGACATGGAGTTGAAGCAAAAACCTTGACAATCTTTAAGAAGAATCTGGAGGAGATACTGGAAAAACTAAGTTATTAGCTAAACAAATGAGCTAATGGGTGGTCTCCTCTCATTTGTCAAATTTTATATGCTCTTATGTTATATCAGGATGGTCAAACCACATCCAGATGTGGTGAGAGATGAGTAGAACTGCCCCGTGCATCTTCCAGCCTTCTGCCAGCAATAACCAGTTGACTTAGAAACAACAGACATATTTGTATGACCATTTTGTCTGATATGAGTTGTACTCCACAGAAGATCTTGCTTGTCTTTACAATACAATACAATACACAATACAATTTATTTCTATATAGCCCAAAATCACACAAGAAGGGCTGCAATGGGCTTTAACAGGCCCTACCTTTTAACAGCCCCTTAAGCTTTGACTCTCTAAGAAGACAAGGAAAAATTCCCAAAAAAACCCTTGTACGGAAAAAAATGGAAGAAACCTTGGGAAAGGCAGTTAAAAGAGAGACCCCCTTCCAGGTAGGCTGGGCGTGCAGTGGGTGTCAAAAAGAAGGGGGTAAATACAATACAATTTGGAAATTGTGCAAACACTATATTATACTATATACAGTACCTAGCAAAGCTACAAGTATACTGCAGTGTAGCTGTTTTATCTAAATACAGAGATAAAAGAAAATACACAAAAACATAAGAAATCTGACAAACGAGAGGAGACCATTCAGTCCACCAAGCCTGTTTGTTTTTGCTAATAGTCAGGCTGTCCCAGTATCTCATCCAGATTCTTCTTAATGTTTGTGAGAGTTTCTGCTTCAACTCCATGTCTCGGTAGTAGTTTGTTCCAGAGTCCCACAACTCTTTGCATGAAGAAATGCTTCCTGGCTTCAGTCATAAATGCATTTCCCCTTAATTTCCACTAATGTCCTTGAGTATGTGATTCAGACGTAAGCTTATGACATTACAACACTCCAGAGATGCAGGCCATGCTGGGTGCTGTTACCTATGAATTGATGCATGTTATGAGGTAATCTTTTTATTTATTAGTATGGAAAGTTCACATTAAAATAGCAACAGAAAGTACAATACAATACTGGCAATGCAATCACTTTATATATAAGAGACATGAGGTACACATGTTGCGTGAGGGAAGCTGTTGCGTTCATTACATCCAATTACTTTCGCTACATCCCGTTCTCCATTTGGAATTTCTGAATTCTATTATAACTTTATGGGATCACGGATAATCACATTTGTAGTTAAGATTTCAATTTGGTCTGGTCACTGATTATAACTCCAGAACTTTGAGGCAGCAGTAATAACCAATGTACCACCATGTCTCATGTTATCAAATTGCTCTGCTTAAATTCTACTTAAATAAAGTGGCTGGCCAATTCAAGCAAAAATGATCAAGAACATCTGTGATGTCAAGGCATGTGTTTGAAAGGATGAATGTCCAGAACTAATGAAACAATGAAGCCAGGCAAAACTAGTTGTGAATTTCAATTACCATATTTTTGTAAGATGTCTTATTCAAAGTGACTTACAGCAACAGAATAGTTTACAATTAATTATACATGCAGTTATTAGATTTGGAGCACACATATGTTATCTGACTTTCCTAACAAACGCAATGAGTAAAAGGCAATGAGTGAACTGGCTGCATTATGGTTTAATGTCCAGTTCCTTAGTCATTGCACCACTAGTGACTGTACTTTGTCTAACTATTGCTATCATATGCAAATTATACATATATCATATATAAATTGTATTTCCATTAATTTATGCATGTCTTTATCTAGGACGTTAGAGATAAAGACTTTCAACCACATAAGTAAATCTATTAAACGGTAAAATGTAAATTAAAAAAGTTGATCATCAAACTTCAATTTCCAATTGTCATGCATGTATGGTTAAGGACTTTCCAAAGCTCTCAGGCAACTTGAACAATACCACCGCTGAGCAGGAGGGCGTGCTGCCACTAACTGTATCTCTGGTTTCATCCACAGTGTCAGCTCTTCACTTGGAGATGATGCAGAGCTCCGGCCCTGTCACAAGCACCGCCTCTTCCAGCACCAGAAGATATACGAGGTGAGACACAAAAATAACCGGACTGGGTTTGGGTCTTTCCTGGAAAACCATCTGGAGGTCGGTTGAATGTGAATCATAGAACTACTGTATATCCCCTCCTACACACCATCTCAAACTGCCGACCAGCTAGGTACATCCTGTGAATAGCCCAGTCAGTATTTGAACAACAATAGCTACACGAATTGCAGCGATAATGTTGGGTGAAAAAAAACGAACAGCAAATCAACATCAAATTTATTACGAATTTTCTCTTTTTCCATAAAGCAGTTTTTGACTGATAAAAACTTTCCTGTCCTTGATCATCATCCCTTTTTGCCCGATTTAGCTCCCTGTGATTTTTACTTGTTCCCGAAAATCAAAAGTGACCTGAAGGGAACACATTTTACTTCATTGGATGAAGTAAAGACAAAAACGGAAAGCCTGTTGAAGAGCCTCAAGCAAGGAGATTTCCAGCACTGTTTCAAACAATTGAAGATAGATATGGAGCAGTGTAGAGATCGGGAGGGGGAGTAAATAGAAGGTGACAATGTTTAAATATTATTTTTTTACCAATGTTTCACCTCATAAGCAGGGTGCTAGGCCAAAGAGGTTGTCTTTTGACCCCCTAAGAAGCCAGACATGGAGTGCTCAAGAGGTGTCAGAGAAGCACAACCCTTTTGTTTCTTTACTATGCTGCATGTCTTGTGGGGCACAGTTTTTAAACTTTGCTTTCTATTGTTAGTATTAAACATGTGGCCAGGTTGACACTCCAAAGATTTTCAAAGCCTCTAGTATTCTTCGCTTCATACTCTTTAAATTTTCATAAGTTTGTCACTTGAGAATTGTAAAAGGAGAGTACAGGAAATACAGAGGAGTTAAACTCACATCTGATTGGAAGAATATCACTGAACAACACCCATCCATCCATTTACCAACCTGAACACAGGATCACGGGGGTCTGCTGGAGCCAATCCCAGCCAACACAGGGCACAAGGCAGGAACCAATCCTGGGCAGGGTGCCAACCCACCGCAGGACACACACAAACACACCCACACACCAAGCACACACTAGGGCCAATTTAGAATCGCCAATCCACCTAACCAGCATGTCTTTGGACTGTGGGAGGAAACCGGAGTGCCCGGAGGAAACCCACGCAGACACGGGGAGAACATGCAAACTCCACGCAGGGAGGACCCGGGAAGCAAACCCGGGTCCCCAGGTCTCCCAACTGCGAGGCAGCAGCGCTACCCACTGCGCCACTGTGCCGCCCACTGAACAACACAATTTTTCAAAAGTTTTTCTACCCGAAAAATTTTGATGATTACGATAAACAGCTTCAGGATGAATACAAATATAATTTTCAGATAGGCTGTATCATGTGGAAATTTGGAGTAACAGGAAATTATCTTTTCTTGAATTTAATGTGTTTCATCGCTTAATGATGCTGATACTTCATTATTCCAATTGAACTAAAATGTTTTGCTGATGATTTTCATTTGAAGGCAGCATCTGAGGCTTCTTGTTTCAGTGTTAATAGTTAACCAGAATTGATGGATACCACTTTTGTAATGTCCTGGTGAAACCTTTCCCCATGTTCTTCACTGACTGCACCAAGATTAGGAGAAAAGTCCAGGTGTAAATGCAGAAAATGAATCTTAAGCAACATGTTGCACTTTATGTTTTTGTATGGTTGAAGCATGTTGTCAAACTGCTGGATGTAGTTTGGTGCTCTGTATTTGACAAGGAAATTCTCAACAAGATCCAGGGGTTTTGGTCCATATTGACATGACAGTATCATGCAGTTGCTGCAGATTTGTCGACTGCACATCCATGATGCCAATCTCCCGTTCTACAACATCCCAAAGGTGCAATGGATTGAGATCTGGTGGCTGTGGAGGCCATTTGTGTACTGTGAGCTCATTGTGCAGTTCAAGAAACTGGTTTAAGAAGATCTGAGCTTTGTGACATAGTATGTTATTGTGCTGGAAGAAGACATCAGAAGATGGATACGCTGCGGTCATAAAGGGATGGACATGGTCAGCAACAATACTCAGGTAGTCTGCGGCATTTAAATTATGCTGAATTGGTACTAAGGGGCCTGGAGTGTGCCAAGAAGATATCCCCCACACCATTATACCATTACCACCAGCTTGTACTGCTGATACAAGGCAGCATGAATCCATGGTTTCATGTTGTGGACTCCAAATTCTGACCCTACCATCCAAATGTCACAGCAGAAATCCAGACTCATCAGACTAGACAATGTTTTTTCCAATATCCTATTGTCCAATTTTGGTGAGTCTGTGCAAATTGATGCCTCAGTTGCCTGTTCTTAGCTGACAGGAGTGGCACATGGTGTGGTCTTCAACTGCTGTAGCCCATCTGCTTCAAGGTTTGATGTGTTGTGAATTCAGAGATGCTCTTCTGCATACCTCGGTTGTAACGAGTGGTTATTTCAGTTACTGTTGCCTTTCTATCAATTAAAACCAGTCTGGCCATCCTCCTCTGATCTCTGGCATTAATAAGGCATTTTCACCCTAAGAACTGCTGCTCACTGGATATTTTCCCTTTTTTTGACCATTCTCTGTAAACCCTAGAGATGGTTGTGTGTGGTAATCCAAGTAGATCAGCAGCTTCTGAAATACTCAGAGTAGCCGGTCTGGCACCAACAATCATGCCATATTCAAAGTCACTTCAATCACCTTTCTTCCACATTCTGATGTTTGTTTTGAACTTCAGCAGGCCGTCTTGACAATGTCCACATATGTAAATGTATTGAGTTGCTGCCATTTGATTGGCTGATTAGATATTTGCATTAACAAACAGTTGAACAGGTGTACCTCATGAAGCGGGCAGTGAGTTTATATACCACACATTTCTGCCCTTGAACCAAATGCTTATGAAGTGGCCTGTTCTTCTTAATATAATAAGACTCTTTAAGCATGGTGGTTCCACTCCAGTACTCAATATATCCGAGCTGCATTCCTAGTAGAAGGGCCCCTACTTTAATCACCACAGATGAACTAGTTGTAGTTGTTGTACTGTATTTGTATACTTAAGAGAAGAAATAATAAAAATAAGCGATTGCAATAAAACAGTATTTGATGGGAAAACTTATATTTGAGATTAACAGGCCAAAATTAACGAGATACACCCAAAAGTGTGCAGGAAACATATTATAGTGCAATTAATGTCTTCTGATCCAGCTACAGGGTCTGGAAGTTGTTAAAGTTATCTAGTGCTCAGATAATAGTGTTACTTTTTACTTAAAATCTCTTTCCATTCCAAACAAAGTTAGAGTAATTTAGCTTTATATCTATTACAGAGAGGAGAGAGGAAGTCTTAGATAAAACTAAAATGAGAGGCCATATTCATTCTGTCAATAGCTAAGCAAGATTCATAGGATAACTTCAAAAGTGACCAAGAGGTGAGAGATGTATTAACCTCATTAAAAATTCTGCAACAATCTGATTTAGCTTCCATATTTAAAGACAAGCAGCTTTCAACTCCAAAGAATTTTGAATTATTTATAAACATGGAACAGTGCTTTTTTTTATCAATAGCAGATCTTTGAAAATATAAAAGATGGTTCTCTGTATCCTCCCATTTCTTCTTTGTTTAGCTGTTGCTCTAAGATTATTATTATTTTTTTCGTTTTCACTTTACTCACCCTTCTGGCTTTTCAAGCACGTTTCACACCCTTGCCACTCGATAAAGCACAATTTAGCACTCAGCTGTGACCAAGAAAGTGAGGAAGCCAAGAAGAATCCTGCCTTCTTGAAAGCTTTGTTCTTGTATCCTCACATTATGCCTCTTCATTTTTTTCAACCACGTCTTTTCTCTAGGCTTTTATTTATTTTTAAATCTTCCTTATTTTTGAAATATCATGAAGTTCATGGTGTAGTCAGTGGCTATATAAAGTATTCACCCCCTTGGAAGTTTTCACATTTTATTGTTATACAACTTGAATCAGAGTGGATTTGACCTATTTAACTCTGACAAATAGAAAATGACTCTTTTATATCAAAGTGAAAAGCAAAGTGGTCAAAATCAATTGCAAATATATAAAACACAAAATAATCGATCATTTAAGCATTTACCTCCTTTAATCTGACACACCAACTGGTTTTAGAATTCACAGAATGAAATCACTGGAGATAACATAAATCACATAAGCATTCACCCCTTCAAGTCAGTATTTAGTAGCTGCACCTTCGGCCACCATGAGAGCCTTCAGTTTGAGTGCATGGGTCTCTCTCTCTGTCAGCTTTGCAAATCTCCACACTGCAAATTGTTAAGCATTCTTCTCTGCAAAAGTTTTCAAGCTCAGTCATGTTGATCAGGAGTGAACAGCCTTTTTCAAATCCAACCATAAATTCAAAATCGAACTAACACATAGACTCGTCCACTCCAGGACATTCACAGTGTTGTTTTGAAGCCATTCCCGTGTAGCTTTGGCTTTCTGCTTTAGGTTGTTGTCTTGCTGGAAAACAAAGTAGGTTTCTTGCAGGCTTTCAGGTTTTCCTCTATAATTCTCTGCATTAATTCTCTCACAAGTCTTTCAGGGCCTGCTGCAGACAAGCAATCCCCCACCCTGATGCTTCCACTGTTTTGAATCTCGGTCCTTCTTCCTCCCACCTGTTCAACGATTGGCCTAACTCACTTCTTCAAGTCAAGTCAGCTTTTAAACACATAATGCATTGCACCAAACAGGTGACTCAGAGGAGACTCTTCCCACCTTATCTTAAGAAAATCGAATTTCCAACCAGCTGTAAATGATGCCATCATTGCGACTTGTCTGAACGTCAGACACACAAGAGAATCATAGATGTCATTAGGTGGGCCCCCCCTCTTTCAAATAGTGTTTAGATGGATTTAAGGCCCACAACACCGAGAAGCTTTCAACAGTACATGCAACGTCTTACTCTCCTCCTTTCCTGATGCCTGATACTCAGCCAATTCTGTTAGTATTAATAAAACCTTTATTATAAAACTCACTTTTTCCCTATACAAGCCTATTCTGTCAACCTTGGAGGTAAACTCTAATCAGAGTCACACAAAACAGACTCCTACTACAAGCTTTTTTCAGCAACCTGTGAGATACACTCAGATTGGAGTCATGCCAGACTTGCTTGTACTTATGTAAAGCGATTATCTAAAACCATTAAAACTCTGAAATTAATAAATAAGCCATTGAATCCTAAAATCTAAACACCTACGTCATCAAACTGCACATTCAAGACATACAGTATCTCATTCATTAAATAAATAAATAACATTTAACAATATCTTAAAATACCACTAAAACTAAATTAAAAACCTCATATTTAAATGAAAGATCTAGCCATCTTATCCTCACTCCATATTCTGCCTCCTAAGCCATGTCCAACGGCTTCCTTCTTCTTCCGTGCTAATCAGTTTTTTTTACCACTTGCCTTAACTGACTTACTGAGAAGCCAAACTCTCTCAGTTATGATGTTACTGATCTAACTACAAAGCTATGCCAACTTACCTCGATTGCCCACACATGCACAGCACAACCTCCCAGGGTGATGTCACCTGCTAAGCCTGCCTTTCTTGCTATCTTCCTTTCATGTGCTTCCTCAATTAAGCTTACCCATGGAACCGTTATTTCGATGAAGTACACTATTTGTTTATTTTCTGACCACAATATCATATCTGGCTGCAAGT
This sequence comes from Erpetoichthys calabaricus, assembly GCF_900747795.2. NCBI lineage: Eukaryota > Metazoa > Chordata > Cladistia > Polypteriformes > Polypteridae > Erpetoichthys > Erpetoichthys calabaricus. The sequence continues at coordinate 26,750,936 of NC_041402.2, forward strand.
TACTCATAGCTATTCCTTTTGGGACTACTAGCCTTCATTAAGGTCTACATTAAGCTTCCAAGTATTTGTTACACTTAATTGACCCCACATAGTTTAGCCAGACCTACAGGCCCCCTCCTTGATGAACACCTGCCTAATCACACTTGTCTACTTTACAGAATTTACTTCCTTCCCTTTTTCTTCCAACGCAGCGGCAATACATGATAGCACTTTATTATGCCTCAACGTATTTCTGCTTTGGTTCAGACTAACTTTGCACCCTGACAGAATGTGCTGTATTGAAGCAATACCTGCACATAACCCACAATTTGAGTCAGTCAACTATCCACAGTATCATATTTTTTGGAGATGGGAACATACCATAAATTGCTCAAATGAAGAACTTCACCCTACCAGACTCCATCTCCCACAATTCCCTCCAGTTCAGCCTCCTTTTCTCCATGCTTTCCTAATTAAGCCACTGACCTTGCTTTCCTTGAGATGTCACCACCACACATCTGCCTACCACCAACTGATGCTGAATCTCTTTTACCACCATGTGTCGGCATTCTACCTTTCTCCAAAAGGGCTTCCTAATTTGACAACCTAAAGCATTTTTGCTTAGGTACCTTGGGACTCCAAACCATTTCTTTATATATGCACTAACCATCCTTTCATACTTCTCCACTTGGCAAATGGCAATGGCATATATTGTCCACATAAACAGTGGGAACAACTCAGACTGCAAACACCACACTTTAAATTTGCATGGCAGACCATATTCATTGATACTTTAAATTGCACTAATAATTTGGCGTTTTATGTTTTGGACTTGCTGCCTATTATTTTGTGTGACACTATACCACCTGCCAAGGCTTTGATTGGCTCATCCATAATAGTAGGAATAGTTTTCTCATCAAGCTGAAATCCTTTATCTATCAATTTACCTTATACAATGGAAATACTTTGATGTTTACTAACCTTCATTCCAGTCCAAAGCGTCATTGATCTTCCCACGTAATCTCTTTGTACATGTGATGGTAGTTGTTATAGAAGTCAGATCACCCAGAAAAGCCCTAACAGGTGGTAGACGGAGGCCATCCTCACGCCCTTCTCCACCCACTACCCATTTGGAAGCCCTAATAAGGATTTCCATAGCCATAGTGAACAACGGTGGAGAGACTGAACACCCAGCCATGATGCTGACTTCCAGTCACTGCCAATCTGTTACAAAGTCCTCTGTGAAGAAGCACATCTTTATTTCGCTAAAATACTTCTTTATTACTCCTTTACAGTATTCTAGCGCCAACCACAATAGACTATATGATACCAAAAGCATCAGCCAGGTCCAAAATTACAATGTGCAGGTCCCTGTTCTCTTTCTTGGCAAACTGAATCAGATTCCATATTGTACTTACATGCTCATGGCATCCTGAAAAACTAGACACTCCTGCCTTCTTTACTGACATATCAATTAGTTTATTAGGAAACTAACCTATTGGCTTCTATGCTAAAAATAAATCTTTCCTTCCACATTTAATAGACTAATTGGTCAAAAATGACTAATATCAGCAGAATCTTTTTCTTTAGGAATATAAACTCCTCTCGCCCTGCGCCATATGTAGCACATTTAACACAACTAGAAGTTGACCAATGTGTTTTACCATAAAAACCAAATATCCATTAAAAACAATTCTCAGAAACTAAAATCTAATAAATATAAATACAAACAAATAAATAAATAACTAAAAAATTATACACAATAGTAATACATGCAAATTTTAACAGATTTTAAAAGTAAGCTCTTTCTATGAGCCAATAAGAGAATAAAAGAATGCTTTTAATTGTGAGTTTAAACTATTAATAATAGAAGGAGCTCTTATTTCTTAAGACAGGGGGTTCCAAAGCCTCCGAGTTACAGGTGCAGAAGCTTGTTCACCCATAAGCCTCCAGTGTGTCCACAGAATACATAACAATAACTGATCCGAGAAAGCGTTTGACAGGGTGCCTCGAGAGGAGCTGTGGTATTGTATGAGGAAGTCAGGAGTGGCAGAGAAGTATGTAAGAGTTGTACAGGATATGTACGAGGAAAGTGTGACAGTGGTGAGGTCTGCGGTAGGAGTGACAGATGCATTCAAGGTGGAGGTGGGATTACATCAGGGATCGTCTCTGAGCCCTTTCTTATTTGCAATGGTGATGGACAGGTTGACAGACAAGATTAGACAGGAGACCCCGTGGACTATGATGTTTTCTGATGATATTGTGATCTGTAGTGATATTTGGGACAAGGTTGAGGATACCCTGGAGAGGTGGAGATATGCTCTAGAGAGGAGAGGAATGAAGGTCAGTAGGAACAAGACAGAATACATGTGTGTAAATGAGAGGGAGGTCAGTGGAATGGTGAGGATGCAGGGAGTAGAGTTGGCGAAGGTGGATGAGTTTAAATACTTGGAATCAACAGTACAGAGTAATGGGGATTGTGGAAGAGAGGTGAAAACGAGAATACAGGCAGGGTGGAATGGGGGGAGAAGAGTGTCAGGAGTGATTTGTGACAGACGGATATCAGCAAGAGTAAAAGGGAAAGTCTACAGGATGGTAGTGAGACCAGCTATATTATATGGATTGGAGACGGTGGCACTGACCAGAAAGCAGGAGACAGAGCTGGAGGTGGCAGAGTTAAAGATGCTAAGATTTGCATTGGGTGTGACGAGGATCGACAGGATTAGAAATGAGTACATTAGAGGGTCAGCTCAAGTTGGACGGTTGGGAGACAAAGTCAGAGAGGTGAGATTGCATTGGTTTGGACATGTGCAGTGGAGAGATGCTGAGTATATTGGGAGAAGGATGCTAAGGATAGAGCTGCCAGGTGATAGAAAAAGAGGAAGGCCTAAGAGAAGGTTTATGGATGTGGTGAGAGAGGACATGCAAGTGATGGGTGTAACAGAACAAGATGCAGAGGACAGAAAGATATGGAAGAAGATGATCTGCTGTGGCAACGTTGACCTGACATTGAATGTCTGTGTGTGCTTGAGTAGCATAGAGTTAACAGCGCCTAGAATGGCATTGACATTGGGTAAGAAAGCGAAGTGAATGCGTAAAGCAAAATACTCTGTGCATATTATTTATTTATTTTTTGCGTATTATTACTTGAATTGGACTCTGAATTATCAAACTCTGAGTTTGATGCAAGTGATCTGGAAGACAAAAACAAATGTCAGGTACCTGCATCAGCAAATCAGTCCTCAGCTGGTCATAGTGCTGAACACACTCATGTAGCTTACACGCCTACGGCAACATTCATCCTGGGAGGACTACACAGACAGAGATCCATGGGAGGCAAGCTGGCAACTGGACTTCATTACACGACACATTGTGACAGTGAACTCTATGGACTACCAGCAACTTGACTACTTCAAGCTGTCTTATTCCAGAATGTACCTTTCAACTTATGAGAAATGAGACAAACAGGTAGTATACGAATTTACTTACTGTAGGGGCTCGTGGAACATAAAACATGGTAACTTTTGTCATGAATAAGTATTTTATGTTGATTTATGTGTGAAACCATTGCTATATGTTTTTTTCTGAAAACTGAGTAGTTTTAAAAAAAAATTATAATTTGCATCTAGTGTTTCCTGGGTCTGGTTATGTGTGTCCTTTTTGACTTATGGCTTCCCACTCTATTATTTGACCATGAGTCTGGCTACACATAATGAATGGGTTTTGGTATTTAATTCTCTTCCCAGTTACGAATACAAACTTCTCTGTGCCATCTCCTGATTGTATATTCTTTCAAAACTGCTGTTGCCTTGCACAAGCAATGCAGTGAGTCAATCCAAGCCAGGATGCTTCCCGAGACTCACCAGCAACCATGTATCCAGTCCAATGGATTTAAGCAGAGCTGCGGATCTAGTAAGAGTCCTAAGTACTCTTGATCACATCTCTCTCTCACATTCTCTCTCAAACACACACACACACACATACATTCACTGCACAGCACCTTTTATGGTTGGCTTATGATACAAAATTCGATGAATGAGAGAAGGTCGTTCAGTCCATCAATTTCCTCTGTTTAGCTCACTGCTAAGCCCATTTCTTAAAGATAATCAAAGTTTCTGATTAAATTAAATGGCTTGCTAGTTTGTTCCAGAGTCCCACAAGTCTTTGAGTAAAGAAATTCTTCCTGGCTTCAGTCATAAATGCACTTCCCCTTAATTTCCAGTGGTGTCCTTGAGGACATGATTCACTAATAAGCTGAAAGAATTCTGCTGGATCTACTTTGTAAATGCCTTTGAGAATTCTGAAGATAAGGATTAGGTCCTCATGCAGTCTCTCTGCTTGAGACTAAGCAGATTTAATTCTCTGAGTCTGTCAGAGTATGACAAATCCTCAAGTCCTGGAACTCACTTGGTTGCTCTCCTATGGACAGCTTCAATTGCTGTTATGTCTTTCTTATACTGACTTCAGAATTAATGTTTACTGTATAACCTTACCAAAGCTTTTTCAATGTCTAAGTAAACTCTGCCATACACTTTGAATGTGTTTCCTATTCTAGAAAGTCTATTTGACCAAATCACAACCTTCTATGTTCCTGTTGGGGTAACACTTTAATTAGATATTCTTCTTTTCATTAATAGACACAATTTATGCAATTAGTGAACAGCCAATTACTGACCAGAACTGTACACAGTCCTCCAAATGTGGTCTTACTAGTGCATTATACAATCTGAGTATGACATCTCTTGATGTCATTTTAACAGATTTTACAATATAACCTAACATGACTCTGCTCCTTCTGACAGACTGCAGATGCTAAGCTCCACCAAAATTTTCATGCCAAAAATGCCACTATTTTATTAGTATGCTTGTGGTTTATTATTGCAAGCACAGGGTACAAGTTGTGGCACAGGCAAGACAACTTCATAAAGTCTTAGAATACAAAGCCACTGTATTCTTGTTACCCTGAAACCATAGCACCTCTGATCCTACTGTAGCCCATAAAGGGTCAACTGTCTAAGGCAGCTTTTAGGATTCGTCATTTAAAGGGCAGTATGGTGCCTCTTCTCTCAGTGCTGCTGCTAAGCTTGGATGGTAATGAGTAACCTCATCCTACTCTTAAGTTGGAAACAAATGCTGTCCTCTAATATAGTAATTAATTTGCTCTACTCGATCTGAGAATCAAGTTTACTTGAGATTTGAAGATTTTCTGCCATTTATTTTAAAGTTTAATTTAAGTTTTTTTGCTGTCTACTCAGTGTTTGCTGTTCCTCTGATCCTGATGTCAATGAACCCTATCTGACTATATAACAACTGCATCTCAATGCAATGAATTTGTACTCAATGTTGTTTTCCTTTTTAAATTTCTCTTTCTTGTAAAGCACATTGAGCTTTGAAATGATAAATTAAGCCTTTATTTTTAAGCATTAATAGAACAGGCAAAACTATAGGTTTCAAAGGCTCTGAGCAAATTCTTTTACTGGAAGACAACAGAAGTGGAGTTACAAGAATGCACCAGGAACAGCAACTTGGCAGAGCTTTTTATGTATGACAATGTCACAAAATGTATTAAGACCGATCCAATGTCCAGAAACCATCCATCCAGTGCTGATGAAAGAAGCAGATGAAGGCTTAAATGACTTGTGCAAAGGGACAGATAATTAAGAACAACAGTGGAGCTGACAGAGGCCTATCAGAAGTCACAACTCATTGTAGTTTCTCAAAGGTCAATTATGACAACTGTCGGTTTTCTGCTGTTGTCAGTGAGCAAAAAGTAGAGCTGGTTGTAATGTGTGTAACTGTTTGTCAAGGGTTTACGAATAGTTCCTAATAGTTCAAATACAGCTACCAGAAAGGCATTCCAGCAGTAGTACATTGTACAAAAAATTCCACAGTCCAAGTATCATTGTTTTCAAGATTTTAGTGAAATTCAAACCTAACAGTTCACACAAAACATAAGGAAAAGATTGATAATACACACACAAAAAGAAAAATGGAAACTTCTTGTCTATGGTAAGTATCTAGGTCACATTTCTTAAAGTTTCTACCTGTTATCTCATTCGTTATATATGCCCTGAATGTCTATCTGACTAACAGTTCCTGATTATTTCCAGATGTCTAACTTCTCTCTAAGGGCTATTCTACTGTAACACAGAGCTAACCTTAACTTTAATATACAGGGGCTTAAACCGAATCTTCCATTATCCGTGTTAAGGCTGCATTATATTCAAGTTCAACCTAAGCAAAAATTAAGGTGAATTTACCTTTAACATTAACTTAAAGGGTTTTTGGCTCTTACCATGAGCTAAAGAACACATACAGTATATTAGACCCACTGAAAAAAACACTACCTGTTCTGCTGAATCATGGTTTCTGCTCATTCACATTGATGGGAGGATGGGGATATGGTGAACATCCCATGAGATCATGGATTAATCTTGTTTAGTGTTAACAATGTAGGCTGATGGTGGCAGTGAAATTATAAAGGGTATTCTTTTATGGCCTGTACTGTAGACCTTGAAGAACAGAGCAGTACTTAAATTCTACATGGAAACTACATGTTATATTCCTTTATAATATCATTTTACTCATCTTGGAAGTGACGTTTCCAGAAGTGCAATGCTCCTTACTATAGGGCTGGAAAAGTTCTAGAATAGTTCCAGAAACACAAAGGTGTGTTTCCCTCAAAGCATGACCTCCTCATTCTCCGGAACTCAACCCTGTAGATCAGTTGTATGACGATATGGAATGAGCTTTTTGAAGCTGAAAGCCACCACTGATTGACTTGCTGTCTAGCATGGACCTATAGGAATCAACATAAGATGTCCCTTTGTTCCACATTTCTTTTAATACTAGAATCACTGAAGCCTACGAAAAAACTTGTAATCCCGGCCCACCTTAAATTCCTTCACACCTCTCCATCAGTGTCTTTTGTTTTGTAAATGTGTTGATCAGCACACACAGTAAGCAGCCTGCTATTCCTCCCCGACTCCTGTAAAAACATAAAATGATGTAATTGAACAAAATGTATGATACACTATCAGAATGTACTCTGTACTTTGTCAAATGTTACAATTGAAAGATGCTCCACTTTAAATCCAGCCACTCTTCTCCCAACTAACAACGAAGGAGAACCACATAATTGCCATGACGAAATAGCAAAGGTTGTAAAACCTAGAGTAGATCTACAGGAAACACCTTTAGAAACTGGAGAAATGATTTTTGTGGATGGATGTTCCTTGCGATTGAAAAATGGAGCACCCTCAACCAGTTACGCAGTGGTCCAAGGGGACCGCCTGCTGGAAGCAAATCGAATTTCATCAAGCTTGAGTGCACAGGCAGCTGAACTCGTAGCACTCACTCGAGCATGTCAGCTGTCCGAAGGGAAGATCGTAACAATTTATACGGATTCCAGGTATGCTTTTGGAGTCTGCCATGATCATGGAGCACTATGGAAACTAAGGGGATTTAAGACCAGTACTGGCAAACCCATCCAACATCAGAAATTGATCGAATCCCTTTTAGAAGCTATAACCAAACCATCGAAGCTAGCGATTGTTAAATGTCAAGCTCACACAGGAAAACAGGATCCTGTTAGCAAAGGAAATGAATTAGCTGACCACTTTGCTAAAGAGGCTGCATATAATAACACACCAATTTCTTTATTCCAACAGAGAAATGACCAGGACCCTGATAATCAAATTATTTCTTTACAGAGTGCAGCCACGGATATCGAAAGGAGAAAATGGTCCAAAGAAGGGTCCCTCTCTGATGGAGTCTGGACTCATAAACACACTAACAAACCTTTTCTCCCAAAAGCCTCTTTCCCAGGAATGGCAAAAATCGCCCATGGCCTCGATCACGCAGGTAGAGATGCCATGGTTCGAGATGTTGAAAAACATTGGGAAGCTGTAGGTTTCTCTACATATGCAGAGCAATTTTGCAGACGCTGTGCAATATGTCAAAAGTTTAATGTGGGAAAAGGTACCCAGGTAAGTCCCGCCGTTACCCCTAATCCAATGGGTCCGTTTGAACACCTCCAAATGGATTTCATTGAACTAACCCCGTCTAAAGGGTACCGATATTGTCTTGTGATTGTCGATGTGTTCTCCCGATGGGTAGAGGCTTTCCCTTCAAAACACAACGATGCCAAAACAGTAGCTAAAGCACTAATTAAAGAGATTATTCCAAGATGGGGTATCCCTCAAAAGTTACAAACAGATAATGGCACTCATTTTGTGAACTCCGTTATAAATGAATTAACCACCTGGCTCCAAATTAATGTGCACCATTATTGTAAATACCATCCCCAAAGCGGAGGCATCGTAGAACGATGCAATGGCACTTTAAAAGCTAAACTCGCAAAAATTTGTGAACAAACTAATTTATCATGGCCGGATGCACTACCCTTAGCTTTAATGGGACTAAGGGGACGGACACACCGACAACTGGGACTATCGCCGTTTGAGATTCTGACCGGACGTCCCATGCCCGTTGGCATGGTTGTAGGAAATGTGAATTTGCATACTGTGGACAATGATCTTCTCTCTAGTCTTGCAGGTTTGCGAACCTCGTTGAAGGAAATCCACCAGCAGGTTAATCAAGCCTGGAGGACCAGCCCCCTTTCCAAGGATTTACCAATTCCCTTGGGCACCTGGATCCTGGTTCGAGATACTCGGAGGAAACACTGGCATCAGCCTAGGTGGAGAGGACCATTCCAAATTCTTCTATCCACACCACATGCCGTGAAAGTTGAAGGACTGCCTGCCTGGATCCACGCATCGCATTGCAAGAAATGGCTATCTTAAAAATACTTTTTCTGTTGGCTGTTACCCGCACCCTCTCAGGCTACCCAAGGATGGGTGGTGATCTCTATCTAAGTACTTTACCGCCTCTATGGAAAGGGCATATATGCTACATGAGGAGCACATGTCTCGTATAGCTTCTTCCATTTTCTCCTCCCCATCCCCTTCCCCCCCCCCCCCCCTTCCCCTTCATCAACCATTTCAATTTAATTATATATTGCCCACATCATTTTGTTCAAAAAGGGAGGAGTGTAAAAACATAAAATGATGTAATTGAACAAAATGTATGTGTGTAAGTACAGAAAATAGAACAGAATGATCAAACTTGTTTGTGTTTTGCGTACGTGACAAAAAGCATGTATACTTTCTGGAAGTTTTCTTTCAATGATGTGTGTGACAAGAAAATATACCTTTAGGGTAAGGACTTTACCAATTGGAATAATACAAAATGAGTCAGGACGCTATTTTTATTGCTTACGTGGTCAACGATCAGGAGACTAGAAAGGTATAAAAGAGCAAGGATATCTGCGCTCGAGGCAGATGAAGTGCGGTGTCCTAGGACTGTGTTTCTCTGTCATTTTACCCTTGTCTGGTATGTATCAATAAAAGGTTTTGACTAATTTTAATTTTCTTCTCTGTCTTCAGTCACAAAAAGTGTCCACACTCCACACCCCCACCGATGCAGCACAGAGTCACAGAGAGATTTTCAGAGCTCAAGTCTTGTTTATCTGGGTGTGAGGTGCCTGGAGTTGTAAAAAAAAGGGTAAAGGTAAATAATATATTGTTTGGAATTTGGAATACATACAACTCATGTGTTTTCTGTGTCTACAATGATCTGTGTATATATAGGATGAAATGCAAGCCAGGAATTGTTGAACACATAACTAAAAAAGAAACGTTTTTCATATTTTATTAATAATTGACAAAATGTAGACATGAAGTGTATAATGTGTAAAGACTGAAGTCCAACTATCAAATAAACACTTTCACAAAAGACACAGATATGACAAAACAAGTGCGCTTTTATTCAAGAATATAACCATAAAAAAGAAATCGGGTTAAGGTACAACACTGACACGACTGCTTGGGTGGTGCAGCAGTAAGAACTGCTCACTCGTAATCAATAGGTTTCTGGCTCGATTCTGAGCATGCCCGTTTTGAGTAGTGATCTGCTCTTATTGTTACTATTAGAGAATAAAAACATACATTTGATTTGAGTCTGTAACAGCTGGTGTAAATTTATGGTACTTGTAAAAATTAGCTTTTTTTTGTTTTTTTTTATTCAGTTTTATTCTCTCAGTCACGTTCATGCTCCCCACGATCTGATACTGTTAGTTTTCAAATAAAGAGATTTTGTGTTTTATTACTTTTTACAGAATTGTATTCATCAATTCAGGTCTTAGTTATTATTATTATTATTTATGTATTTATTTTTTATTATTATTATAAAGCAACTTACAATCCAATGAAGCCTATGGCTTCAGAATTAATCTTTTCTGTATAACCTTACTGGAGCTTTTTCAAAGTCTAATTAAACTCTTGGCCATACACTTTGAATGTGTTTCCTATTCTAGAAAGCCTATTTGACCAAATCTCAACCTTCAATGTTCATGTTGGATACTTTAATTAGAAATTCTTCTTTTCATTAATAGACACAATTTATGCAATTAGTGGACAACCAATTAGCTACATCAAATGGAGTCCTATGGTACAATTACTTCTTCCTCTCCACATAAGAAAACTCACAAAACTAATCTTTATCTAAAAGATCCTCAAAGCACACAATACACAATTTCTCTAATAGCACACAATTTCTTTCATGCCTTTTCATAGTTTTCTGATCAAAATAAAACTTCAATTCATGTGTGGCAGCAAGGTCAGCTTTTGTGGTAGTTTAGCCATTTTTGTATCTCTTTTCAATTTCTGTTTTCCTTCTTTTCACTATTGTTTGGCAAATGTATTTTACTTTCTTTCTTTACTTACTTTCTTATTTATATCACTTTCATCTTCACCTTTCTGTGTTGCTAAACTTTTCACTGAGTTTCAGATACACCCAGTATGAAATACTGGCAGGCATTCTCAATTTATATTATTTTTGAGTTGCTGAGTTCTCCTATTTAGTTACGTAACAAATTTTATATGCATGTGACCTTGGCTGATCTTATAAATACTTGCATTGTATGTCTTCTGTGAAGGCTGTGTAGCCATAAATAGAAGAACGCATGTGAGGAAGTAAAATTCTTCCATTCCCAACCATTTTAATGCACTGGTGAGGCCTCACCTGGAGTACTGTGTTCAGTTTTGGCCTCCATATTACAAAAAAAGACAGCAGTACTAGAGAGAGTCCTGAGAAGAGTGACTAGGCTGATTCCGGGACTAAGATACAGTATATGAGCTAAGGGGAGAGACTGAAGTAGTTGAACTTATTCATTTTAAGAAAATTGATTTTAAAAGGGATGTGATTGAAGTACCATAAAATTATGAAAGTATTTAGTAGAACAGATCCCAGTTGTTGCTTTAAAATAAATTTTGCTTCTACAAGACGGGGACATGGTTGGAAACTTATTAAGAGCAGATTTCACAAAAATGTTTTTCTTCAGACAAAGAATTAGGGAAACATGGAATAAATGACCAAGTAGAGTAAATGAGAATGAGACTTTAGGGACCTTCAAGTCTTCTAATGTCATTTTGGACAGTCTGAGTGAATAGGATGAAAGAGCTTGTTGGGCTGAATGGCCAGTTCTCATCATAACTGTTCTAATTTTCTAAAGAGCAGTGGCTCCTGATATTCCTAGTGGACTGTAAGAGGAGTCTGATGGAACTAAAGGACATTTTGCCAATGCTTCACATTACAGTGAAGAACTTTGCCGTTGAGACATCTCCTGAACACTTGTGAGGAGTTGTTTCATCTAAAAGGTAATTATGAAAGATAAGAGCCCCACATTGGGGATGGAAGATAAAACCATCAACATATGTTATCAGTGTTGTGAATATGTATGATATCTGTGTAGTTCATTTTGTACACTATTTCTGTATGATTTTAATTTTTTAAAATATTTTCAAAATTCTCCATATTTCAATGGTTGTTGATATTGTGTCTGGGCAATGCAGCATACTCTTGTTCAGAATGTGACGTCAGCACAATTAGAAAGAAGGAGGCCCATACAACGAAGTAACTGAATATTGAATATTAAAAAGATTTTTTGTAATGACATGAACATTAAAACAATTTTTTTGTAATGAATTGCAAACAAGTTAAAAACTTTTATTGTGGTTCTTATTTTGCTTTTTTTCTAGCTATGAATTCTATTTAATACTTTGGTTTTGATGCAGGATCGTTTGAAAACAGATACCTGCTTTTTTAGTAATTAATCTTTATGCAATACAGTAATCCCTCACTTATTGCGGGAGATAGGTTCCAAGGCCGACCGCGATAACTGAATTTCCGCGAAGTAGGGGCACCATATTTATTTAATTATTTAACGTGTATTTGGACGTTTTTAAACCGTCCCTGTATTGTTTACAACCCACCCTTTACTCTATTAATAACAGGGACAACTGCTAAGCAATATGAAATCGGTAGATAAGTTTACACTTACTGTATAGCGAAGTACATGTAGCAGCTTGTAGGCGGTCATGACGTCATCGACCTTGTTGCAAAGATTCCTAAAGCAGATTGCATCCAAACTACTGCCTTATCACGTCCACTTGCAACTCGTTTTGCTCCCTGGTTAAAGGACACTGCGGCCGTAGATCTTATATGCTTTTCCTCCTTTTTAAATAAAAAGAATCGTGGACTCATTGATGCTGTAATGGTGTCCGGCAGCGGTGTAGCTGTTCCCTTCCTTCAACATATCCAAAACTTTTACCCTTTCTGCAATCATTTGCATCTTCTGTTGGCGCTTGGACACGGCCCCTGAAGCAGTAGCACGTTAATGCTGAATGAGTGAGATGAGACTTCCTTGTTAATGCAGCACTCCGTCGCTGAGCCAATCAGCAGCCCACAGGAACTTAACTGCGTGCTCTGATTGGGTAGCTTCTCAGCCATCCGCCAATAGCATCTCTTGTATGAAATCAACTGGGCAGACCAACTGAGGAAGCAAGTACCAGAAGTAAAAAGACCCATTGCCCGCAGAAACCCGCGAAGCAGCAAAAAATCTGCGTTATATATTTAGATATGCTTACATATAAAATCCGCAAAGTCATGAATCCGCGAAAAGTGAACTGCGAAGTAGCAAGGGATTACTGTATTGAAATTCCGGCAGAATTAAATATTTTCATTTTAGCAAAATACGTGAAATAAATTCTGCTTCACTTCCAGAGAAATTTTTGTCATTGATACAAGAAAGTAGTTTCGTTTGGTCTGGAAGCATTAACAGTACACGCATCAAATGTGCGTGAGTTTGCCATTCATTTTAGTATCTTGGTGATTGCAATCCTAAAGATGCATCGGAGTCAGAAAAGAATTTTGAAGTTCCATGGAACTTTGAGCATGTGTATCTCCAACTTCTTCTGCAGGAATGAAAAAGTAGGAAAGGGCAGGTGCTAAATAATGGCAGAGGCATGTAGTAAAATCTTCCTAATGAGAAAACAAAGTAATGTGCACGATGATGCGTTTTAGTGTGACTTTGTGTGGAAAATATGCAGCATGTCACATTTTTAAGAAACACACTGTGCTCTTCTGTGTTGACATGAACAAGAGGAATAAATAGAATTGATGCCACACATCACATACATTACATAGCTATACAAGAGAACACAGGTAAACATGAAAATATGAATGAGGCTTTAGAGACCAGTTTTCCTTGTTTTCCACTCCAAAAAATGTAGTGTAATCTAGTGTCGAAGCTGTATGTGAATTGAAGCTTGCCCGTTTTGCTCATTACTATTCTTTTCATTTGCTTATGTCTGCTGCATTCTAATCAAGTTCTATCAGATAGGATAACTGTATCTTTTTTCTTTCCAATCATAATAGTCTGGTCTTCAAACCTCCCCATGCCCTCTGAGATTCTGAATTGAATTAAGCAAGTTTAAGAATGTTATGTCCTATGTGTTCCTTCTCATGAGGCAAACTTTACAACCATTGAGAAAGAATGTCCTTCAACAAAAATGCACATTTATGTGAGTTACTCTTTACTCTTGTAACCAACCTTGTCATCTTGGAGCCAGGGTTGGCAGGTCTTTAAAAATTATAGCCCAAGGACAACTTAAAAATAGTGAATTTGCCCAAAAATAGCCCAATACATGAGGTAGACAAAAATGACACATCAGAAAGCGGGGGGCAGAGTCACAGCATGAGGGTTAGATACATACCATCAAAGCCCAAGGGGGGGGGCTCTGTAATATTTCAGTGATAGAATGGGTATTATACCATCACACTAAACTTGGGGGGGGTTGGGGGTTGATAGATTTTACATCAGTAAAAAACATATACAACCGCAATGTCAAATGGATGAAAAATATGGTAAAAATACAATGGGGAGGTTGAAAAATAGCCCAAAATGCTATGTTGTTTTCAAAAAGTAGCCCAAAAAAAAAAAAACACAACCAGTGAAAGCCCACTTTTTTCCCCACAGACAACGATCATAAATAGACCAGCTAGATGAGAAAACCAGAGACCTGGCAACACTGCATCAAGTGGCTTTATAATAAAAAGAATATGAACTCCTGTCTGATCAGATTCTTTTTATCACTCAAAAATCCTTCTTTCATGGTTTAGTATCATCCTGGTTCACAGCATAGTAATGCATCTGACTGAACCTGGCTTTGTACAATGAGCAGACAAAGTTGGGGACAAATCTTTTTGCCCAGTGTGCCAAGATCCCCCTCATCTCAGGGGATCGGCTAATACAATTCTTTCTAAACCAGGTGAGCTGCTGCTACACAGGGCTCACTACAAAACTTAACTCTTCTAAAAGTTAAACTAATCATTGGACATAAAATGACCAAACACTATACAGTTCTGGACTTTCATACTTTTACTAGAAATAAAACCTTTAAAAAACTCTCCATCTTGGTTAGGTTTGCTCACTTTGATCTACCGAAGAAGATGGCTCATCATAGTAGACCTTTCTTTTTCAAGTCTCATGTCTCTGAGATGATCTGACTGAGTCCAAC